>NC_059094.1:6967424-7286084 GCF_020497125.1 Mauremys mutica | reverse complement strand
CTACTGGGCAGACTTGTTGTAGAACATAAACCAGTATACGAAGGGCAAAAATCCTCCAGACGGGATCTAGAGAGTCCCTGGAGGAACCGAGGTGGCATTATCTTGGTCTATTTTGAAGACCCTTGAAAAGCTTTGCAAGTGGCTCTCCAGAAAGTCTGAATCAATCCAATGGTGCTCGTATCAGACTGGAGGTGGCATCTGCATCCAGTGTCCTAAGCACATATTACCGCAAGCCAGAATTACACAACAGGGAAGGTGAACTGGCACCTGCCCTGTCATATAAATGACAGGTCTAGGATGGTCTTACCTCCTTGAGCAGGGCAGAGGGCCTGGCTGAGGCTTGCTCAATTTGGGGTTGGAGTGAGAAGACATGGCTCCTTCAGAATGTCTGGGTAAGAGGGAATCAACAGACAGAGAGAGCAAGACGACAGCTTCTGTATCCTGGCTTTGGGTAGTGAGGACATCTGAGGCAGAAGCAGCTATCCCAGCACTGACTGTGCTGAACCAGTCAAGACACTTCCCACTTCAGGCAGTAACTTTTTTGCTGGGTTTCTCCTCAGTGCCTGCTGGGACATGGTAGGGGACTCAGGAGTTAATCTGATGGCACTGTTTTATTCAAGAGCCAGCCAGAGAGATACTGAGGTGGTGAATTCAAGGTACTCAGGAGCTATGCAAGGGAGGGCACAGGCCTCTGGAGCAGCAAAGCGGCAGCTGCAGCCACACTGCTCTAACTGTTCCTGGAAGCAGCACTTGGGGATTGGGTCACCTGCAGGGTCTCCAGGCTGCTCGGAATGGCGGAACTGCTGGAATGAAAGCTATTCCCAGCAGAAGGGCAATGAAAAGGCGGCTCTCTGAGAAACAGCCAGCTGTGACTCTCACCAAGGGAGACACTGAACTTGGGCAGGTGGGTGATATGCAGTGGTTGTCCACTAGAGGGCACCTGGAGCCAGTTTAAAAAGCAAAAGGAGTTTTCAAACCAAACTGCCTCGGAAGCTGCCAGGAAGGGCAGGATTACCCAGCAGTAACACCATACCAGCTGATTAACACTTCTCATTGGTGATCTTTTTGTACAATCTATTGCAGAGCCCTGAAGTGTGCCACTAACTGCAGCAGAACATCCAGCATGAAAACCCATTACATCAATCACAGCTAAAGACTTGTCTACACTGAGAAATTAATTCAGATTAAGGTAGGGTGTGAACTTCAAGCAGAATAGCTATTCCTGACTAACTCTCTGTGTAGACAATCTTATTCTGGAATAAAAGCATCCACACAGGAATTTAATCTGGGTAGTTAATCAGGACTAACTCTCAATGAAGACAAACCCTAAAGATTCACCAACTTTCTGAGCACCTCTTTCTCCCAACCCTGCAAAGGAGGGATTACCACACATTACATGTCTACATTATAGCCTCATTATGTGCTACAGGAATTTAAATAGCAAAGTTTCCACCGAGAGCCACAACATGCAAGACTTCAAAATTTGACAGCTCTCTCTCCTACATGTCTGCAAGAATCTCTATGTTCTGCAATGGAATTTGAGAGGTTAGAAGAAAAAAAATATTTTGTGCAACCTAAGGCACCAGCAGAAACACTACTGGAGGGAGACTGGTTATGTATACTGAACTAAAACCCATGGAGGTAGCGTTACAATAATATGTTTATCTTGCCTGTGCAAATATTGTACTTTTGAGTTGTGGTATAATCATCATCTAACTCACGCAGGGCCTCTCTCTTTCAGTCTCTCTTTGTGGGCTAGTTCCCGAACTGCTTCCCTACAGTCTGCGGTACTTGGTACTGCCCAAATAACTCACAAGATCACAATGCCAGAAAGAACCAGTTTGGTTAAATATAAGCCATATTTCACAGCTATGATATCGTCAGACAGCTGAGAGAGCGGGGATGAATCTTCCTGGTTTGTTCAGCACTCAGTAAGAGAGAATACGTCACTTCCCAGTTACAAGACCAAAGCTATGACATGGCTCAGGGCACGTCTACACTACAAACTTAAGTCGACCAATGATAGGTCCACATACAGCCACCGCAGTAATTACTTAACTTCCTTCTTTCTGTGGTGCGCGTCCTCACCACGAGCGCTTCTGCTGACAGAAGAGAAGCGGGGGGGGGGGGGGGGGGCGCTGAGAGCCAAGGCTCTTAGCTCTGCGTAGCTCCCTGCTAGGAACTTGGCAGCCCCCCGGCCCTTGGCTCCCCGCTGGGAACACAGCAGCTGCCTGGGCTCCATGGCGGGAGCCCAGGCAGCAGCCAGGCTCCCAGCTGGGACCTGGGCTCCTGGCTCCCTTGTCAATGTCACGGCTCCACACCTCTTGGGGAGGTGGAGTTATTGGGTCGGTGGAGTAGGGCACTTACATCGGCAGAAGCCAGGCTATCGTGTAGACACTGACATAACTCTGTAGTGAAGACCAGAGCTAAATAAAGGACAAACCTGGAACAACTCATACCATTTAACCAACAGGATTGCTGATTCTAAACGCACTCAAACCTCAACCTTACCTACCATCATCGCATTGTGGTCCTGAAACAAAGTTGCTTTGCAATAACTTATTTTTTCTTCAAGTTGATACATTGGTAGAACTTTATTCTACACCAAGCTTCTCTTTTGCAAACTGATTAGGAACAGGTGGTTTAATAATTCCTTATAACTGGCCCAGCTGTCTGAAATCTTCACTGAGATGAGAGTTCCTTCCTTTCCCCATCAGAAACTATTAGGCTCTAAAGGGGATGAGGCCAGACTCTGCACTAAGTAAAGATGATGAATCCAATGTTATCAGATGATAATTAAATCATCCCCAAACTCAAAGTGAACTGGGCATCCACTAATATGACAACAGCTTTCACTAGACTGTGAACACCCAAAGCCCCATTCTGCAGTCACTGCATGACAGACGGGTGGAAGAAGCTCACTTAATTTTAACACCCAAATTGAGTTTGCATTAAAAAAATAAAAAAATAAATTTAAAAAAAATCTAAATGGCTAACAAACAAATGTTATGGAGAACAGCCATACGCAGGAGAGCAAATAATTTGTACAGGAACTGCTCTTAAATCACCTTTCAGCCTGTGTAACTACTGGGCAGAGAATCAGCCACAGTGAATATGTGGCTAGGAGCAGAGTTTTTTAGGGAGGTGGGGGTGGGGGGAGAGCCATCAGAGTTCCTTTCTGGCTGCTTTTAGGAAATGGCATAAGGCCCATTTATTTAGGCAGGCTTATACTTGACTTTTTTTTTTTTTTTTTTGGTGTGCCCTTCCTTCTTTTCCACTGTGTGTTCAAAAAAGAACGACTGTATAGAGTCGTTCATAAGCCGACTGTTTTTAGTAAAGGAGGGACGCACCAGAGAAGGGGGTCGGCTTATGAAGGGGGATAGAGAGGGAGAGGTGGGACACTGCCCCTCCCCCCAACAGAGGGAGCAGGGAGAGGCAGCACAGCCAGAAGGGAAGAGGCAGGGCCAGAGTGTGTCTGCTTCTGGCCATGCTGCTCTCCCCCCAGCAGGTGAAACAGCTGCAGCTCCGCGGTTCAGCCCCACCCCCCAGAGCAGGCTGCGGGTGCCGCCCGGCTCCCCAGATAAGGTGGGAAGGGAAGGGATGGGGAGAGTGGGGGTCCCGGGCTGGGGTCATGGGGGTAGGGGGGTCACAGGGGTTACTCCCCTGACCCCCAGCTTCTCCCCCCAAAGAAATTTCCCTACCAGTTGCTGTCCCAGCCCGTCAGGGTAAGCAGCTGGCGCAGCAGGACACTTTATTTACTAAGGTTTACCTCAGCGCCTGCAGACGCTCGAGGTAAACAAACCATCATCTCGGCCTACCAGCAGCTTATCCTGATGACCGGGAGCCAAAGTTTGCTGACCCCTGAATTATAGGGTCGACTTATGAATGGGTCATAAAAAATTTCTATTTTTACTTATCCACCTTGGAGGGGGGCAGGGTGTCGGCTTATAAACGAATCGGTTTATGATGGAGTATATAACGTTAATAAGTTCCTGGAGGACAGGTCCATCAGTGGCTATTAGCCAGGATGGGCAGGAATGGTGTCCCTAGCCTCCGATTGCCAGAAGCTGGGCATGGGCAACAGGGGATGGATGGATGGATCACTCGATGATTCCCTGTTCTGTTCATTCCCTCTGGGGCACCTGGCATTGGCCATCGTCGGCAGACAGGATACTAGGCTAGATGGACCTTTGGTCTGACCAAGTGTGGCCGTTCTTATGTTCTTATCTTTGGATTGATTAATCCCTTCCCTGTTCCCCGTACTAAAACGGGAATATTGTTCCCTTTTGTTTGTTTGGCTGAGGGCAATAGTCCTGCCCTTGTGTCAGACTCTGTTTCTAGATGGTCGATCTTCAGCTCCTATTTTAATGTTTTGTATGGATTTTACTTTGGGACATTTAGCTTCAGTCTGATGAGCACTTCACAACTATACAAAATAAAATCTACCTTTCCAAATGTATTCAACCCCTGGAAAGCTTCAGGTTATACAAACTCCTCTCTCTCATATCGAAACTGAAACGTCACCTTCACGGCTACTGTATCATAACCCCTCTGTGCTCAAAGTCTTATATACTACACAAGTACGCTATTAAATACTAAATACAATGCTCGTGTAGACCAGGAATGTGCTAAATACCGAGATACACAAACTAAATTATAAAATATACGTGATAGACTTGTGGAAGGCGCTCACTTAATTTCAACACCCTGGTGCTGAAAGGTGCCTGCAATGGGAGATCTGTTCTAAATATTCGGAGATTTGCCAATCTGGATGTGTGTGTTCATATGAAGAGTCAAAACAAGGTAATAACCTGAATATTGAATAATTTCCTATTTTGTACAACACATTATAACGGAAAAACAGTTAGTCATTGGTGCCCTGAATCACTCTAGAGGAGTGAATTCTCTCATGTGGGAAGGCAGTGCTTACAAGCCCATCATTCACATATGAACACACACATTATTTAGTTTAGTATATTATGAATTTTAGTCCAACAATTTTCTATATATTTTTGTACATTCAATGTCTACAACTCGTTTCATTTCAATTTTTTCTAGGCACAATTTTAAAAGTTGTTTTTAATGACATTTCTTATAGAATTATTTAAGTCCTGGCTGGCCAAGGATGTCTTCATATAGCAATATACTAAACTCAACATCCAACTATGAATCTTCTTTTGATAGGCCACATCAATGTGAAATTTTCATCAACCGAATAGCTAAACATAACACAACATAAAACTAATGCTGCTCCAGAAATTGCTACATTTGGTATAAAATATGAGATTGCTTTATAATCTACTAATTCCTTATTCAACAATCTTTAACCTACAGGTTAAAGGATATCTTAAAACATCTGAAAAGGTTATGGGTCAAGCCTACCTGCCATTTTTAAAAAAAAACAAATAATAATGCTTGACACTTTTAATGTGCTTTTCTTCCATGCACTCAAAATGATTTAGGAAGGTAGTTGAGTATTACTTCCAGTTTAGAGATGGGAGAGATGGGAAACTGGGGCACCGAAACTTGCATAAAATCAGAGTGAATCCCTGGAAAAGCCAGGACTAGAACACAGCTCTTCCAACTCCCTGTTCAGAGTTCAGTCTGGTGTGTGAAAGTAGCAGGTCTGCTATAAAAATACCAGGTGTGGATGGTTCCCAGAGTGTGCTCATCTTACCTAAATAATTACGCAGTAGTTTAATTCTCAGCGTGGAGAGAGAGTTCACCAGTAATTATTTCCATATTGGGATAATATTCCTTACCCAGGTTTAAACTTGAAGAGGATCCATGTGAAGATAAGGAAGGTGGTGGAGTCTGAGAATGGCCAGGTCCTTGACTGGGAAGAGGCATACCAACAGGCCCAGGAGAGGAGGAAAAGCCGAGCCCGTTATAAAAACTGTGTCCAATAGGTGTCAAACTGCTGGATGTCCTCTTGTACAGGTCGCTGCTCCCTGTAAGGGAGTCTCGGCGGGAGCCACTGCCAGTGTTAGAGTTTGCAACTGAAATGGGAGAGAATAAAACTAAATGAAATTTACAAACCATTCAGGGTGATGGGAGTGTTGAAAAGTGTGTAATAAACAGAAAAATGCACCGGTGTCCACTTTAACTGCTTGGCACAGGGCTCCTCTTTTCATAAGTTAATGGGAATTATGAATATGCAGCCTCTGGCACAATCAGTCCCTAGGACGGTTTCCATCAATGCAAAGAGGCTACCTGGCCCAATGCCAAGTTTGTTTAGTAGCATTTGTTGATCTAGTATCTCTAATACACTACCCATAAAAAAGGATTTTTACAGTAAAACACTGACGGCTCTTGGAGCTAGTAGGGGCCCAACAATGTAGCTTGTTCAGCCTCAGGTGAAGAGGGTTTGTGTCACCCTTGAATGAGCCTATTTGAACTATCAGGCACGGATGGGCTGTGGACGGAAACAACATCCACCCTGTTCAGCCAGGGGAGAGGTCACAGGATGATGAAGAACTTCCCCTCAAGAGCACTACAGTATTAACCACAGGAACTGGCAGGCTGGATCAGATCAAGCCTCCATCTAGCTCAAACTGCTTTCTCAGAGCGGACAATACTAGATGCTGTAGAGGAAGGTAAAAGAACCCCATGAAGACACAATTAGAACCTGTCTAATAAGGGAAATTTCTGTCTAGCCCCAGGTGGAAGTTGGCATAAGCCCTAAAACAGAAGGTTTGTATCAGCCTGGGCGTTCCATAATCGATACTCAACAAGCACATTCAGCTGTGTTCTGAGCTGTTCCATCTCCCCAAGAGACCAGCTGACACGCCTACCTGCCGTTCCAAAACCTCCCAGCGCAGATCCCAGTGTGGCCCCAAGAGAGCTGCTGCTTCCGAAGCCAAGGGAAGTGTTGGCAGCCTGGGCAGAGCCCTGAGAGAAGAGCGAGCTGCTCTGGGAATTGCTGCTCAGAGAGTTGTTGCCATAAAATGAGCTGGATGCCAGGTTGTTGGTGGGCTGCTGCTGGGGTTGGGGCTGAGGCTGCTGAGTTCCTAAGGGGCGAAATGGTCCATTTGTTGTTCCTGCCAGACCACCAGCTGCACCATTGGCTGAAGCTGCAGCTGCTGCAACCGCTGTAGAAAAGCAATTAAACAATATAGTCTAAAACAATCCATGTTGGGGCTTAGAACTAGCAGATCCCATTTATTTACTAGTGATTTTATTTACTACTCTTCCCTCTGGCTGATATTCACCCCTGTGCAGGGAGTTGTCACAAAACGTATACACTTTCCACTTAAGCACCATGCAGTGCTGCATAGGCCTTGTGTTGATCTTCTGTCTCTTGTTACACAGCTGTGGTTTGAAATCACTGCAGTTGTGCTACTAACACTGAACGTGGCTTTTTTCCAGATCGTTTGTAAGTGTCTTGCTCATTTGCTGGCCTGCTACAGTATCCCCTCAGATCTCTGTGATAGCTGGCCACTGTATTTGGGTACGTCTTTTTTCAGATAATCACCATATGTGGAGGGTTAAGCAAGAGGTAGCAAAAGCGAACATGAGCTGCTTCCAAGTTAAGTTTTAAAGGGACAACTGTCAACTTGGATTAAATTTAAATTTTGTAAAAACTGAAGGCCAACAGAAATACGTCCACCCAATAAAAACAATTTTAAAAACAAGCATTCCCCTGACGTGCATGAAACAAAAACATGCAGTACTAAGAATCTGACAGTCAAAATGACTTTGATTTTTAATAATCTAAGGTATTAAGTAACATTAACCAAGGTTGTTAACACAACATTAATGCTGAGAGTTTCCTTTAGAAACGAGTTATTCTATGATTAAGGAACATTTTCCTTCCACTCTCCAATCATTTAAAGGTGTATGAAGGGATTTGGCTCAAACTTCCCCTCAACACCTCTCAAAAAATTCTAATTAAAAAAAACCAAAACACAGTAATCCAAAAAATAAGCCTGGGAAATTTCGGTCCAAAAAGGTGACAGATATGAGCATTGTAAATAATTATAATGGAAATTGTTTCAAAATCTTCATTTTAGTAGGTGCCACCAGGTACTGTTGATAATATCAGAATTTTGCAAAGTGGTGCAAAAAGCTATTCTATGCTCATTTTCCAGTTACGTATTTTGAGGCTCAGCACACAGAGTACAGAGAAAGTTCTCAGCAGCAATCCCTGTAATGGATCTCAGTGAGGGCAAGTGTGTCATCATTGCCTGCACGTCTACAGCAGAGTGCACAAACACCATACACAGAATCGCCCCCGTCTTCCGCATGGATGGGACAGATTTGCGCACACATTTCTAGCTACGTGGAACTTACCTGCTTGCGCTGCTGAGGAACTGATGATGACAGGAGCAGGGGCTACCAAGCGCACAGGGGCCCCCAAGCCATTCCTAGCCCCTGCATTCACCACCAGGGCACCTGTTTGGTCATAGTATGCGGCAGGAGCCAGCATAGGATAACCTAAGAATACAGAGACAAATTAACATATGGCAACTAAGCCATCTACCACCAGGAGCCACTGACATTTCAGATTGTTTCAGGAGAAGCTCGGATTACAGCTACAGGACATTTTCAAATATAAATAGGTGAAAAACGGCATAAATTCTGATTCTCAGGTCATGTCTACACTGCCCCGTAGCTCAGACTAAGGGGGTGTAAATAGTGGTGTGCACTAAAGTGCTGAGCTGTAACTCCTCCATGTGGGCGCAGCGTGTGCAAACTCAAAGGTGCTGAGTTCGCACTAAAACAGTCCTACCAGCACAATTTATATTCCTTCCCTTACAGGAATAAGCTATACATGTATAAGGCACCTTGTATACCACTACAACTGTGTCCATAGTGGTGAGGGAGGGGGCAGCTATACCACTTTAACTACCCCAGTATCACTGTGCACGCACACAAACACTACATTATAAAGCTTGGCTGATGCAGAATGTCCCAACATCTAATCACAAAACACCTAGCTTTTACACACTGTGAATCACCGCCCTCCCAAAGCCAAGGGCCAGATTGTCAAGAAAGGGCAACTCCCATTTGGATGCCTGACCCAAGTGACCAGATTTTCAAAAGTGCTTAACATGTCTCAATGGGGGCTGAGCCCTTTTGAAAACTTGACCCAAGAAGTAATCATGCCAAATTCAAGGCTACCTATAAATCAAACACACCTTGCAACACGCATGTTCTCTTTCACTCTATAATCAAAATAAAGCCTTCTACAGCTACACTCTAGTCATAAGAAGGCCTCTACCCATATGGAATTCCCAAGCAAGACACTTCACGCTGAAAAATTATAGAATATTCACTTAACCGAACTCTGACCAACCAGACATACTTCTATCCGCTTAGTGTATCAATAATGACCTGTCTACTTTACACAGTAGAATAGAATACTGCAATTTATAGGTCAAGAGAGTTTGTAACAGCCTTGTGGGTCACAGCTAATGTTATGGGAGCTCATCTTCTGCAGACCTTGGTGTTCTTGACAGTGAGGCTGCCTGCACGTGCCCCCACAGGAACAGCTATTGGGAAGTGATGATGTAGGATGCTGAGGAAGAAAGATGTCAGCCTAGCCAGGCTCCACAAAAGGCCCAATACAGTGAAAGATTAAATTCTTGGCTGTTCACGACCGTATTCCTCACTGGCTTCCATGGTACAAACAGAAACGACTGCGACAAACCGTATTAGATAACAATGTATTGTAATTATTATTTTTAAAACCACTAGCGTCTACACAAAATCTTGGGTGTATTATGTGAGGGTGAAATCCTAGCTCCGTTACAGTTGATGGGCATTTTGCTACTCACTTTATTGTGGCCAGGATTTCACCTACTGAAAAGGTCTATAAAGATACGATACTCAAAACTTGAAATTTCAACAGAAGTCATTAATTCCTTCAAACAGCCAAGCTATCGAACGTATTCTCTTCTGGCTTTATAGAAAATGTAACCTGTATCCAAAGAGTAAGTGAAGCAGTACAGGAGCTAACATTTCTTTTCACCTTTGACAAAGGAATTTAAACCATCAGAAAGCATGGCTGGTTCAAAGAAAATTAGTAGCAGTTTATCTAGTGCACTCCTTTGCTTAATGGGCTTGATAGAGTCCATACCTGGCATTCCTGCTGCCAGGCCTTGTCCAAAAGCAAGAGCAGAGTTTACCGCTGCAGCTGCCACGAGTGGATCAGTCTGCTGTCCCTGCTGGTTCTGATTTGGAGTCAAAGGACGCTGACTGGCTCCTCCACGGAGAACCTGAGTGAGAAACAGGATCAGTGACTAGTCTGTCTGCTAGTCTACAAGTCAAAATAACTGAAAACATTTCTACGAACTTTCATGAACAGTCTAGTAAAGAAGTTTATGCAGTGTTGTTTTGGCCATGGATACAGCCCAGAATATTAGAGAAACAAGGTGGGTGAGGTAATATCTTTTATTGGACCAACTTCTGTTGGTGAGAGACAAGCGCTCACTGAAGCTTTCAGGTCACCTGAAGAAGAGTCATGTGTGTAAGCTGAAAAGCTGGCCTCTCTCATCAACAGAAGTTGGTCCAATAAAAGATTATCTCACCCACCTTTAATACCCACAAAAGCTTATGCCCAAATAAGTCTGTTAGTGCCACCGGACTCCTCCTCCTTCTCACCCACCTTGTCTCTCTATTTAAGTGTACAGTTTCCTATACACTATGACAGGGATTCTCAAAACTTAGTTGTACCACGACCCCCTTCTAACAAAAAATTACTTCACGACCCCAGGAGGGGAGACCGAAGCCTGAGCCCACCCAAGCCCCACGGCCCATGATGGGGGTCCAAAGACCCATCACCCCATTCGGGGGGGACGGGAGGGGAGGAAGAAGGAGAGAGACAAAATTGAAGCCCAAGGCAGGAGGCCTGTAACCTAAGCCCCGCCACCCAGGGCTGAAGCCCTCAGCTTCGGCCCTGGGTGGTGGGGCTCTGGCTTCAGCTTTGGCCCTGGGCCCAGCAAGTCTAAGCCAGCCCTGGTGACCCCACTAAAATGGGGTCGTGACCCACAATTTGAGAACTGCTGTGCAATGAGAGATGTGTGACAATTAGTGTAGTTTTTCTTCTCTCTATTGGTGGACTATGCTCTCAGTTACAAAGTCTTATACACACTGAAGTATTAAACTCAGAAGACCCGATGTTAAAATGGATACAAATGCTATCATGATACCTAAAGATGCCCCTGTCAAGTTTACCAGACCTGACGTGGGAAAATGTCACCCATTAATCTTTTCATTCCTGTTTCCATACATCTCTAACTTACAACATTCTAAACAAATCTTTAAGAAACAGTCACTGCCCCTGGAAAAGGATGGTTATTGGTATTTGTCCTCTGAAGATAACAGATCTGGCTATTGATGTGCACAGAAACTACACTTCAAGCTTGCCAACTTGAGCAGAAATGAAGAAATACTCAGGTGAGTTCCTATAGGCTAGTGAGACATGGTGGCTTGGCTTGAGTTTTTCCAAGCTGTAGACCCACCTGTGAAACAGTGATCCCTTCAATAACAAGATCACACAACGTCTTCTACATGTAGCCCTTGCGGTTAAAGTGTGTGATGCACTAACTGCTCTGGGGTTTATCTGTGAAATCCCACTATGCAAGTGGTAATGAAAAAGTGTGCACCCACTCGTGAGTTCAACCTATTAAAAGCTGTCACTTGGTGCCACGCATGATTCACACATTTTACAACAACAGAACACACTGAAAGGTGTCTCCTGCCCCTCCACCCCCAAAGATAATAGAAGCAAATATTTACTTGGTGCATCAACAGAGAGAAGAGTAGTTAACAGATTTTCACGAAAGCTCAACCCACCTCCAATCGAAGTGGTTTCAACAGCTGCAGTGAACTGATGAGCGTGCACAATGCTGGTGCAATGCAATGAACATGCATAATGAAGGATATGTCACAGCAAGTGACATTCTGGTATTTTTATGAATCTCCCATCCCCTTTGGGATCTCCCAAGCACCAAAGAGAAAGTATCCATATACATCATTCTAGCAGGTTTCCAAAAGCGCTGGCTCAGCTCTTCTGAGTACTTCAAGGTTCTCATTATCGAACAGTGTTCTCAGTGAGGGCAAGTGTATCATCATCGCCATACTTTTGAAAACCACTAAAGCACAGGGGAATGAGGGCAAAACTGGTATTTTTAAATGAAAAGCTAAGTTTCCCAAACGAGTTCTGAAAAATCACAGCAACATGTGAGAAGCACTTCTTCCAAGGGAGCATCTGGGAGGATTTCCCTCAGAAATGCAGGGTCTGTCTCATGGGGGAAGAAAGGTTTGTGTTTAAAATATACACACACATTTAAGTCTAAAGCACTTTGGCCACTTTTGGGGCTGTAAAAATAATGAAAGATACTACAAGTTACATCTATGAGAGATGGCTTTTGTACCAGCCTATAACCACTGCAAAAGCTATTTCAGCATATATCTTATTTACAGGGCATAGGACCCTACTCTGAATGCCAAGCTTAAAGTGGCAAGTCTGTCACACTTCATTTCTTCTGCTTTACCAGTGCACGTATTTTTCGATATAAGTGTGGAAGTTCAATTCAACCTGCACACGTTGCTAGGTGCAGAGGTTTGAAGCCTGACCTTGTCAGGAAGCAAAAATGGTCTCTTTCTCATCACTGGTCCAGAATCAATGGAGTGAAAGATTATTGCTTTATTTTATCTGGAATGGCTTTAAGATGGTACAAAGCAGTAGTTTCTGGCCCTAGCAGTTCTAAAGACAGCAGCTGCCAAGTCCAGATGCTAGCTATATAGTGGGGAAGATGGCATGTAGAGAGAGCATGTAAAGCTCCAGTAACGCTCAACCTGCAACAGCTAAAAAGCAAATGCTTTATACCACTGCAAAGATGGTACCTCTGATTTCCAGTGGTATAATAGATTTATTTTGTTTCTAGCCCTGAAGAATCACTGGATACATGTCGTTAAACTATGTGTAGCCTGACTTGATGCTTGGTTTAGCAGGGGGTTTTCAGCATTAGTTCTGAACTAAATATAGCAGGTTCATATCTCAAAGACATCTAACTTGCAATCTCTGGATATGTGCACAAGTTTTAGGTAAATGCATTTGAGAGGGTTGATGCAGAGTTTGAAATTCAGATTAGCATGCATTTCTGAGGTATAAAATGAGAGGGGCAGAGACTACCCTTACTCATGTCATGATGGTAATGACGACTACAAACAAAGGCACTGTGGTGCCACCAGCAGCCCTTTTATCATTCATCTTGAACTGGGAGAGTTTAGCAACGATGGAATCATTTTAAATTTGTTATAACATTAATCTGGAAGTTATTTTTGAAACAAAATACTGAGTTGAATATTAAATTAACTTTCTGGATTACCATACAGATGCAGACCATTTATGATGCATTTTTACTTTGCTACAATGAAAAACCACCTTAAGTAACACAATTTAATTTTGCTATCATTCCACATCACATTATATCAGTACTTTCAGAGTCATTTTTGTTTTCCACTCTCACCTGGTTGTAGGGACTAATTTTGAACTCACCTGATCTACATCTCAGAAGGGTTGTTACTATTAATAAAATATGCATTTTAAAGAGCTAATATGTACTTAATTAACATTAATAGCTTAGCTAAATTAGTAAGTTTTTTCAATATGTTCTAACTCTCTTTATGGCTCAAGTCTTGCTGCATTAAAAACTGATATTAATATGCATTTTTATGACAAATGACTTGTAATACTGGAACAAAACAATGGTCCATCTACTTGAGAATCCTCTCTCTGACAACGACCAAATATAGTTGCTTCAGAGAAGATATAAGCCGCATTATACATCTTATTTGCAATATTATTATGGGGAAATTCCTTCTGATTCCAGCTGGTGATCCACTCACTAGTTGGTCCTCATTACTGCTGCACACACTTATTTATATAAACATTGGTTAAATCACAAAAGTATTTGCCTCAATATTGTCCTGCAGTAAAGTTTCAGAGGCTAATTTTATGCTGATGTAAAAACCGATTTCATTTATTCATTTTGAACTTCTACTTCTTAAATTCTTTATACTCCTCCTTGTTCTGGTGCAGATAAAGGCAAAAAACCAAAACAACAACAAAAACCCACCAACCCCAAACAGCCTGGCTGGCCTTTTCCATATTGTATCTCCTCTCACATTTCTCCTTTCCATCTAGTTTTTTCCTAAGTGGCGTTAATTTGGTTTGAATTAGCTCTTTTCCAAAGTGAATTAAACCAGGGTTTCTCAAACAGGGGTCGCCGCTTCTGTAGGGAAAGCTCCTGGCGGGCCGGGCCGGTGTGTTTACCTGCCCCGTCCACAGGTCCGGCCGATCGCGGCTCTCACTGGCCGCAGATCGCTGCTCCAGGCCAATGGGAGCTGCTGGAAGCGGTGCGGGCTGAGGACATACTGGCCGCCGCTTCTAGCAACTCCCATTGGCCCAGAGCGGCGATCCGCGGCCAGTGGGAGCCGCGATCGGCCGGACTTGCGGACGGGGCAGGTAAACACACCGGCCCGGCCCGCCAGGGGCTTTCCCTACAGAAGCGGCGACCCCTGTTTGAGAAACCCTGAATTAAACTAAACTAAATTAAGGTCACTTTAACTCTGATTAACAGAGTCCACAAAGGGGTTCAATGTGGTTTAACTAATCCACTTTAACACCTTTAGGTAACCCGGATTAATTTTTCTGAGTGTCCCTGTGTAGACAAGCCCTTAGAGTCTCCATAAATACTTACTAACAGACCTAAGAGATCCAGACTGTTATGGCCTATCATTTGAACTCTCATAACACTTCTATAAGGGATTTTCAGCTCTTAAAAACTATCATAAGAGAAAAAGGAAATACCAAGTTTGTGATACAGATCAGTGTAAGGCATAAGGAAGGATAAGATGATGTCATGAATTCCATGACTTTCAGAGACCTCCATGACATTTTCCACTTCAGCCCCAGCCACCCTGGGGGGAGGCTCCAGAGCCTCCAGGCACCGCTGAAGCAGGGGGACCCTGGAGCTCCAAGCAGCTCAGGCTGCAGTGGAGGCCCATGGAGCTGTCGTCTGCTGCAGCAGTGGCTGCTGGAAACCCTTAGCCGGCAGCAGGGATTGGGCTCTGTTCTCATCCCAATCCCCGGGCGTCAGTCATCTGCTGGCCAGCCCCCCATTCTTTTCAGTAAAAGTCACTGACGGGCCACAGGCTTCCACGAATTTTTGTTTATTGCCCGTGACCTGTCTGTGACTTTTACTAAAAATAACTGACAAAAGCTTAACCTTAGTCATAAGGCAACGGAGCTTTTGTGCCTAGGTATTGCAGGCATCTGGGCTTGAGGATTTACAAGCATGGCAACTTTGCCACTGGCAGCAAAAGAACTTTTTAATCGTGAGCCACATTTGGTGAAGATAAATTTACGTGTTGTATTACAGTAGCACCTCGAGGTCCTTTGTGTTAGATGCTACACAGACATATAACCAGAGACAGTGCCTGCCCCACAGAGATTACTGTCTACATAACCAAACCTGGTGCTAATATTGTTCTGAAAGATCTTAAAATTTGCTCCATATTTGGGTTCCCTGGGATCCTACATTTTCAGAATGGATTTGCCCCCATGTCACTGCTAGAGTTTCTGCAAACGGGCATGCAAGATCCACCTTGTTTTGCACAGTGCTGCTGCCATCTGAAAACGTGAACCAGGAGGAAGGAGAAGCAGCAAACTTTAAAGTTCTTTTGCTTCAGACACTGGGAAATGGGAATGTGAGTAGGTTTTTTTGTTTGTTTGTTTTTGAAACATTACAGTGAACGAAAGGGAGAGGGGAGGACTGATAATATACAAGTCTAAGAATGTTAGTTGTTTTTTTTAAACTGGGCAAATGTTGAAGCAACCCACATTTGCACAGAAAGAAAGCTCATCCCTCCTTCTCAGATGGGAAATGGGTTGAATATGAGTTGGGAAATGCATCAGTATGAAAAAAATGTTAAGATTAAGCTGCTTCCATCATATTAAAACAGTTATAGCTTCAGAGCTGCAGATAGTCAATAGCAACAGAGCTATGGGTATTGCTATGTGATGGAAACATCTTATTCCTAACACAATTTTTTCACACAAATGCCTATTCCCCATTAAACCTGCTTTACATAATTTTAATTCTCATTAATGGATTTCTTTTTGCTGCAATATATTCACTTTTTAAAAACTACTTTGCTTAAACTTGCCAACAGCTGCCCCTTATCTCCTTTATGTGTTGGAAATGAAACAAGATTTAACATTTCTATTCTACTGTTCTGCTAGTTACAGCTTCCAACATGGGTTTAGCCAGATATCTGAAGCAGCAAGAAGCTATTTTTAAGTTTCCTCCTTTCACTATTGACTGGTTTTGATTTGGCAGCAAATAATGTTGTGCAAAAGAGACCATCACGGCCAGACTACATACAGGAAACGCCAAACATGGAAAGAATGGTATGACCCCAATAGTTAACTTATAGGTAATACTTACCTCTCAATTTTAAAGAAATCAACTGAGTCTCATATGTTCAAGTGTTATCACTGGAAATAGCAATTCTTTAACTCACATGAGCGTACTTATGTAAATCCCAGGTACCAAAGGTACCTGCAAAACACTGCCGCTTACCTGCTGTTGTCCCTGTTGGGTCTGTTGAGTGGTTTGCTGATTTGCTGAGTTACTTGCAGCGGCAGCTGCTGCAGCTTGCTGTTGGAAAAGACTGGCAGGATAAACTCCCCAGGGAGTAACTCCATAGTACTGATGAGGGACTACTGCAGGACCTAAAATGCCAAAGGAGGATTCAGTCAACTTCTGTAGTAAACAAGACCTGCTCAACAGTAAGCCATGACCAAAAACGCCTGCACACATCACATTTGATTCAACAAAGCCTATTTTAAAGGTGACCTGCAAAGGATTTTAAAACCACTGGGCTCAGGAGTGTAGTCCAGAATACATGGAATTTACCCAGTTCTTGCATTTTAACTACTACAACACTGATTGGGTTAGTGCCAATTGTTATTCCTTTATCACAACATACAAACAGGGCCTGAAGTTTTTTTCCTCCTGCTTCTCTTTGCTTTATATATACTGGGCATGTCAACATTTAGTAGGAATCTCAAGTGATTTTTATTGTGAGCTTCAATGTCATAACTGAAGGCATGGCTAATGAACCTTTGACGAAGGCATCCTTTCTCCAAAATAGAACTGTTAAGCTATAGGTGTGAACACTGTTTTACAACATAGTTGACAAAAAGTCCCTTCTGCTCTCAAGACTCCTGTGGTATCTGTCATTTAGTTCTCCAGTCACCAGGGAGACTTTTCCAACCTAGAGAACACCTCAATTTCCAATGTAAAAACAAGCAGAATTAAAACAAACAAACAAACAAAACTTTTCAGGCCTTTTTTATACACCACATAAACCAGTAGTAGGATTAAAGGGCACAGGTCCCATTTTTAACATGTTGTATGTCACATTTAAGAGAGAATGTATGTTTACCTTAAGTGATCAACAGAACTGTGAATTGTCATGTGGGTTGTGTCAATTTCCAGGACTCTGTTATTTTAATTATGGCCTGGCTTAGCCTCTGTTCTTAAAAGTTTATCCAAAGACGACTGGTGTACAATCAGATGAGAAATCTGTATGCTGCACTTCCTTGTGGAACACATCCCATCGAATACAATAGTGTTTGGAAGCAACAGAATGTCTGCTTCATGTCTTTTGGAGAGATCAGCAGAAGGTTAACAAAAATCTTCTAATTTCTACTTTTTTCAAAACCAATGCAAAGCCTGAGGGCTAAATTACTCACTGTTGAAGTGAAAATGACTTTAGATTGGAATGTGCTTGTCTGAATGAAATACAACACTAAATTTTACATCAGATGCGCTCTCCGCTGTAGCAGCGATGAGTATTTACTATGCTCAGACAGAATGCTTGCCTTCTAACAGAGGAACATACAGCTTAGACCAGGGGTAATCAATTATTTTCTGTTAAGGTCCAGAGGTATAGTCAAACTCCAGATTCCAGAGAAAATACAAAAACAACAACAACAAGTAAGTAAGTAAATAAATAAAACAATTTCACAGTCCGTTCAAAAGCATCTGGCAGTCTGGATCTGGCCCGCGGTCTGCCTATTGTCTACCCCAGCTTAGACTATCAGACAAGCAATGCATTCAGACAAATGTATTAGTGGATCTGATGAAAGTTCAATTGCAAAATGCTGCAATTAAGAACAAATTTGGTCTTTCATAGCTCATTAAAAAAATGTTTGCAAACAAAGCAAGTTTAGCAAACATATGCATAAAGAGAGGGTGGGTATTTGGATCAGAGAGCAGGGAAACTATTCCAAGCATAAGTGTAACCTAGAAGGGGGAAGGAAGACAATAAAGAAGAGGAGAGGATAGAAACAAGGCCATTAAGCAGCAGGCTTGGGCCTTGCAATTATATATACTTGTCTCAAAAAAACACAACACGTTTTTATTTATATTATATATAATTTTATATTTTTATATTTTATATACAGTCGAACCCATTTATGTCGACCTCGGTTAACTTGCCAATCCTGTTAAGTCGACGGTTTACAAGTGGAACCGCCAGACTCCCTCTTTGGCTTATGAGTTTCTCATCCGTTATGTCGATTTGCCGAACCCTAATATCTCGAGCCCGTCCCCGACCCACCGTGTCCCCAGCCGCCGGCTCCCCGGCTCTCCAGCCGCGCGGTTCCCCAGCCGCCCGCTTCCCGCGTCTCCAGCCGCCGGCTCCCCGGCTCTCCAGCCGCGCGGTTCCCCAGCCGCCCGCTTCCCGCGTCCCCAGCCGCCCGGCTCCCCGCGTCCCCGACCCACCGTGTCCCCAGCCGCCCGCTCCCCGGCTCCCCAGCCCCGCGGTTCCCCGCTTCGCCGCCCGCCCGGCTCCGCTTCCCCGCCCGCCCCCATATACCCGGTCCCTGCCTGTCCCCGCCCGCCTGGCCCCGCATACCTGGTCCCTGCCCGTCCCCGCCCCACATACCTGGTCCCGGCTTCTCCTGCCGCCCGCCCGCCGGCTCCGCTTCCCCGCCCGCCGGTCCCCGCTTCCCCGCCCCCGCATACCCGGTCCCTGCCTGTCCCCGCCCGCCCGGCCCGCATACCTGGTCCCTGCCCGTCCCCGCCCCACATACCTGGTCCCGGCTTCTCCTGCCGCCCGCCCGCCGGCTCCGCTTCCCCACCCGCCGGTCCCCGCTTCCCCGCCCCCGCATACCCGGTCCCTGCCTGTCCCCGCCCGCCCGGCCCGCATACCTGGTCCCTGCCCGTCCCCACCCCACATACCTGGTCCCGGCTTCTCCTGCCGCCCGCCCGCCGGCTCCGCTTCCCCGCCCGCCGGTCCCCGCTTCCCCGCCCCGCATACCCGGTCCCTGCCTGTCCCCGCCCGCCCGCCCGGCCCGCATACCTGGTCCCTGCCCGTCCCCGCCCCACATACCTGGTCCCGGCTTCTCCTGCCGCCCGCCCGCCGGCTCCGCTTCCCCGCCCGCCGGTCCCCGCTTCCCCGCCCCCGCATACCCGGTCCCTGCCTGTCCCCGCCCACCCGCCCGGCCCGCATACCTGGTCCCTGCCCGTCCCCGCCCCACATACCTGGTCCCGGCTTCGCTTCCCCGCCCGCCCGTCCGTCCGTCCGTCCGGCTCCGCTTTGCCGGATCCAGCCACGTGCAGGCAGCGCGGTAAGGGGGCAGGGAGGGGGTGGGGGGGTGGATAGGGGTTTATCTCGATCATTGGTTATCTCGATGGCTTTTGGCAAACCCCTAGGCCGTCGAGATAACAGGGTTTAACTGTATTTATATATTTTATGGATCGGTGCCTGTTGGTATCTAATCAAAGCAGGTGACAAACTGCATACTGTGACCTGTAGTTTCTGCAAGCCACACTTCTGTACTGAAGAGAGGCAGCTACAATCCGCTTCATTTTATGCAAATAGGGTAGCCATCAGGCTCCTGGCAAGTGCCATGGCAAAATATATAATTTAAAAAAAAATGCAACTTTCGAAAGCAAAACAGCATTCTGGACTCAATCTGTACAAATTGGTGTGTTGCAGGTGCAGAGCCTGCATTATGCTGCAGGATGGTGAAGTTCAGCAACACTGTTACTCTGAGGGCGGCATTGGTTAATCTTACTTATCAAGTCATTTTAATTTTGTCTGTCTACGCAGGACGTTGTATAAGACCAATCACTGTACTATGTAAACTCCCTGTCATCACAGCCCCAAAAGCTCTTTTGCACAGCAAGATCACCTTATGAGTAGCCTGGGCTCCAATGCCACAAGGTAAATCAGGGTGAGCAAGACCTGCCCCGGTGGTCTCGTGCTCTGTGACAGAAATCCATCGATGGTGAGAAAAGCGACTATAGTTCCCTCTCAACAGATCTGCTCCCAGGCAGCAACAGCTTATTTTACATGGCTAGCCACGTTATCTTTGCACACGAATACCGAAGCACAGCCCATTGAACAGTCCCAGCATGCTGGTGCTCATCTTCATTTAAGCAACCAAGGGTGCTTAGATCAAAATGCATCAGTGCCTGTTGGTATCTAATCAAAGCAGGTCACAAATTGCATGCTGTGACCTGTAGTTTCTGCAAGCCACACTTCTGTACTGAAGAGAGGCAGCTCTCTGCTCCATTTTATGCAAACAGGGTAGCCATCAGGCTCCTGGCAAGTGCCATGCCAACCTTCATTTGGACAAAGATTAGGCATCTCCATTCCAAACCAAAAGAAGTAGAGTTTATATTAATCAGAGCTCTAACTACTGTACACACACACAATCTGGCTCTCTCTCAGCTAGGGGTTGCTCATTTGAACAGCTACAGCTTTAGGTGTAAAAAAAGAGAAAGGTTATTGAAGTTTGCAGTAAGCGCCTTTAAACACAGCATTCTGAGCATTTTTGCAAGTCTGGCTTAAGCTCATCTGAGCACATGGTGAGGTTCTCATTACTGAGCAGCTCTCTCAGTGAGGGCAAGTGTGTCATCGCTGCCAGACCGGTAAAACTTGCACAGTTATTCTTCATTACAAGAGACTAATCTAGTTTTATACTTATGAAAGATCCCACAGAAAAGGAAGAACATCCTAATGCATCTGAAGACAAGTACTTCTATTGTGTTGTGCACCACACACACACTGAAGAATTTATGCACTCAAAAAGCATGTACATGCTAAAAGGAGTTTAAGAAATACCAATAAACTGAACAGCAAACGTGGTCACAATAAAAACCATTCCCTTCAATATCAGTGTTACCATCAAATCTATACAGGTATTTGTAATCATGCCATTCATGTGAATCAGAGTACGATGACTCATACTCAATGGGGACTTCAACTACGCAGACACTTGTTGGGAAAATAACACAGCAGGGGACAGATTATCCAACAAGTTCTTGGAATGTATTGGAGATCGTTTTTTATTGCAGAAGGTGGAGAAATCTATTGGGGAGAGGCTGTTCTAGATTCGATTTTGACAAATAAGGAGGAACTGGTTGAGAATTTGAAAGTGGAAGACAGCTTGAGTGAATCAAGATTCTAAGGAGTGGTGGTGGTGGTGGGGGGGGGGGAACAGCACAATAAAGATAATGGATTTCAAGAAGGAAGACTTTAGCATCTCAAGGAGTTGGTAGATACGAACCCATGCAAAGCAAGACTATGGGGAAAAAGTTCACGAGAGCTGGCAATTTTTCAAGGAGACATTATTAAGGGCACAAGAGCAAACTATCCCACTCCACAGGAAAGATAGGAAGTATGGCAAGTGGCCAGTATTTGCTTAACCAGGAGATCTTCAATGATCTGAAGCTCAAGAGTCCTACGAACAGCAGAAACTAGATCAAATTACAACCGATGAATATAAACAAACACAAGCATGAAGGGATAAAACTAAAAAGGCCAAGGCGAAAACGAGATTAAACTAGCTAGAGACAAACAGTGACAAGGAAACATTTTACCAATACATTAGAAGCAAGAGGAAGACCCAGGACAGGGTAGGCCTGTTACTCAGTGAGGTGGGGGAAAACAATAACAGAAAATGTGGAAATGGCAGAAAAGTGCTGAACAACTTCTTTGTTTCAGTTTTCACCAAAAAGTTGAGTAGTGATTGGATGTCTAACATAGTGAACGTCAGTGAAAATGAGGTAGGATGTGAGGCTAAAATAGGGAAAGAACAAGTTAAAAATGACTTAGACAAGTTAGATCTCTTCAAGTCTCCAGGGCCTGATGAAATACATCTTAGAATAACTCAAGGAGTTGACTGAGGAGATATCTGAGCCATTAGCAATTATCTTCAAAAAATCATGGAAGACAAGCGATTGCAAAGGACTGGAAAAGGGCAAATATAGTACCAATCTATAAAAAGGGGAATACAGACAACCCAGGGAATTACTGACCAGTCAGCTTAACTTCAGTACCCAGAAAGATATTGGAGCGAATAATTAAGCAATCAATTTACAAACACCTAGTAGATAATAAGATAAGTAAAAAAGTCATGGATTTGTCACAAACAAATTGTGTCAAACCAATCTAATAGCTTTCTTTGACAGGATAACAAGCCTTATAGGATGGGCGGAGAGTAGATGTGGTATATCTTGACTTTAGCAAGGCTTTTGATACTGTCTCACATGACCTTCTCATAATCAAAGTAGGGAAACTCAGCCTAGATGGAGCTACTATAAGGTGAGTGCATAACTGGTTGGAAAACCATTCCCAGAGAGTAGTTATCAGGGTCAAACTAGAAGGGCATATCATGTAGGGTCCCCACACGGATCGGTTCTGGGTCCAGTTCTGTTCAGTATCTTCATCAGTGATTGAGATAATGGCATAGAATCATAGAATATCAGAGTTGGAAGGGACCTCAGGAGATCATCTAGTCCAACCCCCTGCTCAAAGCAGGACCAATCCCCAACTATTTTTTTTGCCCCAGATCCCTAAATGGCCCCCTCAAGGATTGAGCTCACAACCCTGGGCTTAGCAGGCCAATGCTCAAACCACTGAGCTATCCCTCCCTCCGAGAGAACGCACTTATAAAGTTTGAGGATGATGCCAAGCTGTTAAGGATAGCAAGTGCTTTGGAGGGATAGCATTAAAATTCAAAATGATCTGGACAAATTGGAGAAATGGTCCCAAGTACATAAGATGAAATTCAAGAGGGATAAATCCAAAATACTCCACTTAGGAAGGAACAATCAGTTGCATACATACAAAATGGAAAATGACTACCTAGAAAGAAGTACTGCAGAAGGGAATTTGGGGGTCATAGTGGATCACAAGATAAATATGAGTCAATAGTGTAACACACACACACACAAAAATAATAATAATTCTGGGCTGTATTACTGGTGTGATGTAAGCAAGACACAAGAAGTAATTCTTCTGCTCTACTCTGCGCTAATTAGGCCTCAAGTGGAGTATTGTGTCCAGTTCTGAGCGCCACATTTCAGGAAAGGTTTGGACAAACTGGCGAAAGTTCAGAGGAGAGTAACAAAAATGATTAAAGGTCTAGAAAACACGGCCTATAAGGAAAGACTGAAAGAACTGAGTTTGTTTAGCCTGTAGAAGAGAAGACTGAGAGGGGACATGATAACAGTTTTCAAGTACATAAAAGGTTGTTACAAGGAGGAGGGAGAAAAATTGTTTTCGCTAACCTCTACTTGCAGCAAGGGAAGTTTAGGTTGGACATAAGGAAAATCTTCCTTTCAGGGTGGTTAAGCACTGGAATAAATTGCCTAAAGAGGATGTGGAATCCCCGTCATTGTCTAAGCTGCTTTCAAAAAACCTCCGAACACCTGTCAGGCCTGGTCTAGATAATACTTAGTCCTGTTCTGAGTGCAGAGGACTGGACTAGAAGACCTATCAAGATTCTTTCCAGTGCTATGATTCTCTGACTCAAAACATCAGTGATGCTGGCAACAGTATGTTAGCAGGCTAGGAAGCATTACTACCATTTTAAAAAAAGAAAAAAAAATCTAAACCGATTTCACCATGCACACAAAAACAGACAAAAATATATTTCAGTCAACAACAATCAAAATTTACAGTTAGGCAAAGAAAGAAAAATGCTGTTTGAGAACATATTGGAAACAAAATTCAGTGAGTTAGACTTCTGAAGTAGACTTCTTATATATGGCTAGCAAATGAACAGTAAAAACAGGTATGATTTGTTGATTTAAGGATATTCACTTTGTATATTTTGACATATGTTGATAATTTGTGTTTTTAACAGTTTATAAAGCTTTAACTTTTTGAATTTTAACATCTGTCATTAAATAACTGTTTGACACTCCACCAATAATCTTGCACAGCTGTGAAAACTTAAAATAAAAACAAATCTAAAAAATGCTTAAAAATAAGCATAGATATCAGCCAAAATTATAAGAAAATTCTTATTCTGCCAAGCCTAAATATTAGCAACTAGTTTATTCAATGGGGTGAAGAGTAATTACAAACGGAATGCTGATAATCCTCAGGGAAACCCAATTTCCAGACACTTAACACCAAAAACTTCCTGTTATTTTACATCTTTTTCAATGTGCCACAGAAATTCCCATATTTCTCTGCACAGATAGTGATATCTCTATCAGTAGGTCAACACTAAACCCATATAACTTCTTTGTAAGTCTTTTCAGCCTATATCTCCATTCAAATCAATACTCTTTAAAAATAGTTAAATTAATTTGGTGCTTGTGGGGGGGAAAACTTCCCTTGACTGACAGTCCTGGAGAGATGATACAGCATCCCCTCAATTGGCAGTAAATTAGCCATACTGCACCATAAAACCTCCCTTCTTTTGGAGGAGCAACTAAAAGGAATAAAACCAGTTGGGACCTATAATTTAATTTCTCCCATTTCACCAACATCTATGCCCTTCAGTTTCCTTCCAGTCTAGCAACTGCCACAGGAAAACAGGAAGGCCTCGTCTCACTAGACTTGGGGTACATCTTTAAAGGGTTCAAAGTAGTATTGTCAGTGCACTACACATCCTTGTACAAAAAATGCATGACTGCATCACAGAAATTGTCCATGGGGGCAACTATTTAATAGGTAATATTTATATTTGTATTCTTAGGTTTCAGAGTTAATACCTCAATGAGATGAATAGGACGATTCAGACATCTTAGAGCTATGGTTCCAGGCTATGCTGCATAGAGTTACACTCCATGTTTTTTTAAAGGTTCTCCACTCACTCAGGAGAGGTAGATATTGGGGGGGGGGGGGGGGGGAAAGGAGGGGGAGAGGAAATGGTGGTAAATGAAAGCTCAGATTCTAGAACATAATCCTGGGGCAGGAGTGTGTATGTGGTGACAAATTCTGCCTAGGCCAAAACACTTCTATTGCAGCTTCGACACTGCTGTAAGAAGTGTGGTCCTGAATAGGTTTACCACTTTCTAGACTTGTAGGTGAAATTACAGATGGTCTTTCTGGTAAAAAGTAACTCATGATGGTGCCTTCCTGCCACTAAGCTTTGGTCTATTTGTTACTAAGGCTTTTAACATTTCCTTCCTGTGGAGAGTTTTAGTCATTCATTCACAGCTACACAGCCATCACACGGTAGTTCACTGACTCCCAGACTATTACAAACATCCTTGTATAGGGCCCTATGAACTCTGTTTTATTATTGTGAATTTTCAGATTTATTATTTTCTGATTTCACAGGGTTTTAATCAAAATTGTTTGATACATTAACAATTAAGTAGCCTTACTATAAATGTATAAAAATGTTCAAAATTGGATTGCAGTGGGAAAAACAGATTTTACAGAAAAAAATCCTACAATTTAAATGAAACATCCTGCAGATATGCAGTAAAAGTAATGAGTTTCAAATCACTTTTTAAAGTAGAACCTGGTAATATGACCAAACTGACATTGCTGAACAGTAACACAAGAAGACCACCAAAGAATCTTAGTGTCAATTTAACTGAATTTAGATTTGATTTAAAAATACAAAATAATGCACTAAACATGAAATAATTCATCTTTGCAGTAGTCATTGTTGCCATTTTAAATTAAACTCGGTACTTTCAAGCTTCCTATATTCTGAAGGAATGCTTAAATTAATTTCAAATTTGATTAAATAATTTCACACTCAAATCAAGTTTATTGCTGAGTAGCATTACAAACTGACAAACTCAAATGTCATTATTTTCCCCATCTCTGGCAGACATCTCCATTGTGGTACATTATGGTTAGCCTTTTAGTGTTTTCCTCAGAAAGTGAATCTACTTACAGACAAGAGGGAATTTTATATTTACTAAAGCTTCTCTCTCTGTCTACAGAGCTGACAGGGAAGATGATGTAAGGTAGGGCAACCTCTGTTACTTTAGGCACTCGTCTCTTCATAACCTTCCAGTAAGTGCAAAGATCCAGTGGATCTGGGATGAGCTCATTCTGAGTGCTGTGTAGAAACACCAGCCATTGTTCATACAGTTCTGGTGAGGGGCGGATGAGAGGTGGTAGCTTGCTGTACTGATCAATGTTTTGTTGCATGGCTGGAGTCTGCCTGGAATCCAACACGCAAATCAGTCGCAACACGTCTTTTGCTGGATGGACATCTCACTGTTTGGAGAATATGGTAAAAGCAAGCTGACAGGCTTCATGCAGATTGTCCAGGATCTCTCTCTCCTTACTTATGGAGAAGTCATCCAAGAGTCTGTCAGTTTCTTCACCAAACCCACAAGTTTTGGCTGTTCCAGAAATCAAGATCCCAGGTCTTCCAGAATACTGAAAGCTGAGATAGCTGGAGGGTGGTGGTCAAATGCTGACAGATGGTCAGGGCTGTTGTTATTTTGGGGTAAGCTTCAGATATGAAAGCTGTCTTAAGTTTTAGCAAGTCTGATTTCTCCTGACTGCTAAGTAATATCAAAAGGTTTCTCTCAACCTGTGTTGATGACTTCTCTTTTTCAAAAAAGTCCCAGTAGAGATGAGTGTGCTCTGCATGATATTTTACTGCCTGAAACCAGCTATTCCATCTTACGTGTACTGCTTCAGGAGGGACCTTCATGGTGTGCACATCTTCTTTGGACTTAAGAAAAGCAACCCATCTTTGCTTTCTGGCTGGCTTTTTGAAGAATGCAGATTTCATCGACGTAACAAAAGATGCCACATTGCTAAAGAAGTGAAAATGCTGTTATGTCTCACCTATCAGATTGATTATATGACATAGATCTGTCACACGTACACTGTTGGGTCATGACTCATTTCAGTGCTTCTTTGTATGCTTTGATGCAGTATGCAGCACTGTCGGTTATAACTGCCAAAACATCACTGAGACTGAGCTGGTTCCTAATCACAGACTCTAGAAGAGACCATGAGAATGTGGAGTGGTTGCAGCTCTCCATGAATATGACATCGTCAAACAGTACTAATCTGTAACACTTACAATAAATATATTCTGATGTCAATTTTTCTACTTTTTTTTTACTGGAGGATTTCACTAAACAAACTCAAAATTTTGTAATGGAAAAAAAAATCCAGCTTCATAGCCACTATTGTATCATTTAATGTTAAAGATATTTTTAAATATTATACAAGCATAATATTACAGCTGCATTGCAATACACAATTAAATTTCCTAATGCACATTAAATATAAAATGCTTGATAAAAATATTAACAATAGCTCCAAAATCCCAATTTGGTGCTTTTTTGGAGGGTGGGGTTAAGGCTATTTTAAGGGGTTACAGCATCTTAAATGCTTTTTCTTAAATTATCTGTACTTTAAATTGTATAAGTGGTTAGTATTTTCTAAGTATAACAAATGTTTTCCTAAAGGTCAATGCATACATTATAAAAAAACCATCTACTTAAGGATCTGTCATTATAGTAAAAGAAAAATAAACTTAGCACACTGCAGTCTCCAATATCTGTTGTCTTGTCGACCACTGGAATCTTTTTTCCCTGTGGATTTAGGCCAGCACTGCCACATGTGTTCCTGATAAGCACAAGGCAGAACCTGCTGAAGTGCTGCTTTATTTTCACGCAATGCTTCCCACCTTGACTACAGTGTTTTAAGATGAAAGGTCGAAGCTTCTTCATTTTTTCCACTGAGATGACAGCCTCAGCAAAGACCACAACATAAACTTCAACAAACTCCCATCTGGTATCTGCAGATTTCATACTGCCTGCAATTGTTCTCTGTAGAGAGCGAGAACCTCGATGATTCTCATCATATGTGACATGATTCTTCAGATACGGTTTTGATATTAGATGATCGTTGCAGGTATCTTTTCGGGTCCAGTCTATTGTCTGTTGACAGCATTTGCAGAACATCATACCGCCTGTGGCTCCCAAACTTGTTCCGCCACTTGAGCAGGGAAAGCCCCTGGCAGTCCAGGCCGGTTTGTGTACCTGCCAAGTCCACAGGTCTGACCAATCGCGGCTTCCACTGGCCACGGTTCGCTGCTCCAGGCCAATGGGGGCTGCTGGAAGCGGCAGCCAGTACGTCCCTCAGCCCGCGCTGCTTCCAGCAGCTCCCATAGGCCTGGAGCAGCGAACTGTGGCCACTGGGAGCCGGGATCGGCCGGACCTGTGGACGCGGCAGGTACACAAACCGGCCCAGACCGCTAGGGGCTTTCCCTGCACAAGCGGCAGAACAAGTTTGGGAACCACTGCATTAGGCAACTGACTAGCTCTGAACTTCAGTGTCAACGCATGATTTCTTAGCTTTTGGGATGAGCATTCTCCAGTTGTGGAATGCTTTTTAGACATGTTTAAATTGTGTCTTGAACCATGGGGAGCGGGGAAACTGCACTAGTAGTAGCAGGCCATGTCTCTAAGCAACGGCCAAAGCTAATATACAGTACAAGCTCACAATATGCCCTTCACAATAGCAAATCTTGGGCTATAGTAAACCCCATCCCTGGATCCCACCTCGAGTGAGTGGAGGCCCACACAGTTTCTCAGGCCCTGGGGTCACAGCAGGGTCAGAGAGAGCTCCTTTGGCTCTGGGCCACAGCAGGAAGACATCCTTATTTTTCTGTATTGCGCTGGACTTTTTTTTTTTTTTTTTAAACACACACACAGCTGGATTCAGTGTTATGGTTTTGATTCCGCAATTCTGTCCGTGTTTTCATTGATGCAGCTTCCATAGGGCTCAACTTCTTGGCTTTCATCCATTTCATCTCAGCCTTACCTGTGTGCCAACAATTGGCTTTACCCTAACACCTCATCTTTCATTTTTATTATGCACCGACCACACCTAACAGTCCTCTCTTCAAAATGACAAAAAAGCATCATCATCCTGAAAGGACTTTTTATAATCTTGATTCTTCACATACTGTTTTATATAATCTACCAAAACCACTATATGATCCGGGCATTTTTGTAATCCCGTTTCATCATAGCTTGACTTTACGTTGGCCCCAAAGCTTAAAAGCTAATAAAGAGTTATGTAACAGCTGGTAAATATTACAAAGAGTCACATATCACACTTACTTGCTCAAACCAGAATACTGTAAAACTTGCTTATAGTAAATATAATCTAGCTTTGTTTTAACTTTATCTTGGAGTGAAAGGGGGGCGGTGTTATTTAGGTATTCAGACTGCATAAGAATGAAATGTTATGAGGTTGAGCAACCTTCATTGAGTAATGCCATTTCTAACTCTGGAGATTTTATTTAGAACCTACTGGACTTCCTCTTTCCAGATGGCTCAGTGAGAGAATTAAATGTGGTTGTACAGAACTGATCTGGTTCTGGAAGAACCCGCAGGACTCTCACTACTTGAGCCAGAACCTCATGGCTTTTGGAATAAAAATTTAACATGCAATGTGTTTTTCACGCTTCCTAATAATTGTTTACTGGAGCTACCATTTCAAGATACAGCAATTTTGGCTCCTAAGTTGGGAAAGGATTCAGAGACTAGACAAGATTGGGAGAAAGAGGTCCAGTATGAAGGCAAGAATGACACACATTAGAACTGCCATCTAGAGCACTTTATATTCAGAGTAAAAGCCTCTGCACAGGTGAGAGATCTTTTGACATATAAGACCTGGAACAAGGTAATTAAGGGACTGGAAAGCATAAAGTTCAGAAGGAATCCTCCAGTGAAGAAAAAAGTATAATTTACCAAATTCATCATAGCAAATCTCAAATTAACAACAGTAACAAATTTTACTTAACACTTTCCTGGCAGGAAAACTTTACTCTAAAACGCAGGCTTCAAAAGTATTTGGCTTTCAGGCATCAAATGAAAAAATATGTACATAACAACTCAACACCAATCACACATTTGTCACTATAAATGAAATGTCACCTCTCTTTCAAGTTTTTTGTTCTTAACCTTAACTGTAAAACAGAATCCATACTGAGTGTTACCTGTTTTGATCCTCTAATTTAGGTATTAATCTATAGGGACAGGCTTTCAAAACAAAATTCAACCTTAAGTTTTATAATACTCTTATATACCACACTGACATCCACCTATCTTTTCAGTAGAGCTCAAAATGTGCTAACAGATTACATTAAGTCTGTTCTGACAGTGACAGTTAAAACATTTTAGGCATAGAAAATTTCATCTAATGCACAAACAACTCTAAGTTCCTCACCTAAAGTTGCAGCTGCTGCAAGTCCTGCTGCATATGGATCTGTTCCTGGTGGAGCAGCACTGATGATGTATGGATTGGGGACAAAGGCAGCGGGAGCTAAACCTGCTGAAAACATACCTGTCAGTAAAAACAAACTTAACTAGAACTGCAGCCCTACCAGAATACCTACATGTTTTGGCTATTCATCCTGGCTGTAACTGAACAGGATAAACAGGCTTGTGCATCTATGATTTAAGAGTAAGAAAAGCTGGCAGCTACTTTGAGAAGACAAATTATGCATTTTCACATGTAGTTCTTTGTGGACAGCACACAGTAAGTATCCAGGAGTCTTAACTGAAACAATCAAATGTGAAATTTGTAACAATGTTACCATGCATATGTCTATGGAATTTGACTCCAAACATGTAACATCCCTTAAAGAGCTGGGAAACTAGTCAACTAGGGGAAAACAAACAAACAAACAACAAAAAAGGGAAAATAAAGAGCAACTACCAATTAATTTATACTGGTGGGTATTAATATGTACCCATAAGTTTCCCTTAAAGTTCAATTGAGCCTTTTTATCATAGGAGCTCAAAGTACTTTAGAGATACTAAAGCACATTTTGTTAAATCTACTAAATTAAGGGAGAGGATGACAGGGGTCTACACCAAAACTGAACAAATGTGGAGTGCAACGTACATGGTACACGAGAAACAGCGTCTTCGTAATTCTTTCTAGCACTTTAAAACTAAGTTCAATTCAGTTAGGAAAACCTACAGAAGTCTCTGATGCTGGGAAATTTTTACTCCCACCATTAATGAGTGAGCCGTTGTGAGTGGTTCACCTATTTTTCTATAAACACGATTATGTACAGTTTTCCCAGAGTCAGTATTTCTTTAATAATATGAATGGTAACACATTTAAATGAACTTCTAAGTCTCACCCAGAATAGCCTGAAATTCCATTCTGTGGGGGAGTTATTCAAAACTAAACCATTGTAATACATAAAATACGGACATGAGTTTCTGCGGTCTGTACTAAAAAGTGCATTTTTCCTCATTTCACTGTCCCAGTTACCTCAATTCATGTCTGGCTCAGAGTCAATGAATACTTAGAAAACACTCTCATTACTGAATAGCATTCTCAGTGAGGGCAAGGCAAGTGTCATCACCAGTAGAGAGGAATATTGGAAAGCTTTTTAAAAGTATAGCAAGATGTTACCAGAATTTTGCAAGATAATCTTCAAACATGGTCTGCTTCTGAAATCTGTGTCGATTATCCATAACTGGGAATGTACTTTTAAAACCCCTCTAAAGCCTTATAACTTTTTTTCCACAGCCACAGACTATTTTGAAGACATCCGTTAGCAATCTCCAGAAATCTAATACAGGTAGGGCGTTAAATGAAGGACTTACCTATGTGCGGCTGATGGGCAGCTGCCAATGCATATTGCTGCTGCTGTGCTGCCGTCAGCTGCTGAACAGCAAGTGCATTTGGTCTTTGAAATAACTGAAGGAACAAAAGAACAGTTTTGGTTCTTTATTCATGTACCAGAAAAGTATTCTCAGATTCCCTTCCGAAGCAATCCTGACAACAGATTTACTATCATAAGAGTATGGACACTCTTCATGATATGGAAACACGTTTAAAAGAGATGTTCAGAGGAGTTAAGTTCATAATCTACCACAATCCATCTCAAAATATTTTCATTCCAGTATTATTAACCTATTGTGAGGGTTTTCTACCTCTGTGTTCCCTGAAAGCTTCACTCATCAACTACTCTTTAAAGAGACTAAGACAAACTTCGTAACTGTGGCCCATGGGTCACAGCAAGTTAGCAGCTCTCAAGGCTGTTTCCAGCTCTAATACTGTATTAAATATACTAAATACTTTATTACTTTCCCAAACAGGCAATTTCTGTTGCCATGGAGATGTTATGAGACTGCAAACGGCAGTGGAGATGGGCTGCAGGACTGGAAACGGGATGGCAGATACTCACGAGAATCTCTGTAAACATGTGGTCCATGCTGAGAAGTTAAAGAACCCTAACATAACATGGGAGGGAAATCTTACCTTACCTGTTAATTTTCACTCTAAGATCTTCTAAATCAGTCCAGACACTTGGTGCACATAATTCTTCCCTGACAGCAGACAGAAAGCAGACACTGGGACTTTCTGGTGATATCATCCCCTGCATAAGGGTTGCCAGCTCTCACAGCTCAGCTGAATCTTTGAAAGCAGTTCACAGTATTATTTAAGTGTAATATAAAAATCGAACACCTTGAGACACTGAAAACTTGCTATTTGAAAAACACTGGAAATGTTGAAGAAAGGGATAAGGGTTGGCATAAAAAGTCTTGAAGACAAATTAAGGAAAAAAAGTTTCTCTCCAGCTTCCAGTGCCAGTCCAGATTCTTGGGGTCTGCCAAAGGAGTGCAGTGCCATATAGACAGACTAGTGCCTCTTGGCTACCTTCAGCACTCTTGTGGCACAACACATTGGCTGATGCCTGAACATGAGCTTGCGAATATAAACACCAGAGAGAACACACATGCCAGGTAGCTGCCTTGAATAAACTCTAGTAGAGATGTTTCAGAGTAGCAGCCGTGTTAGTCTGTATCCGCAAAAAGAACAGGAGTACTTGTGGCACCTTAGAGACTAACATTTATTTCAGCATAAGCTTTCGTGGGCTACAGCTCACTTCTTCGGATGCATAGAATGGAACACAGCTGCGGGAAGTGGCACTGGCCGAGCCAGTGCTGCCTGCAGTGCCCATTGGTCAGGAACGGCAAACCGCGGCCACTGGGAGCTGCGAGCGCCGTACCTACGGATGCTCAGGTAAACAATGTGTCTCGCAGCCCGCCAGGGGCTTACCCTGAACAAGCCGTGAACCAAGTTTGGGAACCCCTGGTATAGACACTGCCCATGCTGATGGGAGGGGTTCACCCGTCAGCGTAGGTAATCTATCTTCCTGAAAGGCGGTAGCCAGGTCAACAGAAGAATTCTTCTAGACCTGTCTATGTTGGGGGTTAGGTCAGTGTAACTACACCACACACGCGTGTGGATTTTTCACACCCCTGAGCAACGTAGCTGGGTCAACCTAACTTTTTAGTGCAGACCAGGCCTCAGACAGAGAGGCCTAGCTTCTTTATAAAATGTTAAGACCAGGGTAGATGGACAATAATAATTCAGCCTGATTCAGGCAGGATGTAGTTACCTTCAGCATGGAACACAGAACTGTTTAAAGAATGGACTTTCTTGATAGAAAAATCAGGCATAGTTCTTCACAGAGCAGGGCTTTCAACTCTTATCCTCCTTGCTCAGTAGATGGCAAATATGAATCAGAGAGCAATGGCCTACTGGATATTCTTCTTCTATCTCCTCCTCCTTCTATAGGTCCAAACTAAGGAACAGGATGTAAATTTTGTACAATATTTTAGATCCAAAAAGGAAGAAGTCATCTGAATACAAGTTTTGGCTTTTGTCAACCACTATACTGAAATCTAGCTACATCTCTGTTTAAAGTACATCCGTGTCCCCCGAAGGCTGATGAATGCACCTGTAAGATGCTGGTGCTCATTCCTAACTCTAGACCATTCCGAAGCAACTCCAGGATGCTGGCTATGGAGAAGCTCATCAAATCCATGGTTCAATCAATCACACAATGTTCTCCAGATCCTATAATCATGGGTGGATGTGGAACATATGCCTGTGATAACCTTTACTCAAAAGCCCTTTCTTCCAAGATGCATCTTCTCAACTGTGATGACCTAAGCCAAGAGAGATCTGGATCTTCATATCATAAGTCATCTGAAGTTAGCAGGTGGATCATATTTGTGTTGACATGCATGGGTTCAAGGCAGCAAGGACATCTTGATTAATCTGAAATTGAGAGAGGTATGTGGGAATGAGGGTTCCCAAGGATCTGCCAACCCTCTGCAGCACCCTCATTGACCAATGTGGAAAAATGCATGACAGCGTCCTCTAGATCTTGCTATCTACCATTCTGTTGTCTCTTTCACCAAACACAAAGCTGGTCAAATAAAAAGGTATTACCCCACATACCTTGTGTGTCTACCTCCTGTAGTCATCACATCTACTTGTGGTCCCCTTCACTACAACAAATCCATCCAAAGCTCTCTCAATTTTCCACTCTCCTTTACATATTTGGGATCAGTTTAGCCAGCCCACTGTGTTGCATTCTGGCTAGGTGAACAACAGCCACGTTAGATGAGTGTTTTTTCTGTTCGTACAATCAGCAGCTAGTTTGCCTCGGCCATATCCTTTCTCCTTGTCAGTTTACCTATGTGAGAGCAGGCACATTCTCAAACTGATCTCCTTGAGCTATTTTTGAATGCATGGTGAAAGCAGAGAAGAGCAAGCTGACTGCTCTTACATCTGGAGAAGACTGAGCCCAGTTCAGCTGATGATAACATGGAAAGGCTCTGCTGTTATACTTTGTGTTGTCTGTCTCCCAGTTAAGAACATTATTGCTTGGTGCTTAGCTGGGCTCCCAGATGTATTAACATTTACATCAAGGTTTGCATACTTCTCTCGACTCAATATTTAGGCATCTGGTTCCCGAAACCAGCACAATCTGGAAATGGCTGTCCTCGCTGTCCATTATAATTTGACCCAAAGTCATCCATATAGAGGAGAGTGACAGTTACTGGCATAATTATTTATGCTGAAATAGCTTCAAGGTGATGCATACAGGCTGAAACTGATTTACTTTGGTTGGTGCAATTAGATGGAACAAGGCTGCTGGAAGTTTTGAAACTGAACTCTAACTATGGATTGTGATGCCTAATAGGCATTGATCTGATGTTACGTGTTCCCATGCATGAAAGGAATGGAGTTGCCTTCCTCCTATGAAGTCCAGGGATGCCTGATAAGTGTACCTTCATTACTGCTTAAAGGAGGTGGGTAGCAGTGTCCAGGTACCTAAGTCCTCTCTCTTGAACAAAGGAAATGCACATGAAGCATCCTTTCCAGATGAACTGCAGCTGTTTTACCAGGAAATATGATCTGGCTTCTTAAAACTGTACCTAGCGTAACTGAGACAAACTGCCATGTATATGTTGTACCCTGCAGAAGGCCAAAGCTTTTGTCTGTTCTCTACAGCTTTAACTACAATGAGCTTCCTTTTGAAAGCCCATCATTGTAGTCAGTGACCTCCTCTTCAAATATCCTAAAAAATATTTTTCACAAACACACACACTAGCAGGGCTTGGACTGAAATGCAGCTGAAGTCTCAGAGACCAGCTGGCTAACTCTACAGATTCTCAGCTCTTGCCCTATGAGGGGAGGTGGAGCTAGTATCTGGTGGAAGGAGCTTGGGAGGGTGTTTACAAGGGTGGCAGGAAAGGAACAACGTATTCCTGGCCCTCTCCCTGTTAGCAGAGCACATCAGTCATGCTGTCCTCAAACCTGCTTCTAGCTTGGCGATGAGTGAGTCACACACACACACAGAGCTCTCAAGTGGAGATGTGACTTTGGTTGTCTATTTGCTTCATCTGAAATAAAAAAGTAATTTAGAACGATGTATATTCTTTGTGCTAATGCCCACATAAGTACTCCAGCCTGCTTACAGCTTGGGGACAGAATCTGACCCATCAGTCACTGAGAGCAGGGCAATGTGCTGCCTCCTGAATTTCCTTATAGTTATTTTCCATCCTCCACAGCTGCAGACAGGTTCATACCTTGTCTGTTGCAGAGCTTGTCAAGGAAGATTCCAAACGTTATTTCAAGGAAGCTTTCTGATTCAGTCCAGAGAATGGGTTCCAGATGGAGAACGCACAGCACCTACTATCTACAACACAATTCATTCAAGTTTCAGAGCATGGTTCCTCCCCTGGATAACAGACCTGTCCTGGTTGCAACAGTGAATGAAGCTGACGCAGTTTTCATAAAAACTGGGAAGAACACAATAAGAGATTCTCCTCTCTTGCATACAGAGAAGTTTCCTATCTCTCTGCTACACTGCTCACCTAAGGGGAGATGAACACCAACACTTACATGGCAGAAGGTGGATTAATAAAGCAGCTCCTACACCCAGAAATCTCTCTCTCATCATAAGTCAATATGGTGGGCTGATGACTGTGCTCTTTTAATCTGGAAAAAGCAAATTAAGAGCCCTTTAGCCTCTGTGTCAGGACCAAGGAGGTGAGCTGAATAATCTTTTACAAAGCTGGGCAAGGTCCCTAATATATGTATTCCCACCTTTTCCACTGCTCCCCAGGACAATACAAAGGATAGGAGGGCAGAAGCAGTGATACTGTTTATTCCCTTCTGACAGAAGAGGCAACGCTCTCAGGTCTGATGACCGTAGCATGGGTAGTGATCAATGGCTCCACGTCTAGTTGGCAGCCAGTTTCAAGCGGAGAGCCCCAAGGGTCGGTCCTGGGGCCGGTTTTATTCAATATCTTCATTAATGATCTGGAGGATGGCGTGGACTGCACCCTCAGCAAGTTTGCAGATGACACTAAACTGGGAGGAGTGGTAGATACGCTGGAGGGTAGGGATAGGACACAGAGGGACCTAGACAAATTAGAGGATTGGGCCAAAAGAAACCTGATGAGGTTCAACAAGGAGAAGTGCAGAGTCCTGCACTTAGGATGGAAGAATCCCATGCACTGTTACAGACTAGGGACCGAATGGCTAGGGAGCAGTTCTGCAGAAAAGGACCTAGGGGTTACAGTGGATGAGAAGCTGGATATGAGTCGACAGTGTGCCCTTGCTGCCAAGAAGGCTAATGGCATTTTGGGCTGTATAAGTAGGGGCACTGCCAGCAGATCGAGGGACGTGATCATTCACCTCTATTCAACATTGGTGAGGCCTCATCTGGAGTAGTGTGTCCAGTTTTGAGCCCCACACTACAAGAAGGATGTGGAAAAATTGGAAAGAGTCCAGCGGAGAGCAACAAAAATGAATAGGGGGCTGGAGCACATGACTTATGAGGAGAGGCTGAGGGAACTGGGATTGTTTAGTCTGCAGAAGAGAAGAATGAGGGGGGATTTGATAGCTGCTTTCAACTACCTATAAGGGGGTTGCAAAGAGGATGGATCTAGACTGTTCTCAATGGTACCAGATGACAGAACAAGGAATAATGGTCTCAAGTTGCAGTGCAGGAGGTTTAGGTTGGATATTAGGAAAAACTTTTTCACTAGGAGGGTGGTGAAGCACTGGAATGGGTTCCCTAGGGAGGTGGTGGAATCTCCTTCCTCAGAGGTTTTTAAGGTCAGGCTTGACAAAGCCCTGGCTGGGATGATTTAGTTGGGCATTGGTCCTGCTTTGAGCAGGGGGCTGGACTAGATGACCTCCTGAGGTCCCTTCCAACCCTGAGATTCTATGATCTCTCAGAGAGGTCTGTTACTGTAAAGCCAATCCTCCACCTAGGACCAGACAAGTTTAAAATGAATACTTGGATGAAGTGATTATTGCTGGCACGGACCCCAAAAGAGAAGTCAACAAAAATAACTTATTCCACTGGGTGGGAAAAGTCCATACTTTAACTGCCAGGTTAAACCAAAGAAACAGCCTGGATATCCTCCGGGAGGGTTTCACTGTGGGTGAATAAGAGTGTCCAAGCATAAAGATCAAATCTCTGTAGTATAATGTTCTCAGCATGTACAAACTTCCTTTTCCTGGACAAATCCCAACATTAAATGCTTCCTTAGGGCATCACCTTTATTTCAGAGAACACCACCTTGGAAACACTTTCTGCTCCTTACAGCACTACCTAGACAGATCCCCTGTAGGCGGGGTTGTACTTCCTATCCATTAGAGTAAGACTACTATCTCTAGTCACATGAGGTTTTTTTTATTTGAAGTTACAAGCTTTCTCTAATGAGACCCAGTATTATACTTTAATTCAGACAGATAGTCCTCAACTGGCATAGCAAATCACTCCTTAAATAAATTCAAGAAATATTCCCACTTCAGTTAAGCATCCAATTCTAGTCCTTAGCAACAGTGACAATCACAAGGCAGAGAAGCCACATCTCCTGTACTGAGACTGGCAACAGAGCCACGTGGCCATCAATATTTAAGTTCACCAAGTTCTGCTTACTGGTCATCCAATCTTAGCCATGCAATTTCCTCTCTTTTTGGCAGAAGTCTTCTACATGCCTTAGTGCGCAGGGAAAGATGGAGGAGATAGATTATTTATAAAGTATCTTGTTTTGGATGTCCATATTTAAAGAATGATCATGCTTTTCACCCAGAGGCACGCTGCTATGAAAATCTCATTTTAATAGATCTGTGGACCTCAGTGCAAAGAAAAGGAAAATGTATCCATGCTTACCTGAAAACTTCCTTTTGTTGGCTAATAAAGTCCACAGATCCAGCCCATCCAGGAGACAAACTGATGATCTCAAATAGAGATGGAAATAAGGATTTGGGGTTTGTCGTCATTATGCAAAATTTACCATTCTCTGGAGAAATTGTTTTTTCCTCAAATTTCATTTAATACAGTCTGTAATTTAAGAATATAGATTTGAATTATCCTGGCTGTGGAAGTTCTCAATTGGAGGAAACTTCAGAAGGCAGAGTCTTCTGATCCTGCCACTGAACTGCAAGCAGGTGGAAATATGCATGGTACTGGCTCTACGGATCTTATTAATTAGAGAGAAGACATTTTCAGGTAGCTATATATACATATTTCTATTGTCACTATGTGTGAGTGTTTATGGAAGCAAAAGTAGGAAAGACAGGAGCAGTAGCAACCACCACTCTGGGCTTCAGATCTAGAGGCAATGTTCCAAGAGGGGTCCAACTAGGGGAGGCAGGGATGGCAACAGCTACCTAAGAGAGTCCAACTGCAGACTCTGGAAGGGATGGGGGTGATGGGCTTGAGGTCTTGGAGCAGCTGGGACACCAGAAGACGCGCCTAAAGAAAGCGGATTAAGGCTCTTTAGCAGTCCCTGGTGAAGGCAATACGAACAGTCTTTGGAGGAGAGAATCCGCCCAGTTCTGCATAGGTCACAGGCTCTTCACTCCACTCATTGTGGATATCTTGAGGAAGGATGTTTCTATCCTAACTGCAGTTTGTGGTCCCCCACAAAGTGCTACAGAGGCTGCTCCTTGCTGCTGTGTGACTAGAAATTCCTGTAGGCGTCCAAGGCCTGCGCTATTCTCTGCTTTATTAAGGTCTCTCTTAGCCAGCTGATACTCCATCTGCTGAGACAAAAACAACTGAGCTCTGCGAGCCAGCAAACCCCATATATTCAGAAGATATTAATAAAGTCTCAATGCACTGTCTCCATCTGTTGGCAGTGAGGAACCTCCAGACACCTGGATTGGTACAGAAGATCAAAGAGAAAAACCCAAACAAAAAGCTTATTATAACCAAGTCTTGACTCTAAATTAACTTGTATTTTTATACTCTTGATCTACTGCTGTTTTTGGCTCTGACACTGATATTCATTTGGGTATCCTTCCCCTTGCACAAAAGATTCATTTTTACCTTTTCAATTAAAACAGTGAGAATCTAAGAAATAGTACTACAGGTACAAAAATATTTAAGCACATAACATTTTAGCCTAATATAAGTCACATTCAAATAGTAGGATACAGCTCATGGCGAAGACATGTCTGAACAAGGTTTGTGGATATGTTTGAGATACTGTTTTAAATCCTAAAACTCTCAGAGTTTCACCTACACATAAAGCTAGTGTCATAGAACTCCTCATCAAGAGGTCATAGGAGAAAAACTTGCAAAAAACTGGGGCATCACAAGCTTATATTATGTCAATGTTATAAAGTTCAGATTTATGTAATCCAGTTTCTTTTGCAATATAAACATCTGACATTTCTAATCAGATTATGCACGGTTAAGACTTTTCCTTCTTAATATTGCTTTTAGCCGCACTGATTTGTAATCCATTCAAAGTATATGGCATCTTTTCCAATGCCCTATAAAAGGTGCTACACAAATGAGGTCCTGTTGATCAAGATAGAGTTCCTTTGGGAAACAGTTAAATTTAAGCCAGATTTTACTACAGGTCAAAACACAATCATAAGCACCATCTGGTACAGCTTCCAATTCTACTCCAAAGTACAATGTGTAATTGGCAGACAATAGCACCAGAAACTATTTTTGAACAGACCCCTGGAAACACTAGCTGCTGGAGACATTAAGTAAATCCTCCTCTGTTCTTCTGAGCCAAGGATATTGCATTTTATACTGACATATGTTAAGAGGTGGAAAGTTACAATTCGGAGTTAAGAGCCACAATAATGAAAGCCCTACATTAATATAGTGTATTTTTTTCAAATAGTATAATATAAGGTTACTACAGGTGTAAGTAAACAGATTAGGCTGCTAACAAAACAAAAAAATAAGGTTGAAATATCAAAGTCCTAGTTCCCATCAGAAAGTTTCTGATCTGGTTATTCACAATATCATTACCTTGATCTGAGTAGTCGAGTTGAGTGCACCAGATATGTTGAATGGACATATACTACCTGTTGTCTAGCTTGCTTGTGCATCCTCGTGTTCCAGTGAAATCCAAGTAGTTTAAAAAGGCAGTATAGAACTGTAGTGTGTGTGTCAAGGTGTGATGGCAAGAGAGGTAAAGAGTTGAGTGGTGAAATAATTAAAGTGCATACCTTCGGAAAAAGGCTCTCTGTACTGGCAAATCTGCTTCAGGTAGGTGTTATCTACTTAGTTTACATTTAAAAAAAAAAAAAAAAAAAAAACCTTACTGCCATCTATGCAGATCTAATCTAGCCACAGAAAAGAAAACTACTATCATTTGCTTCATGCAGTAACAAGCTCTCCAGTGAAGCTCTGCTTCCAGAATTTCATTGTCAGTGATTAGGTACAAAACAGAAACAGATACCAGATTTTCACATAACAGAGCTTGCAGGATTGCAGAAAAAATAAAACTTGATTTGACTTGATTTTATATGCAAGACATTGAAGGAGAGTATAACACTAATTAAGCAGATGTCAAATTTCTGCAGTAACCTCTCTGATCATAACCATACCTTAAAAAACAATCTTAATAAGCTCCAATGCAGGCCCACAGTTAGGACTGTGAGAATATTTCCACTACAAACACTGGTTTTCAAGTGTGTCAGTTTCATTATAAAAAAGTGTTCTGAGGTGATCCTTTGCATCAAAGCTTTTACCCAAGAGATTAATACAACATTTACAAATAAAATTGGTTTGGTCATTTTCAAGTTATTAAAATTATAAACTAAATATATGTTTTACTAATACCAATTTACTTGTGAACCCTAAAAACATCTTGTATAAACTTCAAATATCAAGATCACATTAGGGGCTACTAGACTATACAGCATACGGGCTACCAAGAAGTACAACCTTTCACTGTCTACTAGGCATACCAACACATGCTTTATGAATGGACGACTAGACACATGCACTTCAACCAGCCATGACAACTTTTTTGTTTTAAGCTGTAACTTTTTTTGAGGGCTTTAATACCAACAAAAGAAAAGGAACAAAAGTTTACAGTTGTTACACAAACCAGCATGAAACAGGAGCAGATTTAGAGTGGATCCTTGAATCTAGGCCTAGCGTTCAAAAGGGACCAGAATGTAGATCAAGGACTAGTCTGTCCAGGAAGCACTGGGCTGCCTGGGTAGGAGGGAAGGTGAAGGAACTCTTTCGGGCTGAGGTAAAAAAGTAACGGGGGAGATCCCCCAAAATTACACTGGATCCTGATCTCGTTCTGTCTTAATCCGTGATCAAGCAAAAGCAACATAGTTCTTGCTGACACACTTTTCTTCAATTACCCTATAGTGATTTGGAATCGCAGAGGTCCCCAACCAGTGTTGCAACATCTAGGGACAAATGTACCCGAAGACTTTAGTCAGCTTTTTTGCCTTTGTTGGTGTGTTATTTGAAAGCAGCTTTTTCAAATTTCAATTGTATGAAGCCACAATAATTCAGCAGCAGCTTGTTTCCTTCTCTAATAAAACAAACATGTAGGTTTCTATTTTAACTCAATGCAGCTTTATAACTACTACTATTAAATGTGCTTAATGCTACATGGACGTGTTATTTTGCCATTTTCTGTTTGCCACTGATCAGACAAGTCTCCTGCACCTGGCTCACTTTAGCAGAGTCCTGTACAGATCACCTCTCTCATTATTGAACAATGTTCCTGTTAGGCCAAGTGAGCCAGCACCTCCAATCAAGTAACAAGATACCTCTGGGGCAACTCAAACCAGCGAGTTAGATGCAACTACTGGAAGGGTTAGGGAAGGAAAGAGGTGCAATATCTGTGGGAATAGTTTACCTGTGGTTGAGAATTGTAGTCAAAGAGTCCCACAGTTGCAGCTGCGGAGTCCACAGGTACTTGAGTGCCGGAGTAATCAAACTGAAGCGGCTCCATGCCTACATGTTCCATGGGGTCCAGGGGAACGCTCTGGGATTCCATGTTGGAGAAATCCTCCACAGGCTTGGCACCATTAGTGCTAGTCAGCTGGGCTAAACCCTCGGATCCGTTCTGGTTTGGACCCAGGAGATCCACTTCATTAGCAGAGTTCTGGCAGTTACCAGGTGTACGGCTACACAAAAAGAAAAAGTTACGTGTCACTAAAACGTATCTGCTCAAAAAGATAAACTGGCAACACCTTATTGGCAATGTTAACGTCATATCATTTAGCATCACTGACAGCCAACCCTGGTGCCAACCAGAATTACAGGCAGATACTGTTCAACTCAAATGCTCTAGAAAGAAACAGCTAGATGTGGTCAAGTTAAGCATACAATCCAAGTATGCTACCAACATACACCTCTACCCTGATATAACGTGGTCCTCAGGAGCCAAAAATCCCCACTGCGTCATAGGTGAAACCCCGTTATATCAAGGTAGCGGCGGCAGGGCTCCAGCGGTGATTTAAAGAGCCTGGGGCTCCGGCCGTAATCGCCACCCGAGCCTCGCTGCCAGAGCCCCGGGGTAGTGGTGGCAGGCCTCTGACGGTGATTTAAAGGGCCCAGGGCTCCCCACAGCAGCCGGAGCCCGGGGATTACCGTGCTATATGCGAACCGGTGTTATATTGGGTCACGTTACATCGGAGTAGAGGTGTATTTCTTCTGAAACGGTTTCTCTCCTACAGATAGTGAAACCAATGAGGTCATATTAATATTTATTTTATCTAAAGATCTGTACAAATGAAGACATCTGACTGCAATGAATTAAGCCATTTTAAAAAAAAAATTCTCCAGTGTTTCGGACGCTTTCCTAGATGCTTACCCTTTTCTCCTAACAATGCTGTCATTTTTGCATTTGGCAAACAGCATGCATTTCAAACAGAATTGAAATTAGCATGGTTGTATTTTAATAATTTTATATAGAACCATTTGATAGCTAAGTATCTTGGTACATGTTAATCATATAATTTAATGAATGATATCTGTTAACTAATTGCGCTTACTGCACAGCCTATAAACAATTGTCAGCAACAGAAAAAAATGTAAAACCATCCCCACATTTAAACTCCAGGTCACTTTAAATAGGCCACATTTGGGAAACAAACCCTGAGACCTCTTTACCAAGCAACTAATTTGTCACATTATGAGAATTTAGAATGTAAATTTAATGAACCCTGACACTGAGTTTAATCAAGTTTAATCAAGACTTAGAAATGGGGAAGTGAAAAAGAGAAAATAGTTGTTCAAAGCCTGTATAATATTACAGACATTTGTCTCTACCATTTCCTATCATTTCTACAGGAAGCCCTTTTCTCTCACCCTCCACAATAATAAAAACAAAAATCTTCCTTCAGATTAGGATCTCAAACACAACAAATATTACAATTCTGCAAAGAAGTGAAACTGGCCATTCTATTTTCAGCATAATGCAAAAAGACAACTGCATATAGAGCGAAAAACAAAAGCAAATGTTGGCTTTGATTCTGGGCTCCAATTTGGTTCCTTTAGAGTGCCAAAGCAACATAAGCAGCCCACCAGGACACCATCAGGTGCAGGCCTGGCCAAATGGCCTTGTCATGTTCTTTGAGGGTCACACAGTCAACTTGTGGAACTCCTTACCTGAGGAGGTTGTGAAGGCTGGGACTATAACAATGTTTAAAAGGGGACTGGATAAATTCATGGTGGCTAAGTCCATAAATGGCTATTAGATAGGATGGGTAAAAATGGTGTCCCTAGCCTCTGTTCGTCAGAGGATGGAGATGGATGGCAGGAGAGAGATCACTTGATCATTGCCTGTTAGGTTCACTCCCTCTGGGGCACCTGGCATTGGCCAATGTTGATAGACAGATACTGGGCTAGATGGACCTTTGGTCTGACCCGGTACGGCCGTTCTTATGTTCTTATGAGGGCTGCGCAGGAGCACTGTGAAATCTGACTATTCTGGGCTGCCAAACAGCTCTACAGAGAGATGCTACAGGGTGCATAAAATAGAGCAGTTCCAAAGTCGTGCCAAACCCCAGACCAAACTAGAATCCTGGAGGTATAAATCCTCATGTGCTATGCCACCTAAGCATAACACAGACCCTGGCCTACTCAATTATCAGTTTTTAGATTATCTGAGCTATTAACACCACAAGGCTATTTTATAAATAGGTGCTGTACACCACAGAACTGAACTACTGACCAGGAGAACTGGAAATAGGATCTATAGAACCTCTCAAACTGTAACTACTTTAGCTGGATGCTGATCAAATCAGATTTGGAAAAGGTTTGTAATAATTCACTGGGTAGCAAAAAAAGGCAAAAGGAGCTGTGACTGGTTGAAAATCTTTTGGACAAGGCTGCTCTCCTGTGATGACACATCTCCACTCAAAGACAGAGATCTACATGGGAATTGGAGACTCCCCACACTATTAGAATAGACAACGAGGTGGTAGTCTCCTGGCAGATCCAATCAGCGGACACATTTGCTAACACCTGTATAGAAGTGGGTTCATGAAAGGCCCACTGTTATAATCTGAAGTGTTCCCCTGCCCCATTTATAAAAAGCAATTTTCTGTGAAATGTGTATGCAATTCCACTCCTGTTTTAAAATACTGATGCTGATATTCAATTTATAATTCATAAACATTTGACCTACTGTGACAAAGTGAGACTGTTCTTAATGTTTCCTCTGAATACTGTACGGGTTCCTCAGTTTCCCATATGCATTTCTTAAATCGCTAGGTGGTGGGATAAGGGGGTGTGATTGTTGCAGAGCAAAGGGCCAGTGTGCAACAACAGTGTGCATAAATGGCTGACACTGTCTCCTGGCAACTAATGGCCTCAGTATTGGAGAACAAAGGAATCAGGTGACCTCCTGGCCCAGGAAAGGGACAAAAAAGAGGAGGAGGGGCGGGAGGGTGAGTCAGTTTGGGGCTGGCTGGGGCCGTGGAGTGAGCAGCAGACTTGGTTGTCTGGCTCACTGTCCCCCCAAATGGACCTGGCTGAGGGGTCCTGTTCTCTGTACCTACAAGCTCTGTTTTAGACTTTGTTCCTGTCATCTAATCAACCTCTGTTTTACTGGTTGACTAAGAGTCATGTCTGACTGCGAAGTGGGGGTGCAAGGACCCTCCGGTTTCCCCAGGACTCCGCCTGGATGGACTCGCTGTGGGAAGCGCACAGAGGGGCAGAGGATGCTGAATGCTCCAAGGTCAGACCCAGGAAGGTGGAAGCCATGTGAGCTGCTTGCCCTGAAGACAGTCTGCTCACAGAGAGGAGACTTCACCAGAGTCCTGACTGGCTTTGTAGGGAGCAGTTCCAGAGCATCACCCCCGGACTCCGTGACACCTACAAGTAAGCTTCTCCTCATTTTGCTCACTTTGTGACTTGCATTTGTAGTTATAAGGAATCCAAGAAAAGGAGATCCCTAATCCACCACCTGATTTACTTCAATGGACCCTCCTTCCTGAACACTTCATTAAAAAAAAAAAAAAAAAGGTTATTTTGGTGTCAACGTAAACAATTTCAGTTGTTCTCCCTTCTGAAGTCCAACTATCTCTTATTTCTCTTCCTATGGTTGGTTTCTGGGTCAGGACAAGCCAGTCATGACAACAGTTCTAAAAACTGATAGAATGAGAATTTTGTTCAAAAGGTGTCATCTTTGCAGAGCTGCTAGGTAATTATTCCAACAAGTTAATGCTGTTGCTCTACAAATCACCCCTTAAAACGTTCCTAAAGCTCCTCTCATAATATTCAAACTGCATTATGCAAGGACTGGATTGAAATGTGGAATGGTTCATAGTACTCTTAAGGCCAATGGTATATGATCAATTGTTAAAATGGATGCATTTCTCACAGCACCTAATTTTTTATTTTATTCTATAGCCGTTTCCATTGTTTTTGACAGAGAACATAGCATAGTAAGTAGGTGATTATACAGCAACAATCCAGCAGCAAGCACACAGTTTAACAGTCCTGATTCCAGGAGATTCTGATTTCAGAACAACAAATATAATATTAAAAAAGTTAGACTATGGCCCACAAGCAAGGACAATATCTAGGGACAGTCTCACCAGGAAAATAGTTGACTTTTCATGCCATTGCATGAAATATTTAAAAACAAATATATGGTATGGAACCAGTCCTGCACAGGCCAATGGACAGACTAAACTAATAGGTGTTCTCCATCTCTAACGTCTGTGCTGAAGATGCCATGAAAAGGTGCCTAAGATGACCTGTCATCGCTCTCTCTCGAGTCTTTTTGGCACTGCCACCAAAGGACTTATTATTGGATCGGGACTCCATTGTGCTAGGTGCTGTACAGACAGAACAAAAGACGGCGCTCTTGCAGGATTTCCAACAAAATTAAATGCAACACAAACTAATTCACAGGTAACAAAACTTATACCTGAAATCTTTGACATCTGCATCAATCCCATTTTGTACAGGCAAACCATTGGTCTTATCCATCACATCTCCCTCCTCCTTTAGATCTCCTAATTTATCTCCATCAAATGTGCCCTTATTTTTCTTATCACTTTTATCATTTTCATCATTCTCTGCATCCCTTGGACCCTGGAAAAAATATAACATTTCAATGTATTCATTTTGAGATCAAGTTTACTTTTCTCCCTGGGGATTTTTACCTTAATAAATTGCGAAGTTAAAGGGACTTGTCATCTTAAAAAGTCATTTTTACTTGTAACAATAATAGGTAACATTTAACATTATCATAACTGCAAGCAGTTAGGGAATCAATATTTTTTTCTTTTCAAGTCTACTCTGTGTATTTTACAAGATTATATACAATCAATTTAACAGTTTCCTCTATGTAGTAAGTCAGTGCCTGATTCTGTTAACACTTTAAACATTTACTTTAATGGGTAACATTTTCAAGAGCCTTCACATTCTATTTTCAAAACTGACTTTAGGCATTTAGCAGTTTAAGTCACACTGACTTTCAATAAGACTTGGACTTTTAAGAACCTAAAGTCACTTTTGAAAAATGGGATGCATGCTTTTGAAAATTTTGCCCAATGGGACTACCGACATAAGTAAAATTACGCTGATGCTTATAAATTTATTTAGGCACAAGCTTTCGTGGGCTAAAACCCACTTCATCAGATGTATGTGGGTTTTAGCCCATGAAAGCTTATGCTTAAATAAATTTGTTAGTCTCTAATATGCCACAAGGATTCCTCGTTGTTTTTGCTGATACAAACTAACACGGCTACCACTCTGAACACTGTCTCGTGCTTGTGTGTTTGCAATGGACCATACTTCAGTTTCACATGTTTGTGTGGGGGGAAGGGAGCGATGTCTTCAAGCAGCACACAGACAAAATATTTTCCACTAAAGAAAGCTGCATTCATTGACAGTCTACTGCTACAAATGAGGGAAAAGTAGTTCATGCGTGACGCCAGTAGTGCCTAAACGCTACGAAAACTATAGTAAGTTTCCATTCTGCCTTACTACAGATTATCTATTGGGAGAACCTTGTTTCATATTTGAACTAGACATTTTGTGTTTAGAAAGTAAAGTTCTTCTGATGCCACCATTCAGTAAAACAGCATTTTTACTAATTAGCATCACCGGTAAACTAGGAAATGCCAGTTCAGTTATGGATATAAATTGGGCCCAACCCTCCAACCTTTACTCACCCAAACAGGACCGTCAAACAAGCCTATCGGTTTCAGGACTGAGCCTCATTCTCAACTTCATTTCACAGTTTAAATATGGCAATAATAGATAGTTATTCTGCACATTAATAATGGTGCATTGAGTTTACTGGCATATGCAGTGTTTTTGTAGCAGTGTCAGTGCCGGGATATCAGAGAGAAAGTGGGTGAGTAATGTCCTTTATTGGACAAACTTCTGTTGGTGAAAGAGACAAGTGCTCACTAACAGAAGTTGGTCCAATAAAGGATATTTGCATCCGTCTTCACGGCTGAGGATGTGAGGGAGATTCCCAAACCTGAGCCATTTTTTTTAGGTGATAAATCTGAGTCACTTTCCCAGATTGAGGTGTCATTAGAGGACATTTGAAACAAACTGATAAACTAAACAGTAATAAGTCACCAGGACGAGATGGTATCCACCCAAGAGTTCTGAAGGAACTCAAATGTGAAACTGCAGAAAAATGTGGAATTGCAGAAAAAGGGGTAAACAGTGAGGTGGCAAAATTTGCAGATGATATAAAACTACTCAAAATAGTTAAGTCCCAGGCAGAATGCAGAGCTACAAAGGGAGCGCTCAAAACTGGGTGAAGAGACAACAAAACAGCAAATGAAACTCAATGTTGATAAATGCAAAGTAATGCACATTGGAAAACATAATCCCAACTATACATATAAAATGATGGGGGTCTAAAGTAGCTGTTACCACTCAAGAAAGATCTTGGAGTCACAGTGGATAGTTCTCTGAAAACATCCATTCAATGTGCAGCGGCAGTCAAAAAAGTGAACAGAATGTTGAGAATCCTTAAGAAAGGGATAGATAATAAGACAGAAAATATTGTATTGCCTCTATATAAATCCATGGTACACCGACATCTTGAATATAGTGCGTGCAGATCTGGTTGCCGCATTCCAAAAAAAGGTATCTTGGAATTGGAAAAGGTTCAGAAAAAGGGCAACAAAAATGATGAGGAGTATGGAACGGCTGCCATATGAGAAGAGATTAATAAGACTGGGACTTTTCAGCTTGGAAAAGAGACAGCTAAGGGGTGATATGATTGAGGTCTATAAAATCATGACTGGTGTGGAGAAAGCAGATAACACATAACACAAGAACATAGGGTTAGCAAATGAAATTAATAGGCAGCAGGTTTAAAACAAACAAAAGGAAGTATTTCTTCACACAACGCACAATCAACCTGTGGGACTCTTTGCCAGAGGATGTTGCGAAGGCCAAGACTATAACAGGGTTAAAAAAAGAACTAGATAAGTTCATGGAGGGATAGGTCCATCAATGGCTATTAACCAGGATGGGCAGGGATGGTGTCCATAGCCTCTGTTTGCCAGAAGCTGGGAATGGGCAATGGGATGAATCACTTGATGATTACCTGTTCTGTTCATCCCCTTTGGGGCACCTGGCACTGGCCACTGTCAGAAGACAGGATACTGGGCTAGATGGACCTTTGGTCTGACCCAGTGTGGCCACTCTTATGTTCTTATTACCTCGACCACCTTATCTTTCGATCATATTGGGGCAGTTTTCCTTTAAAGATAGAATGTAATTTACTATGGTGTAGCAGTTATGAATTTGGAATTGTAAAAGCAGCAAAGAATCCTGTGGCACCTTATAGACTAACAGACGTTTTGCAGCATGAGCTTTCGTGGGTGAATACCCACTTCTTCAGATGTCTTGCATCTGAAGAAGTGGGTATTCACCCACGAAAGCTCATGCTGCAAAACGTCTGTTAATCTATAAGGTGCCAAAGGATTCTTTGCTGCTTTTACAGATCCAGACTAACACGGCTATCCCTCTGAATTTGGAATTATAAGGACATGTATAAAAAAACTGCTCTGTTTTCATCATAAACCACCATTTAGTCTATTCTCCAACATTAGATTAGTTAACAGTTTCCCCGCTTCCTTTAAATTTTTCAGATTTCTAAACACTTATCAGCATCCAAGCCCTACTTCTTTCTTATTAACTGCCAGGGCTCAACAAATTTACCAGGCACCTACTAATTAGGTGCTGACAAAAAACAAACTTATAAAGTTTGCGTTTGATACCAAGCTGGGAGGGGGTCACAAGTGCTTTGAAGGATAGGATTAAAATTCAAAATAAACTGGACAAACTGGAGAAATGATCTGAAGTAAATAGGATAAATTTCAATAAAGAAATGCAAAGTACTCCACTTAGGAAGGAACAATCAGTTGCACACATACAAAATGGGAAATGACTGCCTAGGAAGGAGCACTGTGGAAAGGGATCTGGGGATCATAATGGATCACAAGCTAAATGAGCGTCAACAGTGCAACACTGGTGCAAAAAAGGCAAACATCATTCTGGGATGTATTAGCAGGAGTGTTGTAAGCACGACAGAAGAAGTAATTATTCCGCTCTACTCTGCGCTGATACAGACTCAACTGGGGTAGTGTGTCCCATTCTGGGAGCCATATTTCAGGAAAGATGGGGACAAATTGGAGAAAGTCCAGAAAAGAGCAACAAAAACGACCTATGAGGGTAGATTGAAAAAAATGGGCTTGTTTAGTCTGGAGAAGGGAAGAGTGAGGGGGGACATGTGACAGTTTTCAAGTACATAAAAGGTTGTTACAAGAAGGAGGGAGAAAAATTGTTCTAGTTAACCACTGAGGATAGGATAAGAAACAACAGGCTTTACTTGAAGCAAGGGAAGTTTAGGTTGGACATGAGGAAAATCTTCCTGTCAGGATGGTTAAGCACTGGAATACATTGCCTAGAGCAGGGGTTGGCAACCTGCAGCGTGCGAGCTGATTTTTACTGGCACACTTCTGCCAGCCGGGGTCCCACTCAGCCCGCCGCCAGCCTGAATGGACGGAACCCCCGGCTGGCAGCGTGCTGAGCCACTCAGCCCGCCGCTGGTCTGGGGTTCTGGCTGCCGGCCCCGCTCAGCACGCTACTGGTCTGGGGTTCCGTCTGTCGCTGGCCTGGGATCCTGGCCACCGGCCCCGCACATCCCGCAGCCGGACTGGATAGACAGAACCCCAGGCCAGCCGCGGGGTGAGCAGAGCTGGTGGCCGGGACCCCGGCTGGCAGACAGAACCCCAGACCGGCAGCGTGGGTGGCAGACAGAACCCCAGACCGGCAGCGAGATGAGCCGCTCATCCCGCTGCAGGTCTGGGGTTCCGTCCGCTGGCCCCTGCAAGCCGGGATCCCTGCCGCCGGCCCCGCTCAGCCCGCTGCCAGTCTGGGGTTCTGTCAGGGGACCCCTGTAAAATTTATTACTGGCACACTAAGCCTTAAATTACTGAAGACTTGGCTTACCACTTCTCAAAGGTTGCCAACCCCTGGCCTAGAGAGGATGTGAAATCTCCGTCATTGTGTAAGCTGCTTTCAAAAACCTTCGAATGCCTGTCAGGCATGGTCTAGATAATACTAGTCCAGTCCTCTGCATTCACAACAGGACTAAGACCCACCTCTGAAGGTCCCTTCCAGTCCTATGATTCTATGGAATGAGGCTCTCCAGAAGGGTGCAGAAGTTATGTTCTGATGGGAAACTCAGAACAACTAGTAGAAGGAGTGAGTACAACACCTTATATGCTAGATGAGGCATCTGTGCTCCACCATACCCCTCCTATATCAACCCAGCTAGTAGATGTTTGGGAGTTTTAGAGCTAACCCCTCTTGGCAGTTTGAGGGTGTAAGATTTCATCCCACTGCAGTGGGATGGGACTTGATTATACCCATCTCCCTCCATACAAGCGAGAGAGGGGCTAGTTAACAGGTAGTATGAGCTGGCTGCTCTGCTCCCTTCTTTGCCAGAAGCACATAGTGAGGAGCAGCACACTGGTCACAGAAAAGAGAACAGTCCTTGAGTAAATTCCCACTATGTAATGTGCCATTTGTTAATGTGCAATGATTTTTGCAACACTTTTGAAAACTGAGAACAAGCTCATAGCAAAGCATGCTTTAAAGAGTATTCAAGAACACCAGCATTTAGCCAAGTATTTTTGCACATCGTATTTCCAGCCAGGGGTCTAGTGTCTCAAGATGGCAGGTGTGTTCACCAACAGGATCAGAGACTGCTGGCCACCTCATTCCAGTTGTATTTCCTTCTCCTACATCCCGTCACTTAAGCATGAACAAATACTAAGATGGTGGTTTACCCTTTTTTACATGGTGGTGTATACAACCATAACACCCACAAGAGGTAGAATATCTGTCTTTAGGAAGGAAGTAAAAAACAGCAACAAATGGAGGGGGAAAAAAAAAATCATGGAAACCCAAATTTCAGAATCAGGCACACTTACAAATCCTCCTTTTCTGAGACAGGAATCCCCAGGAGATGAGCTCAACACATATTCTACCATGCTAACTCCAAGTCCTCCGCTCTCTGACCGTGGCGACAGCACCGAGTTGACATCACTATTCACATGAAAGCCTTGACCAGGTCTTCTCTGAACCATTATTGGTTGGGAAACAGAATGATCTACAACAAACCCAGACACATACATTTAAGGTTCATTAGTAGTAGTACTACCTTACCGTGCCATGGCCCTAGCCATAGACCATGGCCCCATTGTGACAGGCACTGTATAAACACAGGACAGAAACAGACCCTGCCCAAAGGGGCTTCCCATCCAATTACAAAGATGAGTAAGTCACTAGAAAGGCTTTGTAGAGTGTCTTAATTATAAAGAGAATTTACAAACAAAGCAGCTGCCATTTTGACAGTTAGACGATGTCCACAAGGATGGAAGAGACTGGCTTTCCTCCTATCACTGAAAACATCTTTGACGAAGAGCAGGTTGTGGGTTTTTTTGTTTTGTTTTGTTTTAAACAGAAAGCCTGAAATTTTCTGATTGCTCCTGTTGTGGGGAAACTGTCTTAATCTGCATTAAATGAAGCCATGGCTAGGAAATATCACAGAAAAACATCCACTCCTCAGGGACCTGATCCTGAAAGTACTCAGGACCTTCAACCACCATTGGCTTCTAAAGGATTTGGGGGTGCTTAGCGCCTTGCACTGCTTGACAGCCCCAATCACTGACAGAAGCTGAAAAGGGAACATTTCTAAAAACAGTTTTCCCAATATCTTTTTCATATCTCCATAAAAAAGATAATCAAATGAAAGATCATTAAGGCTGCAAAGTCCAGCACTCAAGTTAGAAATGCCAGAACTAAGCTGGTCCGTGCAATCTTAATTTTGCCTCTTTGGGTGCATGAATTGATACAGCCTAATTACATGATCTCATACTCCCTGCCTCCCAACTGATTAATTCCCTCCCAGGTTTTGGACCCAGCTCTGCAAGAAATGACCATGCGCAACCTCTCAGATCCTCAGTTATCTCATCTCTACAAGGGAGAGGAAAAAGGACAACTACTACTTGCCTGCCTTCTTGGTAGGGGTATGAAGAAAGAATGACTGAGGCGTAGACAGGAAGATTAACAGTAGCCAGTGAAAGAGGTAAGACTAGGGGTAAAATCTGCACGAATGCTTAAATTACTTCAGCGCCTAAGTTTCATTAAAAGTCGATTGGATGTTGCAGCCTACATCCTATTTTCAAAAGTGACTTAGGCCTTGTCTACACTACACAATTAAGTCGACCTATGTTAGGTCGACTTACAGCCACCGCAGTAATTACTGCGGTTTTTCACATCCACACTATCCTCCTTCTGCCAGTGGTGCATGTCCTCACCAGGAACACTTGCACCAACTTAAGAGGGGCAGTGTTGGGGGCTGAGTGCCAGGCTCTCAGCTCAGTGCAGAGCTGACAGGTGATGTAAGTAACAGCGTCTATACAGACACTGTATCAGTCTAACTACATCAACCTAGAGCGCTACACCTCTCCTGCAGGTGGAGTGATTAGGTGGGTGTAGTGGGGGAAACTTACATCAGTGGGAGCAATGCTGTAGCACTGACGCTTACAGAATTAGAGGTTGACATAAGCTGCCTTATATCAACCTAAAACTGTAGTGCAGACCTGGTCTTAGGCACTTTTGAAAACTTTATCCTAGAGCTTGTGGCATGGAAACTTTCAGCCCAAACATTAAAAGTTTGTTAAAAGTTACAAACATATGAAAATAAAGAATGTATAATTGATTGTTAGGCAGCCATAATAACTGCAACTGTTCCACCTATATTATACATGTACACAACATGTATGATTTAGAAGACTAAATATCTGAGTGCCAATTGCTATTTCTACCGATCCTTTTGTGATTTCTTCGGCTTTTTGTTAACTCCAGTTTTACACAGGACTGGTATGAATAGATATAATCTGAAACAACCAGGTTTTTGACATATTTGGTAGCTGTGAAATTCAGAATTAGCCAGCTTGCTAAGGAAGTTACCTGATGTTCCCCAAGCACTGTCTCTCCACTGATCTCCCAAAAATATCCCTTTTGGTCCATCTTTGCTTGAATCATCAGTTTCCCAAAACTTTTTACCTGGCAACAGCTGCTGCAAATAAAAAAGAACAAACGTGTTTAATGTGAGCATAAAAGTGCAAGTGTAAACAATAAAGATTTTCCTTGTGGAACAAAAAATCAGTCATGTTAAAACAAGCTGACAGACACTTTACAATCAGAGTGCTTCTTTCCCAAGGTGAAAGCAATGAAGCGATTGTGACACCCTGTGGAAGCATAAAGTAACTCAGAAAAATAGGAGAGATTCTATATGCATCAGCCCTTTATGCCTAACACACACACACACACACACACCATCAGCATTCACAAATTTCTATGCATGAGAGCCATTGGTAACAAATCTTAGTAGGAAAGATATGTTCTCATCAGAAGAGCCTGTTTTAATGAATCAGAATTGCATCTGAATTGTATATATAGTTACCTATAGAATCTTCACTCCAATGTGGGAGACTGGGAATTTCCATCTCTCGCATGCAAATATTGTGGGTCTAATCCCATAAGGTGCCCAGCACCCTCAACTCCCAGTGCATTCCATGTGAGTTAAGGGTACCTTAATGCTTTGGAGAATATTTGTACACAGTGATGAGAGTGAACAGTTCTAAGCCACTGCTTCTGCACAGCTCATGTTATTCTGAAAAAGTGCTTAACTTTTCTTTTCATTCAGGGGCGGCAGGACAGAAAACCACCCTCAGTTTAAATCAATTCCAGAATAGTGGAGTAACAGCAAAAAGGACAAACTTCACAAACATATACCTGGCATAACAGATGCTTTTTTAAAATAGCAGTTCATACAGCAAACATCTGCTTTATGGCAACTACATATGGCAAGAGGAATTTCAAGTGCTGCTTAAGTGCCTTAGACAGTAACAGTACAATCTTTAAATTAAATACTCGGTTTCAATGGGAGTGGTGTAATTCAGAGAGAGAAAGAGTAGCACATTCATAGCAAGGAGGACAATAAATAAGCTTATCTGCTGAATTCTGGACAGAATGGAAGGAGCTGGATGATTAACAAACACTCTCATTTAGATTACCGCACAGTATGAATCAAAATCTTAGCAGGACTAGTCAAAGTGTCCCATATATTAGAAATGCTGAGCAGCTCAAGTCTATATAATTTAGCAGAAGGTTTGTGTTAACTCAGGGTGTTACAGGATAACAGAGCCAATATTCACTCCAAGACGAAGAGATACATGTGATGAAGCAGGCTTAAATATGCATAAGCAGCTTTTAAATCTATGGGTGGGGGGGGGGGAAGCAGATACACAACTTTTGTTTAGTATGTATTTTTAACCTGAAGTCTTGTCTGATTCCGATACACACTGTAAAACAACCTCTCCGCGACAAAGGATACCTGAAGGTACATGGATTTGGATATCAAGAGTAATAGGTTGTGCAAAGGACAGCAAAACTGGTACTATAATAAAACTGATACCTCACCTATGAAAAGCAGAATTCCCTCTACTGCATCACTTAAAGTTACAAACGATAAAAAAGGTAGGTTATAGTCAGATACATAATCAACAATCAATGATGCTGTGGAATATCTAACACCAAACACCACCACTGTCCTGGTGCCATGGCAAGCCTATTCTAGAAGCTACACTGAGAAGTAACTGAATGAAAGAGACCATTACAGAATCTGCAACCACAAAAGAATAATTCCTTAAGTAAGAAAACAGATAGAAGGGCACTGGCCAAACAAAACCGAACCCTTTACTGGGGAAAGCCTGCACAGAACAAATTTAAATAAACTAATGAACACACAGAAAATTAGCAGCACTGCTGTTTATAACCACAAGTCTCAATCTATAGACTTAAATGGGGAAAACTCAGGGGGCAGCAGGAATTATTGTACCCGATTCACTTCCCACCTACCACTACCACTGAACAAACGCTCCGAAGAGGTGGTGCGGGAGGGGAGGAAACTGAAGCCCTATGATGCTGGAGGTGAAAAACACATGAAATAGATCTCACACGCAAATCAGAGGATATATTTAAAAAGAGAGAGAGATCATGGCCAGTAATGGTCATGAACTAACCTGCAAGGAGCCTCAAGGTCCAAAATATGAAGTGTCCAGTTATATGATGATGTGCACCAATTGGTGGCAATGCCAGATGGCATGCAGTTCTCTGGGTCCCAGCCCTCCTACAGGACGATTAGTCTACCACACAGGAGCCCAGACAAAACCTCAGTTTCTCTATCTTGTGTAATGAAAGGCCATGTATCAGAATGGCACCCGAATGGGATATAAATATAGATAAATCTAGGAAGCTGAGACTACTCAATAGTATTGTATTTCCTCTTTTACTGAAGGCATGCACTTTGGTAAGTTCTGCCACAGCCCAGCTTCTCCTTCTACCTCATCATGCAGTCGAAGTCTTCCTTTTTGCCATTGTCTTGCCACAAACAAATACAGTTCTGTATGAAGTCATGCTTCTGAATTTGTAAGAACAAGATAAGCATGCACACACCTTTACACGTGTAAGCATAACAGACTACATCCCACAGTTCCTGAAACACCACTTCAGTCATTATTAGATATTAAAAACCCTGCAGTATCTGTACTACTCTTTAAAACAAGTTTTCTATCTCTATCAATAGTAAAATAAAGATACATTTGAAATGCTTTGTAGTACTGTATGTACTATGAAGTCAGACTCTGAAAGGCTCCTTTTAGCACAAGCTGAGGATGATTTCCTTTCCTAGATTCAAAACCAAAATGGTATAACACTATCAGATATTAGCTTTCTGCACCAGAAGTTTGAAAGTCCCAGTTCTCAAGAACCATACTTTTAATTGAATTCTCCATCAGTTCAATGAATGACACCCCACTCACTTCAATAGGGTTTCCATCTTGCATGCTATTGTCTGGCCAAGACCATTTATCCATTTAATAGTCTCCTTTGAATCTTCCAATTTCTTCTCTTCCATTTTCAGATGCAAGGCATTCCCCCTTCCCAAAAATTTAATGATCTCTACATTAGGATTCTATTTGGTGGCACTAGCCTCCTTTTTCCATCTCCTTCCTTTAAATACAATGCAACTGTAGAGGGCAGACACACCTTACTCTGTTTGCACCCTTAGCTCCATGGGAAGAAAATATCCTAGTTTTCCATTTCTGGTCCTTTATACTCTGGTTTAACCCCTAATACAACCAGTGACTATTACAGTTAGTAAGCAGCAAGGGAAATGTCTATCCAAGAAAAGTATTAGGGGGACAATATCAAACTTTTTTTAAAAAAAAACACAAATTTGTGGGTGAATCTAGGTCTCATAAAGGTGCTGGTTTGACAGCCTTAAAGACTAGTCTTATTTATTACACTACAGGTGAGGAACAAGAAGCAAAAATACACGCATACCCCATACTGCCCTCCAACATGCTCCAAAACTAATCCGGAGACATCAACTCTAGGGAGGAGGAGACGGTTCAATCTCCATGGCCCATGCAATCAATCATCTTTCTGCTAAGAGAGTCAAGCAACCGGATCATTTGTGGAGGTGGCTTTTGTTAAATGGATCATTTGTCCTCCGGAACTGGACTGAGCCTAAGTCATTTCAGACAGACCACAAGAAGCAGGATGGTAGCAACTTATGATCACTATAGCAACCTAGAAGCAAAACGGTTCTTTATCCATTTTTAAAATATGTCTTTATGGAGACTGAATGGCTCTCTTACTGGGAACTAAATGTCTCAAGGGGTTTGTAATAGACTAATCTCTGGAATATTGTTTGTATTGCAGTAGTGCCCTGAGGCACCTAACACGGATCCCCTATAATGATACGTAATGTACACATCTTTAAAAAAATACAGAAGTCCCCAGCCCCAAGAGCTCACAATCTAAACATAATTAGGCAACAGGCACAGAAACAAGAAGGTGTGCTCTGTTACCCCCCCCCCCCCACACACACACACACAACTGGCAGCTGCTTCACCAATTTCTCTGTGCACAAACAGTAGTCATTCCAGCACAGCTAATGTTAGGGAGGTGAAGCATTTACAGACAGGGCAAGATTTTCCAAGCCTTCCACTATTGTTGTGTGTTAAAATAGTCATTAAGTATCTGCTAGCCACAGAGCTGAAGGAATTTATCAGCTGTCTCTCTCCTTCCGCTTCCACCACCATCTCAACTCATCAGAATTTCCAGGCCAGAAAAAGACTATTTACCCAGGCACTCTGAGAATCGGAATTTCTCAGATGAAGTGAAACAGAGCTGCCAAATTAAAATTCAGCTGCAATGAGCCACTCATTTAATAGGATGATACCTGTAAATGTAATATGATGGAGTGTTCTGAATAAACCACATCCCCTGTAAGGCCAAAGGAAATGAAAGGAGGCAGAGTGTGCACGTGCACACGCATGAACTAAGGGACAAAGAAGACTCACCAGGTTATGCGCTTTCAATAAAATACTCTTTGTTGGTTTACAATGAAAATGAACACCCGTCAGGAGCTTCCAGTTACCAGATTTTTTCCACCATGGAGGTTACATAAAATGTAGTGTTTGGTTCAGCAAATTCTCTATTTACACCTTCAGCAAAATCTGCTTTAAAAAATAATCAGTTTAAAATACTGACTTAAGAGTCCACAGAGAAGCACCTTGTGTTTAAGAAAATTGCCAGATAGTTGTTGGATTCATATAATTTTTCAGGTCACTTTAAATACCAATACTCCTAAAAACATTCTCATCCTCCAGAACAAATGGGATTGTAGCATCAACAGTTGACTTTTTCACCCAGAGATAAGTATTGTAAATGGCCAGGTTCAGCCTGTGTCAAATTTTTAAGAGGTTAATGTCATTTTGTCTTTCTAATGGAATATAAATTAGATTTAGGATAGAAAATTAGATTCTTAATTTTAATGTTTGATATTTTGAACTTTCAATTGATCTTTTCAACACTGTGGATTAATGTAAACCTCTAGTCTTTTTTTTTTAAATCAAATTTAATATATTTGGCAAACAACTTACAAATCCCAATTACAGCAAAACCATGCAATGAAACAAGTAGAGGGGGGGATTTTTACACACTGACTCATTATGAGTTTAATTTTTCATATAAATACAATTGCATATAAACACATTGGTATGCCTGTCCAGTTAAAGGTTAGGAGTAGGGGAATACCCCTATGGAGTCCTAAACAACAGGTTCTGAAACACCACAGCAAGTGATCTTTAGTCACAGAATCATAGAAATGTAGGCCTGGAAAGGACTTTGATAAGTCATCTAGTCCAGTTCCCTGCTCTGAGGCAAAACTAAGTATTATCTAGACCAGCTGTTGCTGCGAGCAGGTTTCAAGGAAGCCACCACACAGGGCAGGCATTTGACTGGCTAGGGCCCAGGGCAGAAAGCCAAAGCTTGAGCCCCTGTGGCGGTGGGGCTGAAGCCGTGGTGGGGCTGAAAAACAGTTGTGGTGGCACAGGTGGGCCCTAGAGATTTTATACCATGTTGGGGGGAGCCTCAGAAATACAAGGGTTGAGAACCCCTGATCTGGACCATTCCTAAGAGGTATTTGTCAAGCCTGTTCTTAAAAATCTCCAACAACGGAGACTCTACAACTGCCCTGGACAAGTTTTTCCTAATGTCTAAACTAAATCTCCCTTGCTGCAATTTAAGCCCATTACTTCCTATTCTGTCTTTAGTGGATAAGGAGAACAATTTATCGCCCTCCTCTTTATAAAAACCTTTTAGGTACTTGACTGAAGTTTATGTCCACACTTGGCCATCTCTTCTCCAATCTAAACAACACACCATTTTTTCAATCCTTCCTCCTAGGTATCTTTTGTAGATCTTAAATAATTTTCGTTGCTCTTCTCTGAACTTTCTCCAATTTGTCCACATCCTTCCCAAGGTGTGGTTCCCAGAACTGCATGCAAAACTTCAGTTGAGGCCCTATCAGTGCTGAGCAGCACGGAAGAATTACTTCTCGTGTCTTGCTTACAACACTCCTTTAATACAGCCCAGAATTGTGTTCGCTTTTTCTTTTTTTTTGCCCTTTTTTTTGGGGGGGTGGGGGGGAAGGGGAAGGGAGACAGTATTACATTGTTGACACACTGAGTAATGGGCCTACCCTGTCCTTGATCTTCCTCTTGCTTCTAATTTATCTGTAAAAGGTTCTCTTTTTACTCTTTATGTCCCTAGCTAGTTTAATCTCATTATTTAATTTCATTTTTACCATTTAAATTATAATGGTTTTTTTCTTTTAAAAAATAAACCGTTTCAGAATGACATCTGAATTTAATACAAAATCTGTTAAGGCCTAAAATTATAATCTCTTACAACATGTAAATAAAAAATAAATATGCTGAATCCATGAGCCTGTATCAAAAAATTAATTATAGACTGTTTTTCAAGAAACAGAAAAAGAATCAGGGGGGAAAAACAATTTCTGAGGTCAAGCTTTATAAATAGCGCAAAATAGGTCATATACTGTATTAAGGACTTGATCCTGTGGGGGGGCCAAGGGCTGTCCTACTGGGTGCAAGAGTATCATCACAGACTTGGATCTGGCCTGCTCCAGGAGACACCATCATGGACCTCATTAAGATCCTCCACTGAGCCCACCTGGGTGATCAAGGGGGGAGGGATAGCTCAGTGGTTTGAGCATTGGCCTGCTAAACCCAGGGTTGTGAGTTCAATCCTTGAGGAGGCCACTTGGAGATCTGGGGCAAAAATTGGTTCTGCTAGTGAAGGCAGGGGGCTGGACTCGATGACCTTTCGAGGTCCCTTCCAGTTCTAGGAGATTGGTATATCTCCAATTATTACCTATCTCATGCTCCTATTTTATAGCTTCTCCCTATCTGAGCTGATTGGCTAAGTTCTCACCATTTTCTAACATACTAAAGAAGCACAGTTAGTAAGAGTCTAAAAATATTAAGCTATATATTTGCTTAAAATAAAACGTATATACTTATAGTGTTCCCTCCTAGGCATTAAAAAGATATACCGAGTCTAGTGTAAAGGTACTATTTAGCTGTAAATCAACATGTTTTAATGGTTACATCTACAAATGAGAATGCAATTTGTTTAGAAAATAATTGAAGTACAAACAGAAAAGTTGCTTAAAATTGACAGTTTAAAATCAATCCACCTTTTCTTGACGAACTTCCCATCCCAAAGTGGGGTTGTTTTTATTTTTTATAATTCTGAAGTGAGCCACAAACTAGGCCTGTACAAAATTCTGATACAAGCATTTTCACTATCACTCAAACAACCTTATCTCTGCCTTTGCAGTGGTTATCTGCACAAAGCTGCCTAGTATTAATGGAGCACACCAAAACATCAGAACACTGAAGAACAGTCCTGCCTTCACATGGAGATCACAATATCTGTTTTTGTTCAACACGTGTAAAATCATTAGAATACAGCATTTAACAGTTTGATGGACGATGTTAAACAAATCCTCCAGCCTCCAAGCTATCAAGAGCTGCTCTACCCAAACTTAAAAATGGCTTGGCAACAGGCACAGCGATTAGCAAGGTGTAAAATTAAGAAATAGGCTTCGACCATAAGAATTTTTTCATGTAAGTGCTTAGTTGTGATAATGAATTCTCATAAAGGAAAATCATCTATTTCTGATCAGTCCTGAAGTAGGAAAGTTCAGCAGATAAGAAGCAAATCTGTGAACTGATCATATTTAAAGATTTAAATTAAAAACGATTTGAGCACGGGAGCCAGCCAACTTGCTGAAAAACATAACTTACACTTCTATTTATTCTTTCAGAGAATCAAAGGTGATTGCACAATTAGGCTAACACTGATAGTTGGGCACTGTTAAGGGGCAAATGCATTTATTTTAACTTAGTTTTTAAAATGGCAATATGGAGCAATTAGAAACACTAAAATGAAGTATAATTCCACACTTAAAGGGCACGGTGAGGTAAGGATTCCCTTTGATACGCGATTATAAACTGGACCAATTAAGTAACTGGCTGATTTAGATATTAAGCAAGTAGGCTCATACTGTGACACAAGATGGTGATGCCATTAGAGAGACTATAGCAGCAGCGCGAGAACTCCACGGAAAATCCCACAAATAGATGCTCCGTCCTTTTATCGTATCTTTATCATTGTTTAAAAACTCATACATGGCATTGCAAATTTACTATTTTACAAACATAGTTAGATATCACCTGCCCTGAAGAGGTTGCAATCTACATAGCACCTTAGTGAGGGGAGCACAACACGCTTTACAAACTAGCCACACTTCTTATTTTTAAGGTGCCCATCATCATGGTACTTAAGTGTGGAGGGGGAAGGTGCCATTGTGCTCTCAGAAGATGGCTCTCCACAATGATGATCACTCCCACTAACCAAAGAACCCAAATCTCTAGCTTTCGGACAGAGTGCAAGGCTCACTCTTTCCACAGGTAGGTGACCAAAGGGAAAGTGTTGAAGACGATAATTTTGTTCATGGGAGGGTGGGATAAGGGGGAGTGCCACTGGTTGCAGTATGTGGGTTTTGAAGATGGGGAAGGTTACACTATAAAAGAGAAGTGTGTTTTTAAAATATCCTGCACCTCTACCCCAATGAATCAGCAATGCATTTTATGAATTCAAAAACTATGTATTGTCAGGTTTTGTTGTTTGACAACTTACGACAAGACATTAAACTCTCTCGTAATCTCATTACAATGTCTTGGTTTGTATACAGGCTTCAGAAAACTCCTCAAATGAATTAACACACAGTGCTGATATAGATTGCTATAAAATCCATATAGAGGGGAACAGGAATAGAGGCAAGAAGGAGGAAGAGGCATTCAATGCCTTCTTTCCCAACAGAAGAAAGAGGGTCTCTCTCTTACTCATCCTTCTCTCTGTGAACTTGCCAGTCTCAGTGTGCGAGATCATTAACACTTGTTTGCATTTCCTGCAGATGACGTTCAAAAAAAAAAAAATCAGGAAATTACAATCTGAATGTTCCTTCTTTTCCTCACACATATCCCAAGCATTACTTTCTTTTCTTTTTTTTTTTTTTACTATTGTTTAGATATGTCAGTATTCTCTCCCTCACATTCAACAGAAACACAATGCAAACTAACAGCATCAAGCTAGTGCAGTGTCTAAGAAAAAGAGAAGTGCAGTTTGCTGCATAGCTCTAAAGTCTTTATATTAAAAACACACTTGTCTATAAAGTCAGTGCATGCAGCCCTGCATTGATCTCAACTGACCCAATAAGGCTGACTCAAGGAGAGGTGGATGTGCACTAGCTTCATCAGGGATATTGAAATACACCTCTACCCCGATATAACGCTGTCCTCAGGAGCCAAAAAATCTTACCGTGTTATATTGAACTTGCTTTGATCTGCCGGAGCGGGCAGCCCTACCCCCCGTCAGGGTTCCTTCCCCATTCTGAACTCTAGGGTACAGATGTGGGGACCCGCATGAAACCCCCCCAAGCTTATTTATACCAGCTTAGGTTAAAACCTGGTACGCTGCCATCACCAAGTGATTTAACAAGAAACAGGGAAAGGACCACTTGGAGTTCCTCTTCCCCCAAAATATCCCCCCAAACCCTTACACCCCCTTTCCTGGGGAGGCCAATTGGTTACAAAGTGATCAAAGACCCAAACCCCTGGGTCTTTGGACAATGGAAAAATCAATCAGGTTCTTAAAAGAAGGATTTTATTAAAAAGTAAAAATTATTTCTGTAAAATCAGGATGGAAAATAACTTTACAGGGTAATCAGATTCAAAGAGCCCAGAGGAACCCCCTCTAGCCTTAGTTTCAAAGATACAACAAAACAGGGATAAACTTCCCTCTAGCAAAGGTAAAATTCACAAGTTGAGAAAACAAAGAAACTAATACGCCTTGCCTGGCTGTTACTTACAAGTCTGAAATATGAGAGATTTGTTCAGAAAGATTTGGAGAACATGGATTGATGTTAGTCCCAAGAGCGACCACCACCAAAACAAAGAGCACAAACAAAAGCCCACCCCCAAGATCTGAAAGTATCTTGTCCCCTTATTGGTCCTGTGTGTCAGGTGTCAGCCAGGTTACCTGAGCTTCTTAACCCTTATAGGTAAAAGGATTTTGGTGCCTCTGGCCAGGAGGGATTTTATAGTATTGTATACAGGAGGGTTGTTACCCTTCCCTTTATCGTTATGACAGCATTATATCGAACTTGCTTTGATCTGCCAGAGCGCACAGCCCCACCTCCCCAGAGCGCTGCTTTACGGCGTTATATCCGAGTTTGTGTTATATCAGGTTGCGTTATATCGGGGTAGAGGTGTACCTCTAAGAACTGAGCTGGGAAACTGCTGCACCAAAGCCAGTGGGTGAGAAAAGGAAGCACAAACATAGGAGAGGGAATCTTGTGTCCAGATCTGACTAGGTAAACAAGAGCAGTGATATCAAATATTAGTCTTTGCTTTGATGATGTGGACTAGCTCAATGCCTGAACAGCGCACTGTAAAATTCCTACAAACATCCTTACTAACATAAGATGATGCAAGATTACGAACTGTTATTTATAGAGACCTTAGCACTTGGGGGAAAAACAAACAAGAAAACCACCACTTGGAGGGTTAGGACAGAAACCACCAATCTCTGACAACCTATTTCCTCAAAAATATTGTTTAGCACCAAATTAAGAGTTTGTAACATGAACATATACAGGAATGTTCTTAGATTTTTAGTCAACTGACTAATATGATCAGATACTAAACAGAAGTGTAGCACAGGTGTTTCCTTGATCTCAGTATATATCCTCAAAGTGTCTGTGCTCTTCACTGAAGACAAACATCTTAACCAAGCGATGCACTAAAATCAATCTATGTATGTCCTCACTTCCAGTAATTCATCTTTGAGATTTTTCATATCACATGCAAGGGATATCAGCAGTTCCAAGTCGAGTCTTCAGAGCCCTTAGTAACATGTGTTTTGCAGCATGAGTTTTCGTGGGTGAATACCCACTTTGGAAGAAGTGGGTATTCACCCACGAAAGCTCATGCTGCAAAACGTCTGTTAGTCTGTAAGGTGCCACAGGATTCTTTGCTGCTTCTACAGAACCAGACTAACACGGCTACCCCTCTGATACTTAGTAACATGGGCCTTTTATCATTCCTTCTTCCACTGTCTTGAGCCACCAGTACTGCAAACTAAGGCCTTAACCTATCATCTGACCTGCGGGAGTGCAGTCCTAGTGGCAATGAGCTTTCACACATGTGCGAGGCCTGGCTCACACGGATCATACTGCACGATCAGGACCTTGCTAAGCAGAAGAGAAGATTGTTTTCTCAAAGGTGATCCTTTTTAATGGCACTGGGGAATGCCTTTTCACCTGGGTCACAAGCTTCATGTCTGGGGATCGGGAGGAGGAATATAAATAAGTATGATCTTGACAGATAGGCACAGAAAAAGGGAGGCTCTCAAACATGGTTCTTCTTTCTCTGATCATGTAATTTTAAGGGGGACTACTCACCTATAGCTTTTGATGGATTTTCTTCTGGAGCATTCAGAATGCTCTTAAATCCAGAGGGATCATCCATAATATCCTCCACAGCTACTTTTTAAATCCAGGTTGCAAAGATTTTAGAAGATCAGAACTGGTTTTGGTTGTTGTTGTTGGGAGGGGGGAGGAGGAGGCAGGAGGAGAAAGATACTCTTTTTCTGGGGGTGACAAGGTTTGCTGGATTTTTTTAAATTCAGAAGTTCTAACATCTCAAATTCAAGTTGTTTAATCTTTATTTACATGCAAATATTTATCGGTTCTAGTTTATCATTCACTGCCACAACTGTCTCCAGCTAGCATAATTTTTTAATTGGTCTTCTAAGAATCTTCAAACATTGTTTTGTAAGACAATAAGCATGTTTTGGCCTTTTGATAAACCAATGTACAGTTGGAAACATTGGCATGGAAGTATTCTTATGTTGTTTTAAAGTCTGCCACTTTTCAGCATGGTTACAATCAAGAAAAGTTTAATAGCTGAAAAACATGCACAGATGCAAACATTTTGTAGAATAAGGAGAAGGAAGCCAACCGGGAACACAACTATCATGCTTTAAAGCCAAAACACGCCTCCTGGACTCCCCTCTCAATACTCACTGCAACCAAGTGAATTGATATTCTCTAGATTCCAAAGAATCTGACACAGAAGAGATGGGAGAAAACAGAGAGACAGATCTAATTTGCATTCAGTTCCAGCTTTTCTGTCAAGGCAGGAAATTTATAATCAGAACTAGATCAGCACAAGAAAAAAAAAAGCAGCTAAGCAAAAGCATCGACTGTGCTAAAAACAAGTTACAGATAAGCTAGACACAAGAATCACCAACATCGAACATCACATCATAATGATGTGGCTGTAAAGTGAGCAAACTGCTCAATGAAGTTAAATAGAGTAGATGAAGGAGTTAAATGACAAATATTCATTCCTGTGGCAAAAGCCAAATATCTAGATTCCTAAAGGTATGGACTCTCAGGACTTAACCTTACCCTCCTGTTAAAGGATCAGGTAGTTTCACAGGTGGAGAGAGGAGCATGCAAGGAGCCTTCCTCATGCCCTCTTGTGCATGTCACTGCCGTGTGCCTAAGGGATACATGATGCCCCAAAGATTCTGGGAAGGAGCTAGGACCATGAACCTCTTTCCTTAAGAGACTGGATCAGCCTGCACCATCCTCTGGCACACCAGTCTGCTTGGGTGGGAAGTGCCTTCTTAAGCACTACTTCCCTGCTCTCCTCATAGGGCAGAGAGGTTCTACACAGAGCCATCGTGGGCCTATGACCAAATGGCACAATTTGGTCAGATGTGTCTTGCAAAATGGGTAAGAACTCTACTCAGAGCACCTGCCCAACACTGCTTCCTGACCTTTGCGAATAGTGGATGGAGGGACCAGACCTCAAAATAGTCATGTGAAAGTCACTAACACAGCAAGTTTAAAACACACAGAGATGGTGTAATTCAGGAAGCAGCAATATTTTGTTCTGAATTACTACTGTATTAAACTACAAACATGCGTTTTTATCCTATGTCATTAAACATCTGCAAAGGGATGGGGAAGAACAGCCATTTACAGACTCCCAAAGAGGGATCACCATTCCTGGGAAGATTGAATTTAGCAACTGAGAAGACAGCATCCAATCACATGACTCATAAAAACAAGCATTTTAGGGGCTGGGTCAGTGAATCTGTAATGAGCTATTAAGCTTTTGCAATTCAAATTAGTTGGTTTAAACCCACCCCAACTTGATAGTGACGTAGAGCTGGTCTACACTGGGGAGGTCAGGGGCAGGAAATCGATCTAAGATACGCAACTTCAGCTACGTGAGTCTAAGTATCTTAGTTCGACTTACCTGGCCGTCCTCACAGCGGCGAGTCAACTGCCGCGGCTCCCCCATCGACGCTGCTTACTCCTTCTGCTGAGGTGGAGGACGGGAGTCAATTCGCGGATCAATTTATCACGTCCAGACAAGATGCGATAAATCGATCCCTGATAGATCGATTACTACCCGCTGACCTGGCGGGTAGTATAGACATGCCCTAACAGCTACAATAGGCTGCTAAACAGCTTTTACCCAGTATGTCAAATAAGTCTAGTAGCCTATTGGGAACTGGTTGGAAAGAACAACCAGTATCAACACTTCAAGATTCTCAGCAAAAGCCAAGGACTGAATGGGCTGTACAGATTGAAATATACTTCTCACGGTCCAAGGTAGTCTCTCCAGGTACAATGATGGAGCTGTGCAAGAGAAGCTTGGGCTGGTGCTGTCCCTCTTGTATGGCTACAGAAGAGGCCATTCTCCAGAGACTTCTGCACTTCTCACAACATACCAAATGTAAGAAGAAAGGCATTTTGGAGAGTAGCATTTGCCAAAGCAAAATGGGAATGTCGCTAAAGGGTCACCAGTGGAATCTACACCCTCAATGGGACTGGTCTCCACAACAGACTAGAATGGGCGTGGACAAGGAGAACGATTTTTTAAACTTCCTTGTGCTAGTGAAAGAATAAATTTAATGAAAAAGAAGCCACTGCACACTAACAAACTCCCTGTTCTGTAATGTATATGTAATAGGGCTATACTACAGAGAGATTTGGTAATATTGTGTATATTATCCAAAGTATTTTGGCTTAGCTTGAGGAGAACATGTATTTTTCTTTTTGGAGGCCTGTATACGGATAATAGTTCACGGTGGAATGGGCAGGATTTCAACATATTAGCTTCATATGGACTGGATGATGTTTGTAATCCAAGGAACTCTGCCAGGGGGCCTTTTTGCACTGGAACATATTTTAAGATCCTCTAAGAAGGACAGGATCAGACTTTGTGATTTATCTTATTTCCACTTAAGAGCTTTGTTACACTGAAAATACCTTGGAAGAGCTATCTTGGTGTAGCTCTGTTCTTTGAGTACTATACTGAGCATAAGCCTGTTGAATCATCTGCTATTTTGCAGTTTTATTTTTGAATAGGTCTATCTACTTTCATACTAGGCATCAACCCCACTCTGGTATTTGACCAGCAATTGAATGCTGGGACCAGTTGGGAAGCTTGGTGAACGGTTTTTATTTATCACACAACTAAAATTATACGGAGCAGGAGTGATCGACTTATGAGGAATAGTTAAAAACTAAACATGCAGAGTTTGGTTAAGCAGCACCTACGTAGGAGGGAGGGGACAGAAAATGGTCTACAAATATGTTAAAGGTGCAAACATTAAGGATGCAAAGGAATTATTTAAAGATGTAATAAGAGGACAAACTTCAGGATAGAAGAATTTCCACTGAATGTTAGAAAAGCTTCTGGGGATGTACTGGGCCGTAAGTCTCAGGGAAGCGGCAGAAGCCCAACTGCTTGGGGTCTTTAAAACCTGACTGGACACAGCTCTAGAATATGTGCTGAAGAGAAAAAGTCTTGCCCTGGCTGGAGAGGGACTAGATGAGAATCAACTTTCAACCTATAATAGGTGATACAGTAGATCTAGGTAGGCTGTGGACCCTCGCACAGTGAGTACTAAACAGAACATTATGATCAGCAATGAGACAAGTGCACACGGTAAAGCTTTCCCTAGCAATACTCCCCTACTGCGAACCAACAAGAGTGTGGAAGAATCCTGCAAATAGCTAAGCTGTTCAGCCAGGGAGCAGAGGCAGCAAAGGCATTACAATCTGAGGAATAAGCAATGTGGATTTTTTTTTAGAAATTAAATATACATTACACCTAAAACTAAGCTGGCATGGATAAAGAACAATAGCACACGATGCAGAGTTCTTCTGTAAATAGCAATGGCACTGTCTTTACAAGAATTAAGACTGATAACAGGGTGGAGTGATTTCAATCAGGAAGCAGGAAGCTTTGATTTATATCTATTTTAATCTTTTTTTGCTTCTGTTCTTTGTTATTTTCCTAAGGAAAGGTCGAGTCTCATTGGCTGGTAATCATTAAAACGTTGATTTGCAACTAAATACAGACTTTAAACTAATTTTTCACCTAATTAGGAGGATATACTATATCTATATATGGTCTTTTAAGTAACTTCATAGCTTAAGATACATTTATTCAGATTCTTAATATTTACATTATGATAGAGAACAGTGAATGATGGATTATTTATTAAATGATTAGTGTCAAGAAGCATTTGGATGGAAACTGGAATTTAATTAAAAATGCAAAACCCATTTTTAAATTATCTTAAATGTGCCAGATATGTAATATTTATCAAAACATCTAGGTTTAGCTGGTCCTCAGCACAGTAGGCAGGAATTGATGACCCCTTCCAACCCTAGATTTCTATGATTCTATGTTTTACGTTTAAAACTGATTATTAAAACAAAGTATTATTTATAGTTAGCAAACTGAAATTATCCCAACAACCATGTCCTTCAAGATTTAAGAATTAGCAGATTCCATCCTCACCCCTCCATTTTTATTCATATATTGGAAGAGGAAAACAGACTTTCCTGCTTTTTCCAACTCCAATAGGTTTCTCAACTTTGAATGAATCAAAATAGTCACTGAACTGAAAATAAATATTCTCTCTGCACCTACAGCTGTCAAAAACTGGTTTGGCTCTTCAAACTGTGGTTCCAGGTCCTTAAGCCAGACATTTCTACCTGTTCAATAACTTGACTCTCTTTAAAACTTTGGCAACAAACATCTACTACTTGAATAACTGAATTGAATTTAAATTATTTTAATAGGATTATAATCAAGTTCAGGCCTTAACTGTTGATTTCAAATTTATTTCAAAATAAACCTGTATTTTGGGGGGTTTGTTTCTTTTTTAAAATCATTGATTTTTATCCACTCTGACAATTCTACTGGCTTGAGGAGCCAGCCAGCTCACAAGACAGAAGAGAAAATAAACTGGTCTGTGAACAGCAGAAGGAATATTAAACTGAGCCGTAAGAGACCAGGAGAGCAGAACATGTTTTGCAACTAACATGGACATTTAAAGTTGGGCTGGTCCTTTTCGTTGTTGCATTTCACACCATGTCTGAAGCTAGTAATTCTACATTTCCTCTTAGGATACAAGAATCAAGTAAATTAATATTACTTCTTTTCATTTAAGACCTGCTAACTTTCTTTCTAAGTCTTCTGCTGGCATTAGTAAACTCACAAGAGAACTTTTTACGCACACAACTTCATGGACTAAGGACCACTTTAGTGGACGGGGGAATCTTGCTTTTTGCCCCAGGTACCACCCTTGACGTTGCCCCTTCGCAGTGTTCTAAGTAACTTGCACAGAAATATGCACCCATCAGTTTTGAAGCATGAGGTTAAGATGTCTAACTCATTTAAAGCTGCAAGCTCTCCATGTATAGCTTTTTAAACTTCATCACAATAGCTAAAGCTGCCCATAGTAAGAAATGGAGAACAGGCACTTACAGACCAACAAAAAAAAAAGCCTTGGTTATGTAGTCTATTAATTACCTGTATACCTAAAAGGAACATGCGACAAGCGTATGATACCTCGTAGCAAGACATGGGAACACATGCCACAGAACTGGAACGGATCTCGGGGGCATCAAATCCAGTTCCCCAATACTGCAGACAAACCCATCATATAAACCCCTTCACATAAACTAAGCAAGCTCCATTCTCATGTTTCCACCATTCAGCACAACCCACTATTTTATTACTTGCTGATGGTAGAACACCTAGAGGGCTTAGATGTTTCTCTTCCTAGGCTGGAGTACCTCCTAACAGACTTTTTGCAACAGCCATGATGCAGGACTTCAAGGGAGGAATGGCAGATGTAGTTTTGAGAAGAGAATCCACCTCTCATTTCTGAAAGAATGATGATCTCTTCTCCCTTTGTCCCATCACACACACACACACACACACACACACAATCTGTTCTAAAGATGTTTCACTTACCTCTCCCATAGCCCTTCCCTCCAGAGCTAGTGCTTGAAAATCATGATTCAGTTCATCCATTGAACGCACCTATTATAAATGGAGGAGAAAAATATGAGGCAATTACTATATTTCATTCCAATTACAAACAAAAAGGTAATCAGTTTATCATTTATTTTTTCAGACATAAAATGCCAGTGAACCTTACTCTTTAATAAAGTACATCACAAGGCAGTTTAGGTGCAAAATATGACTTACCTTCACAACTCTTAAAATCTGGAGTATATTTTCTACCAATTCTACACATATAGTCAAAAGTAAAAATAAGCAACTCTAAGACCAATAAGAGTGATTTCCCTTGCTACAGGAGAGATGAATATTGCAAAGAGCTGTATTAATATCTCTGTGCACAAGCAAATGAAAAAATGAGAAAACATGATCTCCATAATATTAAACAATGAAGAATAAAAACATTCTGAAGTAGTACACTAACATTTAAAATCAACAGGTTGGCAGTGTATATAACATAAAATCATTAGCATTAAATAGCACCTCACCATCTGAGCCTACAATGGCTCCTTAATAAAGTTTATCTGAAAAGAGTTTATCTGATCCACACAGACTGGTGCCACACATTCTGTCTGCGAGGGACAGAAAGCGCAAATTCAGATGCACGTTAGCTTTAAAAAAAAACCGATTCTCTAAACATCCTTACACTACTCCAAATTTACAATAAGCCTTAAGGAATCGGTTCCAACTGTTTCTTTAGCAACTTAGCAGGTCTTCTGATCAAAGAGTTGGAAATCACATAAATAAAAACTCCTCTCCCAAAACAAACCATTTAAAAATGGTTTTGCATAGTGAAACATTAATAAAGGCTTTCAACACAAGAACTATTCAGAGAGAAAACACCGTTTGTAGTGTTCTAATATTTCTTAGCGCTTACACAGCATTTTTCATCTATTCAACTGATAGTGCTTTACAAAGGTGAGTAAGAATCACTCTCCATATTGCAGATAGACAGGCTAGGTACAGCAGGGAAACAACCTGCCCAAAGTCACAGTGTGTAAGTGACAAACCCTAGATTCAAAGAGAGGTCTCAAGACTTCCAGCACATAAAATGCCTCCCTAAAAGTCGGAAAATGTAAACAAAAACCTTGGCAGCACAGGCCTGATACCCACTCATGTAAGGTGTCAACGTCGCCAAACTTTTGCTCCAAGACTTGTTTTTTAGATTTTTCTCATGCCCAACTCCTTACAAGCATCCAGAATCATCTCTGACTCTGTGAAACACCTTCCTTTCTTCCATGCTTAAGTTCAAGGAAGAAGAAAGGTGGCAGTGGCAGCAACCTTAAGGAACTCCACCCTTGGAAGCCTGTCTAAAGATGAAGGATCCAACCCTAGAGCCAACCTCAACACCCCTGTAACTCCATCTCTAGGAGCATGGAACTACAGCGGGAGGAGATTAAGGGAGGAATCTAGGGGAGTGGGAGACAGATATTGTTTTCCCTTGACTCAATGCATCAATCTCAAAAAGCTGGGGAGGGGAAGAAAAACTGATAGAAGGAAAAAGTTACAGCAGGAAGACCCAAGGAGTTAAAGGAAAGAGGGAGAAAGGGGATAATGGCAGAAAAAAAACTACAAACAAGATACAGAATGAAAGATTTAAAAATGAAAAAGTGAGGTAAAGGAAAAAAGCAAGACAACATGTACTCTATAAGTCTATATTAGGGATGTTCCAATATTTCAACCTGTCTCTACGGGCAGTTATCAGAAATACAAATTTACAAAATCTTTTGAAATTATATTTTGATAACAAAATATTGACTTTTCTTTTGGCTCACAATCACTTGTCAAAAATATTCTTTGTTTATGGCACCGATACACTTAACACTAACTCTGGTGCAAAAATACAAAAGTCAGTAATTGCGTATTGAACTCCAGGAAGTGTCATCACAGAAACTTACATTTAAACTACAGGTAAATCTCCCCTATAAACACAGTTTACTTCAAAACAATCCAACTATAACAACAGATATGGGGTCCAGTGTTGCAAAGGTACATGCAACTTAACTCACATAAGCAGTCTTATTGAGTTTAATGGGACTACATCTCTACCCCCAATATAATGCTGTCCTCAGGAGCCAAAACATTTTACTGTGCCCTGGTCTACACTAAGCTCGGGGGTCGAACTAGGGTACGCGAATTCAGCTACGTGAATAACGTAGCTGAATTCGAACTACCCTAGTTCGACTTAGTTACCGTCCAGACGCCGCGGAAGCGAACTCCGCGGCTCCAGGGTCGACTCCGGCAACTCCTCCTGCCGCGGTGGAGTACCGGAGTTCGAACTAGCGCTTCCGGGGTTCGAACTATCGCGTCTAGATCAGACGCGATAGTTCGAACTCCGAGCAGTCGAACTCGCCGCGTCGACCGTCCCGGTAAGTGTAAACGTACCCTGTGTTATAGGTGAAACTGTGTTATATCAAACTTGCTTTGATCCGCCAGAGTGTGCAGCCCTGCCCGCCCCGCCCCGAGCATTGCTTTACGCGTTATACCCAAATTCGTGTTATATCGGGTCGTGTTATATCAGGGTAGAGGTGTACTTGAAAAAGTGACTTGTGTATGTTTGCTATAGGGCTCAATAATCTAATCAGACAGTCCAGACAACCAGGTACTAGAAACTAGCAATTTCCTCAGTGATTACCAGTGTAATGCACAGCAGTTAACATGTTCTTATGAGCATGCAGTGCTAACCTTTCAAAGTTGTTGGGCCTAAAAATTGAACCATCTTTTAATGATCCAAAAGCAGTATTGTTTTAAAATTTAAACTAGATTCAGGAGCGAGAGGAGGAATACCAAAACGAGGGCTGCACCACAGATCAATCCTCCACTCTCACTTCGGGAACCAGCTGCAAACCTTAGGCAATGAGAGATTGTGTGCAAGAGCAAAGCAAGCTGAGTAGGAGGGGATGAAGGACAGAGGCCACGGAGGTGCATGCATGCCTGAATCCAACAAAGCTGACAGGATTCAAACTAGACAGATCAGCCTCTACAGTTCACACTTGCGTATTAAAGTGGCAATCAGTAAAATGGTTCCAGATATTTGGATGGGTACATGAGCAATATTCCAGCATTCCCTCAGACTTTGTTTTCAGTTTCAACAAAAAAATCCTGGGTTTTACAAAAGCTATTAGTTGGTTTGGTTTTGTTTCTTTTACACTGATTTTTACCAAATTCTGGACCACTCAAACACACGAAAATGTAGATTATATTAACAAAATCCAATACACTACATTGTGCTAATCTGTTTATGCTAATAATAAATTAGTCTGAGTGTAAATACCAGGCTGCATATTGAAGTAAGGCAACGCAGTAGAAGACATGCGTGTGTGGGTTTACGTCAGCGCTCAAGTCCTAAAAAAAGAAGTACTGAACTCCCTGGACCCAGCTCCCTGCTCTGGAAGGAGGCGGCCGGGTTTGGGCTCTGAAGGTCACCTTGGAAGGAAAGATGGTGGCCAGATAATCTGGGTGGAGCCCAAGGTAACCCTCTGGGGACCTGGCTTCCCACTCTGGAAGGAGAGATGCTGGAGGAAGCAGCATTGGGAGACAGAAACCTTGCTTCCTCCGCCTCTTCTGGGTCCACTCCATAAGGGGAAGAGAGCACCTGTATTCTCTTTTTGTGGGGGGAGAGGCGGAAGCTTAGTGCATGTTGCCTCTGTAGACCTAGGTTCAAATCCTCCTTTGGGCCAGGTAAAAGGCAGCTCCGTGGTAGCTCATGGACACTTTTCCACCTCACAAAAATAGGCAGTAATAGAAACAGCAAATATGATCACCAGGATTTGGGTGGAATGGCAGAAAAAAACCCATTATGTTTACAAAGCACGTATTGACTAAGTCTAACTATTTCCATTACTTACAAGCACCAAATTCAGAGGTTATTTTTACCATGCTTTATTCTCTTTTTAGACAAAATTCAGTAAATTTAGCTTGAGAAAAATTGAGTAGTAGGACAGCATACTGAAATACTGTATGTCAAGGTTCTAAAAAAGATTCAACATCTACCACTGTCTTGCTTCCTCACACAAATCAGAAATCCAAAACAGGATATAATTCCTCAGTAATCAACCATATGCTGCTGCAGTTTAAATATGAATGTATTCTCTTAATATTTCCAAGGCTACTGTACTTGCAACTCTCAGTTCACTGGCCATTTAAACAGCATGACCATTTATAATTTTGCCTTCAGTTGTATCTTCTTGTGCTTTAATCCCCATCAAACCACACAAGCTAAGCAGGGTTGGGGTCAGTACTTGGATAGGATACATGTAAGGAATACAAATACCCCAAGAAGTGATTCAGTAGGTGCCCCAGCAAATGACAGAGGATACTGTGGTACAGGAGACCCAAAACAAAGGTCCTGACTTGTTATGGTCATGAAAAAATGTGTAGAATGTTTATAAGTGTACCAAAAGGTGTTAACCTTCATGTTCTAGCCAAATTCCAATTCTAGCTATTATGTTCTGCCTACCTAAATTTTCCTTGCAGATTCAATTGGACAGTTGTCCTGTCTTTCTTCCTAAAGTGCTTTAAAAATAAATAAACAAACAAATAAATAAATCTGTAAGAGAAAGCTATTTATCTTATAGTAACTGGAGGGTCTTTGAGATGTGTGGTCCCTATCTGTACTTCATTGTGGGATACGCATGCGCTCCATGCACCTGGAGCTGGAGAATTTTGCAAGCAGCGTCCATTGGTCCACACATGAGCCCCAGCTAATTCCATGCCTCTGACTGAGGAGACAGAGGGCGGAGTGGACCAGCCGCCTCTCCAGTTCCTTCTCCACCACAAATCAGAGAAGATCCGAAGCAGGGGGGAAGAAGAGCAGATAATGGATAGTAACTGGAGGTTCTTCAAGAGAAGTGGGCCCCATAAGGTAAGTAACTTTTTCTTCTTTTTCGAGTGCTGGTCCCTGTGTGTAATCCACTGTGGGCAATTGACAAGCAGTACTCACATAGGAGGAGGGTGCAAGGTGTTAGACTGAAAAGCCAAAGGACTGCTGGCCCAAAAGATGCATCAGCAGAGGATTCCCGTACCAAGGCATAATGTCTACCAAATGTGTGAGCTAAGCTCCACATAGCTGCCTTACAAATATCAAGCAGAAGCACCTCTTGAATGGACACCATAGATGTTGCTTGCTGAGATCTTGTGGAATAAGCTCTTACCCCATTATGAGAGGGAAGATTAGACAGGTGAAAGCAGAGTGAAACACAGCCTGAGATCCATTTCAAGTTCTTTGAGAGTAAATAGCCTGACCCTTTCTGCTATGGTAAAGAATAGTCTAGGCAGAGGATTTCCTGATTGTTTTCGTTATCCGCAGGTAAAAGACTAAGGCTCGCCAAATGGAACCTCCTTTCTTCTAAGGATGCATGAGGTTTTGGGAAGAACACAGGTAAGTGGATAGACTGCTTCGGGTGAAACTCGGACTACCTGGTGGTGAATATAGGGTGTCAATGTAATGAAACCTTGTCCTTTCGGAATATAATTCAAGAAGGATCTGCCATCAACGCTCCAAGTTCACCAGCCCTCCTGGCTGAGGTGATGGCTACCAGGAACACGACCTTCATGGGTAGGAGATACATGGAGCAAGAAAGTAATTGTTCAAAAATTGGCTTACTGTAGGGGTTCTCAACCCCCCACCCTCCCAACTTGCTATAAATCTCCATGGCCCACCAGTGCCCCAACAACTGGTTTCTGCATATGAAAGCCAGGGCCAGCATTGTGGGGTAGCAACCGGGACAATTGCCTGGGGCCCCACGCCACAGGGGCACCCATGAAGCTAAGCTGCTCAGGCTTCTACTTCAGCCCCGGGCTTCAGTCCTGCGCGGCAGGGTTTAGGCTTTCTGCCTTGGGCCCCAGTGAGTCTAACACTGGCCCTGCTTGGCAGACCCCCGAAACCTGCTTGCAGCCCCCTAGGGGGCCCTGGGCCCCTGGTTGAGGGCCACTGGCTTAGTGAGTACTGAGAGAACAAGGTTCAGGCCTCACTGAGGAGTAGGCCTTTTTATAGACAGAAAGGTTCTGATTAGGCCTTCCCAGAATTTGCTAGTCAGAGGATGTGCAAAGATCGAGCAGCACTGTGAAGGCAGATGGGATGCACTGACTGCTACCAAGTGGACCCATAAAAACTGACAGACAAACCTGCTGTCTTCAAGGAAAGAAGACAGACCTGAATGAAAAGAATATCTGTGGCTTCCAGAGAAATGCATCTTTGATGCGCCCAGACAGAGAAATGGTTCCCCTTGGCTAGGTAACATTTCCTAGTGGAATCCTTCCAGTTATTACAAAGGATGTTCTGTACAGTTTCAGACAATGATTGTTCTAAGGACAATGCCTACTCTAAAACCAGGCTCTAAGATGAAGCAGATGTAGGTTATGATGCCTGATCTTGCTGTTTCCCGGAGTCAGAGGATCAGGAAATGTAGGAATAATGATTGGTGCCAGAGGTGACACAGGAGGTTCAGGAACCAAAGTCGTCTGGGGCAGCTGGGGGCAATGCCGAATCTTGCACACAACTTGAGGCAGGAGTGGTAGTGAAGGGAAGGCATAATTCAGATCTGACCATAAAAGGAGTAAAGCATCACCCTGTGAGTGGCGACCCAGGACTCCTCTGGAACAGTATATGTTGCACTTCCTTGTTATTTGAGAGGTGAATAGGTCTCTGGTGTGGATTCCCCATTGTGGTAAACAAATATTTTCACTCTGAGTCATGAAACTCCCATGTCTGATTGACTGCAAAGTGTATGCTGAGAGGATCTGCTAGCACATTCTGGTTTCCTGGGAGGTAGACTGCCGACAAGGTAATCTGATTGCTGATGTACCAAATTCCATAGACTGACCACTTCTGCACACAGTGGAAAAAAAATCTCTCTCCTCCCTGTTTGTTGATGTAAAAGACAGTCGTGATGCTGTCTGACATTACGAGGGAACGGTGACCTTGAATGAACAGGAGAAAGGTTTCGCAAGCCCTTCGAGCTGCCTGTAGCCCTAGAACACTGAGGGCATTCTGGACTCTCAAGATGTCCAGATGTCTTATGTGGTATGTTGTCCTTGTGAGCTCCCCAACCCAACAGAAATGCACTGGTAAGGATCTTCATGTCTGGTGCGGAGGCAAGGAAGGGAATGCCAATGCAAACCGGACAGGAATTCTTCCACCATGACATGGACGATATCACTGTGGTGGGGTCACTTGGGTACTCATGGACTGTTGGTTTGTCAGGTACACAGTTTGAAGCCACATTTGCAGGCAAAGAATTTAGAGTCCTGAAAAAGGCCTGGCATAAGGCCATATGACCTAGGAGAGAGACCAGTCTTGAAAGGCTCTCTGACAGAGGTCGCAGAAATCATGGATTCCGTGACTTCCTGCCCTGGGGACAGCCACACCAGCCACTGCTGGAGTGGCCTGTGGCCATCTGCACCAGCCACTGCTCTGGTGGTCCCTGTGGTCTCTGTGGGGACTGGCCAAGCAGCAGTCCCGGGTGCAGCAGGAGCAGACGCAGCTCGGTGGGTCCCGGCAGCAGTCCCGGAGCAGTGGGAGCGGCAGCAGCCTCCCCCTCGCCTCCCCGGCAGCTGGTGCCATGGGACCCCCAGGGCTTTCCCTCCCCCCCATTCAATATAGTATATTTGTGGTATAAGTCACGGACAGGTCAGGGGCTGTGATGTTTTGTTTCTTACCTGTGACCTGTCCATGACTTTTACTAAATACCGGTGATTAAATCATAGCCTTAGTTGAGATCAGGTCTATGATAACATTCTTACCCTGAAACATGTTTCTCAGCAAATAAGCCCTTGCAGTGATGGAATTTAAGGATTCCTTGATGAAGTCCCAAGTCTGTGCAGGGATGAGAATGGATTCGTCAGCATGTATGCTGGCCTCCAGAGAGAAAAGGAGTTGTAACTATTGTCAAAGTCAACGATTGGGCCTCTTGGCATGATTTGGCAATAAGAAGCCAATCATCGATGTAGGGGAAGACAGTGAAACCACAGCATTTGATATAGGCTGCTACGACAGAACACCTGGGTCAAGACCCTTGGGGCAGGAACAATGCTTAAAGGTAGTATTCTGTACTGAAAGTGGTTGGAGCAGACTATGAATCTGAGAAAGCATCGGTGAGCAGGATGAATGTCCACATGAAAGCTGGCATCCTTCATGTTGAGAGCTCTAAACAATGTATTTTTCCAGGAATGGAATTATAGATGCTAACATGACCATGCAAATCTTGGGTTTACAAATAAAGTAGTTGAGATGGCAGAGATCAAGAAAGGGTCTCAGAGAGCCTGTCTTTTTGGGGACTAGGAAATGTGTCAAGTAAAAACACCTCCTTTGGTATTGAAGAGGAAACCACTCTATGGCGTCTTGCTGTTAGAAATATTCCATGTCTTGTCTGAGAAAGGGATTTTGGATGGGGTAGGGATGCAAACAATCATATAGCCTGAATGGACAACGCTGAATACCCATGTGTCTTTTTATTGCATTCCAGGTGCTGAAAAAGTGTGCAAGCCAACAACCAAAAGGTTCATGGGAGTCAGGAGGTCTTGGAGTCACTGGTTTGCAAGCTCCTGAACTCCAATCAAAAATAATGTTTAGTCAAGGGCTGGGACTGGAACGAGGAACCCGCTACAGAAGGTGTGGGGAAGTAGGTCTTTTGAGCTCTCTGCCTTTAGTGGGGTGGCTCATCAGGTCTCTGGTGAAAAAACCATTGAGCCATTGGTCTAGGTTTGTATTGTTGCTGATGTTTCTATTTGGTACAGGTGTAAATATTTCCACAGAATGAAGGGTGACCCAAGAGCCCTCTAAAGTGCATAGAGACTCATCCACCTTTTGATTAAATACATTGGTCTCATTGAAGGAAAGGTCTTCAACCGTGTTGAGGACCTCCTTAGGAAACCCCAAAGCATGGAGCCATGACTCCCTGCATGTCATGATAGCAGTAGCCATTGCCCTCGAAAATGTATCAGTCTCATCTACTGCTGATTGGAGAGTGGTCCTGGCAACCATTTTGCCGTCCTTTATGAAAGCCTGGAAAAGAGTTCTGTCCTGCTCCAGGAGACTGTCAGTAAAGACAATTTCAGAGTTCAGGAAGTTGTACTTAGCCAGTTACCAAGCATTACTGGCTATCCTGAACTGGAGGCTAGAAGATTAAAAGACCTTCCTTCCCATTAAGTCAAGATGCCTGCCCTCCTTGTCAATACGGGTAGATCGAGAGTGTTGCTGCCGAGATCCCTCTGCAGCAGCTTGGGCCACTAAAGAATTAGGAGAAGGATGAGAGAACAGAAATTCTCCTGGCTGGGACATAATACCATTTCTCTGACCTATTAGGGATAGGAGTGCAGGTAGCTGGGGTATGCCAAACCATTCTAGTTGGCTCTAGGATAGTTTCTTTAACCAGGACCACTATTCTACTGGAGCTGAAGAACTGAAGGATGTCCAGGAGCTTTACAGATGCCTCTTCAGGATCATCAGTACGCTTCCCTGCAAATCTGCAAAGGAATTTCTGGAATGGATTATAGTCATCAGGGGAGAATGGAGATATCAGAGTCACCACCTCATCTGGTGATGGAGACGGCAATCTTGTTGCATCTGGTGAAACCACCAGACTGGTGCATACTGCTCTTCCTCTGTAGAATTTGGGGGCAATTCTGGTTGAAGGGAAGGGGTGATTCCCTAGCAGACCAGACTGACTCTGCAGAATGGAACTGGTCCCATGGCCCTCAGTATGGCCAATAAGATGGGTTGAATGGCAGCTGCAGTGGTCCCCAAGGCATGGGGTATCAATAGTTCTGAGGCAGATTATGAGGTGGAGGTTGGTTTCAAGCTGGCCCAAGTCTTCTGACTGAGAAGGTGTGTCTTGGAGGAGGGCATAGCAGTTCACTGGGTGGTTCAAAATCTCCAAGTGATGAGAAAACCGATTCCAGTTCCAACGATGGTACTAACTACACTTACTAGAGGGAAATCAGAGCCCAAAGATGGAATAGGAGACAAACTCCTTCCAAAGTCTGACTCTCTGGTAGAGTAATAACCTCTCTCAAAAGGGAGGGACTCAAAGGAGTGGAAGACTTTGGGTCAAGGAGAGCAAAGGCATCCTCAGAAGGAGCGTAGGTCCTGGTAGTCTCAGAATGAGAGGCATCCTGTCTCCCCAAACTGTGCCACTGAAGACGAAGATGGAACTGTGGGTGACCGATGCCCTTGGCAACTGGTCTTTGTCAGTGATGACAGATCCCAGGGGTTGTGCTTGGGGAGTAGCAGAAGCACTGGTACTGTTGGATAACAATCTGGTGCCAATGGAGCCCTAGACTTGTGGACTTTTCTATCATGCCTAGGCCTGGTCTGCACTAGAGAGTCAGGTCAACGTAAGCATCGACCTAACTCTTTGCGTCTCAATGCTGCTCCCACCACATCGACTTAACTCCACCTCCGCAAGAGGCATAGCACTTAGGTAGTTAGGTTGACGCAGCGTCAGTGTAGAAAATTAAGCAAACTTAAGTTATATTGATATACAGCCACCGCAGTAATTAAATCAGTGTTGTTTATCTATACTAGCTGTCAGGGACCCACACTGACAGCCAGTGCAAGTGCTCATGGTGAGGATGCGCACCGCCGACAGAAGGAGCTAGCATGGATCTATATCACTGATTTAATTACTGCACTGGCTGTACGTCGACATAACTTAAGTCAACTTAATTCTGTAGTGTAAACATGTCCTTAGGATATACTACATTCTCTTGGGCTGAATCTGGCTTCTTCAAAGTGCATTTAGACCCAGCACAGGGATCTGTGGGGGTAGACTCCTTCACTCCTGATTCAGGCCTCATTGCTGAGTCAGGTTGATGTACAGTGAGGTCCCCTAGCCTGGGTCCGACCTGACCTTTTCCATTAGGTGCTTCCTAAGGTGAAGTTCTTGCCCATCCCAGGTACAGCTAAGGAATGACCAGCAGATACTGGATTTTGCAGTGATGTGGGCTTCCCCAAGGCAGTACAAGCAACATTGGTGGTCATTGTTGACCAAGAAGGATCGCAGGCAGAAAGCACAAAATTTTAAAGCCCAGAGTCCAGTACCTAAATGGAGTACGGGGGTTGGGGGGATGCTCCCCCGGTGCTGGAGACTAACTACATAACACAAACTATCAGATAAAAACTTTAAAACTCAAGAATATAAAAACTATTTATAGATATCTAAATATATTTTCACTGATACAGAAGAAAGCTGAAGCTTCAGAGACTAGAGATTCCAATCCAGACCACGTGGTGGTGATAAGGAACTGGAGACACCGTCAGTCCGCCCCACCCTCTATCTCCATGGTCAGAGGCACAAAGTGAGCCAGAGAGCACATGTGGACCAATGGACACTGCCTGAAAAATTCCTCAGCTCTGGGGGCAAGGAGTACATAGGTATTCCACAGAGGAACACACATAGGGACTAGCACTCAAGAAGAAAAACCCTCTCAATCAAGTCTCACTTCCTTAGTGATTGTACACCTCTACCCCCATATAACACAACCCGATATAACACAGTAAAGCAGTGCCCCAGGGGGGCGTGGCTGTGTGCTCCGGCGGATCAAATCAAGTTCGATATAATGCGGTTTCACCTATAACACGGTAAGATTTTTTGGCTCCCGAGGACAGCATTATATCGAGGTAGAGGTATAATGTCATAATCCTATTAGTCTTTCAGGGTAGGGAAGCCCTTAATTTCTAATGTAGGTCACCTTTCAAGTAAAACGTTAACATTGGTAAATGGATTTATTTAATTTTTACTAGAAAAATGCTAACAAACTGCTGTCAACAGCCTTGGAGATAATATAAAAAATATGCACCAGTTTGATATGTCCATGTAGTTAGAGCACTACAAACCCCTAGCATATACCCGTATGACATACTTCCGTAATATGCCACACCAATGTAAACAAAGCTTTGCACGGGTGCAATTATCCATGACACAAAACCAGGGCAAATTTTTCAAAATGTCATCAGGGCCTAAAAATTGAAGACTTGTCAACTTCCACAGGAAGTCATTGTAATTTACCAGTTAAGTGCTATTACCTGGTAATTAGAGGTAGCTTCCCCCAGTGCTAAACAAGGCAAATCTGTTTTCTTATTCAACAAGTACTGTTCGTCTTCACCCAAATCATGCTACAATACTGTAACGTTATACTGTTGATGTTGAAACTGAAAGAACTCATTTCCTCTTGACTTAACACACAAATAACAGCACAATAACAACAGCTGAACACACTCCATGATGTTATCTTAGACCTGGCTTAGTTGTACTGCTTTCTAACTGTGCACTAGTCTCTCTCCTCTCAAGAGAAAAAAGGCTGCCCTCATCATGCTGTCCTGTGGTGAAGTCACTTCCTCTACTCAATGGAAGACAGGTGACCTGCAAATGACCTGCAAACATCTGCAAAGCTCTAAAACCCATGCCACCTCATTTCTCTTCAAAGCTGTGCTGCCTTTTCACTTCCAACGGCAGCAGAAAATGTCAGCTCTTCTAAAGTCCATCCAGCTACCTTTTCCATTTTAACCAAAAGGTATCTTAAGGTTTATTATGTGAATTAACTGGAAGGCATCAGAAGTACACTACAGACAAATGCAAACAAAATAAAGACGTCTGTTTACTTGGCAAAAGCCCTAAATTGCTTCCACCTGCTTTTATGGTCAAGTTTAACTACTACACAAAACTTTCAAGACAGAAAGGTTGGAGGGAGGGATATCTGTGGAGAAGTTTACAAAGTTTAACTAAGTTAACAAACTTTGAGCACGGCAGTGGAAGCCATCATAGCCTGGGTCTAGATTAGAGAAATTTGGCAAGTTAGCCACCATATACTTATGCCAGTAACACAATTTGGGTGTACACAGAAAAGTGCTCATAATGGTGCACCGGTACTACAGTCACAGTTTGAATTACATTTGTTTCAAACATGATTAACTACCAAGTGGTCCAACAGAACCATGCCAATCTCCACGTATGCGGTCTCAGTGTGAGCTGAGATCACGGGCGAGAGAGTTCTGCCATGAATGTCTCAGTACATAGGTCACTCACTGCTCAGGTGGTCTTTCTGATGTATTTTCACACTTCCACTGCACAGGGTTCAAGTTGGCCAGAAGGCATACCTGTAAAAACAGCATTACGTATACCATGGAGCTCAGCTGAGAGCTATTTTCATCGTGACCATCATCTTTTCCTACTACCTCTGGTCAATAAATTTGTCACATCACCCATCTCAATGGAGACCATTATATAATCAAATTGCCAGCTGGTCAGAGGCAGACATGTAGGCACGACTGGTATAGTTCTGGGAAAGGATGATGGTCCAGGGCCAGCTAAACGCTGTCATAGCAATATTTCACTCAATCTATGTAAAGCAACTGGAGTGGCATCTCCACAGGTAGCACACTTATTTCACATAAAGATGCATGACTCAAGATGCAGTTCCAAGCGTAAAACTTCCTGATTACATGAGTAAATGAACCAAATCCCTTGGACTCACCCTTCCACAATCCTGAGGTACTATTAGCTAGAATGGAAGCGCCTCTTGGCTTAATCCTGAGGTAGAAGGAAAAATTGACTGTAGAAGCCACACAGGCCAGGGAACCAACAAGCTGGACCAGATTCCCAATACAATGTGCAAGATGTCTTATTGCAGGTGTGGCAGGGGCCAGGGCAGTGGAGACAGCAGCCAAGCTGAGGAGTTCAGAAGAAATGGAGAGCAAAGGAGCCCTTCGCTATAGCCTATACAAGTCTTAGCAGAATTTGATTTTTTTTTTTTTTTGCAATTTCAACTTTGATTTTTAATTTTTTTTTCAATTTTTAACTATTTTTATTTTTACAGTTGTGGGAAATTAAGGGGAGAAGGGTTGAGGTTAGAGGTAGGACAGCACTGACAGTGGGACTGCAAGGGCCCGAGTCAGGTATGTGGGAGGCTGCGGACCTGGGCTGGCAAAGCAGAGCCCCTCACCAGTCCAGGCTGCATGGAAGAGGGCAAGCCCCTGGTCATGGGGGAGGCCACCCTGCTGCTGAACAGTTCCTGTCCAGGGTCAGTCCCTGCAATCCTGACTGGTGAGTGAGCAGGGCCGTGACTGCAGAGCTGCAGACGGCTCCCTGCACAGCAGCGGGGACAGTGACAGCCAATCCCGGCTGGCTCAAGGTGCAGGGAGTTACCAATGGGTATTTTTTCCAACAAGTTCAGTGTGTCAGCTGAAACTGATGTTTACTGACAGCTATCAATTTTAACTGAATTCTGACAAGCCTACCTATTTGATTTTAATATGTACCAACCAGGGCAGAATCTGCAGGCTCAGGAACAGGGCAATGAGATTTCAGAGTTCTTACAAATTCCATTAGCGTTTATAAAATGGCAGATGGAACCTCATGAGGGTGGAAATCTTCACCTCTCCCTCTACCCCACAAGCTCCTATTCCACTGACCTCCACCATTCCCCAAACTCCTTGCCTCCATGACACAAGCAACAGCTGCAATGGCTCATCCTCAACACTTCCAGGGCAGTTACTCCATAATTTCAAAATCCTGACATTCCCTACAGTCCCCTATCTTGGTTACAAGGGCTGTTATTCCCAGTCAAGTGCCCGGCTTGGCATTTACCGTGGCTGGTTGGCCCACACAATGTGGCTGGACTTGCACCTAGTGGAGGACAAGGGGAGGAGGAATGCAAAAGTAACAAACTGCAAGTCTAGAAATAGGATAACTTTCTGCAATAAAAGTATATACTGTTCAGTATGGCACACGCACTTTTCTGTCATGACTGAGTCAGTTCATATGCTGGACCACGGCACTTCAGTAGCACGTTGCTGTTATCTCTCTGCAATCACCGGCCATGAGTTGAGGGGTGAAAATGACTATTAGTTCTAATGAGGGATGTAAATATCATTTAAAAAGATAACCGTTTAAACAATTAAAATTATATCATTTAACTGGTTAACTGATTAAAACGAGAGGGGCCGGGGCTGTTCCAGCCAGCGCACAGGGAGTTAACGGTTAGTATGGATTAACAGTAAAACCAATCTTTGCCAGTTAACCGTTTAATATTTTACAATCCCTAATTCTAACCCCTATTTTTCCCCAACCCTGAACAGCTGTGTCTGAAAACATTTAATAGATCAAGTCCTCCTGCCTTACAATTAGTTTTTGGGCAAGGCAAGTTACACCCACAGACGCTCACACAACCAGTCCTCCAATATCGTTATGCAAATATCTCGTACAGATTTATCAGCCCTTCCTCTCACTCTCTCAAACAATTCCCTTCAAAAAGAACCCTCCAGAGACGTTTCCCAGTTGGCCTATAATGAAGTAACCTGTATTACTCTGTGTTCCATGACTATCACCAGATGATCCTCCATGATTCTTCCCCACTTTTATGGCATTAAATCAGCACCCCCACCACACGTCATGTTTGTAAGAGCTGTGCACAAGGGCTAGTCATAGGTCCTTTACATTTCCATCCCAAAAAGAAAGCGGCTCCTAAGGCATTGGAATCTGAAACTGAAGTTGCAACTTGAAAGGGGTATTAACGTAATAGTTAATAACCATAGGCTGTGTCCCTCTCCCTACTCCCAAAAAATATCTACTCCACTATCGATATCTCAGATGAGGGAAGGTGGAGCAAACCCACAGAGATGGAACACCTGATAAAGATGGCTATCCAGGAAGAGGAGGAGCAGCGGAGATCTATTAATGGAACTGCACAGAAATGAATAGAGAGGGATTGAATTAGGAGTCTGAGGTGCATAAAATAAAAAGGACCACTACTGAAAGGCAGAAGAAGAATTCTGAAAAATGGAGAGAGGCAAGAGAGCACAGACAGGAGGACAACAGTGATTCTGCAGCACTTGGATACTACAGTGATGAGGGCCTTCTAACTTACAGCAGAACCTCAGAGTTCTGGTCACAAGAGTTACAAACTGACCAGTCAATCGTACACTTCATTTGGAACTGAAAGTACACATCAGGCAGCAGCAGAGACAAAACAAAAAGTAAATACAATACATTACTGTGTTAAATGTAAACTACATAAAAAAGGCAAGTTTAAAAAAATTGGTATGGTAAGGAAATTGTTTCTGTGTTTGTTTCATTTAAATTACGATGGTTAAAAAGTAGCATTTTTCTTCTGCACAATAAAGCTTCAAAGCTGTATTAAGTCAATATTCAGCTGTAAACTTTTGAAAGAACAACCAGAACGTTTTGTTCAGAGTTACGAACAACCTCCATTCCCTAGGTGTTCATAATTCTGAGGTTCTACTGTACCTGGAAATACAAATGGTGCAGAGAGATGTTAGGAGCACATGTGACAGTTGCAGTGGGAGTTTTTAATGAGTAATTAAAAAACGAAAAACTGACTGCTGCTTTGACTTTGCAACTGGCCCCTTACCTTCAGCCAGTTGCCCCAAATCTTCAGCTCCCTCACAACTTCTCCTCAGGCACCCCACCCCTTCGCAACAGGAAAATGCGTCTCCTAATGAGATGAATTTCATGCACTTGTAAGAGAATATATTGTTTACACACTCTTCTACGTGATACATTCCTTCTGATAATGCAAATAGGCCTGCCAGCGTTTGTGTATAATAAAGTTTATTCTTGAAAACAAGGGCTGAGTATTTTGCACATCATTCACTCCTCCAAGAACTGTTCCTTTCACATTAATCCTTCTTAACACCATCCAGTACATAACCCTGCCCAAAAAACACAACGCTTGAATTATATAATTCTCTACAAATTTCCACAAAGGCAAAGTATCATTATGAATTAAGAATAGTTTTAATACATAAAACTAAACCAGCTACATCACACCATATTTTCCAAATTCCAGTCACTTCACTGCTCCGCACAAAGTTCCTGGCCATCACTTTGAAAGCATGTGCCCAGGGCATTTATCTGCTCAAAGCTCTGCTGGCTGTTCTAAGAGCTTCAAGTATAGCTACTTGCTTTTCATAGGTTGATGCCAGTCCAGCTGTCTTGGAAATCCACTGTTAACTGAAAATGTTATGTCTACTTTCATGTCTTAAAAAAAACCAAGGCAGATAAAAGACATATTAGTCTCTGAAGAAATCATGGTGGGTCAAACATCTCCATCTTATTTTCAGTTTCTGAAATGAACATTATTCTGTACCCGCTGAGGGTATAACTGGGTTGATGTCTTTCCAAGTTTCAGTAATATGCTCTGACTCCCCTTCCCCCACCCCCGGGGGGGGGGGGGGGGGGGGGGGGGGGGGGGGGGGGGGAGAGAAGACAGACTGGGCAAATGGGTTCTATAAATAGTTACTGCAGAATTCAGGAAACTCAAGTACGTACATTTCCTAATTATCTCTGTTTCATTGGCCACCATGAACCCATGCCTATGTAGTACTATATACTGCCCTGCAGACTTCCACAACAAGAGCAATCATGGTGGATTTCCCAATCCCAAACCAGTACCCCACTAACCAGTAATGATCTAAGGCAGCCAGTTTACAGAAGGCAATTGCAACTTGCTTTTTCAAGTTGAAGGAAGCTCATCACGATGGTCTGGCACTTCAGTGGCAGCACACCAGAGACACAGAGCCTTCCTTAGCCTGAAGTTATACAGCCATTACTGGGCTTGAGCACAACTTTAATATACCTGTATGGGATTGTGGTAGGACCCAAAAGCAAGATCCACCCACTAACAATTAACTGTACAAACAGCACACTGCCATCTATCCAGATGGTGGGTGCACACCTACCGCATCACAAACTCATATGAACCACGCTTTCCAGTCTCAGGCTCTTTGCACTTAATGCAGAAATATCATTTATACTACTATAGCATCTAGGAGCCTGTCATGGACCAGGACCTGTCTGTGCTGAACAAACAGAACAAAAAAAACAGTCCCTGCCCCAAAAGAGCTGCTCTGTTAGACAGCAGAAAACAGATGTATACACATGAGGAGTATAGGGAAACAATGAGATTATATTGGTCGACAGGATAGGCAGCAGTCTCAGCACACCAGCAATCTTACCATCAATCCTTCCTTAGTCAACTCACGACAACTTTTTGAAACATCCCAGAAGCCTCTCCTGTTAAGCAAGGAACAAGAACCAGGCATTCTGAACTCCATTTTGGGAAAAGGACTAGAAATGCAGCTGGCAACAGGGGACTTGGAGACGTTTCCCTAAGGAATATGGCTTCTTCTCCCACAGTTCTCCTGTACCCCTGATGGATCACATAAGGCCTTCTGAAATCTACCTCAAGCCACTGTTTCATTGACTTGTGCTAGGAACTGTGGGAAAGGCACTCAGAACAGTCATTCTACAATGATGTAGTTAGTATAGGCACTAGCGTGCATAGAGGGGAAAAATACAAGCAAAGTGCACCTGAAACATCATGGCTAATGTGGACTGTACTGTCAGTACTTCACCCTGTGCAGTCCCACAGAGAAATTCTCTAGCAAAGACAAGGACCATGGTGCTAAATGATACTGAGAAGGGTTTACCAATTTGTGACCAAAAAAAAGCCCCATACAGGCTTGCCAATGACAATTAGGTGCCAGGGTTAAAATACGTTATTCCATCAACCAACTACTGTACTATTTTTAGTCCTCTGCTATAACAATAGTCAGGAGAGAAAGAATGTAAAGTCACAAGTATCAGACAGGATTAAAAGCTTTAACTACTATTTTTGTAGTAAAGAATTCATAATAAGAACTGCTACTACCATTAGCATTTGAAGCAAAATGCTATTAAAATTACAGACTGGCTAACATTTTACATGGCATTTAGCCAAGATGGTTAATGGTTATGGAAATACTTAAGACAGACAGTCTTGTTAAACTGCTGCTTTTGGTTAGCTAATAATAGTTTTTTACTTTGATTTTATAGAACTACTAGAACATATCCTTTCACACACCCCACAAATTAAAATAAGCAAAAATCCCACATCTTAAGTCTGTGCACAGTATTTAACTTCAAGATCAGTTGATGTAAAAGCATATTTTTGTTCTTCCTGGGCAAGCATGAGTCAAGTAGATTAAAAAAATATGGTACCATATAAATGAAATCATAAAGACTGCACAAGTGATCAGTTGTGCTATGTGAATGAAAGCTAGGTAACTTGTAATGGATTTGTTAGCAGAGACAACATAAATTTACAGACTCAAAACCAAACCAAAAAAAAAAAAAAATCAACAAATCCTGAAGAACTAGCCATTCGCTGCAGATTAAGGTTTTCTACAGAAGATATATTCTAATTTCAAGCATTCATTTCAACAGTGTTAACTTCGCAGCCAAATAATTTAAATAGTAACACTGTCAACTAGTTCACTGCTAACATACACCCCAGCTATTGTGCTTACCATGAAAGTACATGGAAATACAAATGGAAATTCCATTCATCTGAAAGGCTGTTGCATGGAATAAGGCTAAAAATATTAAATATGCAAACAACTGAACATTGTATGTGCTGTCACAGGATTTCTTTCTTGTCTCAAGCTGCAGTGGCTCTCCTTGGCAATGGGGGCCAGATTGCAGTAGCACCGAAACTCTGCTAGGTGCTATCCAAAAATAGATTGAGTCTCTGGCCGAAAAAGCTTACAATTAAACAGGACTTCCTTTGGAGCAACACTGGAGCCTGTCTCTGCTTGGCTTCCCAGGTTGTTTGAGAGAAAGAGGAGATGATCCTCTCCTTAAGCAAGCCTTGACCATGTTGTTTGCCATCCCAAGAACCAAACCCAGCCCTTCATGTGATAGTGAAGCATAGCAGGGAGGCTGCATGGTTTAAATAGCGGATTTGGGGAGAGGTGAGGAGTCAGAAGAACTGGATTCTATGCCCAGTTAAATGTACAGTATTGATTAAGAAGTTCAGTGCTCCCCGTTCAGAGGACTACCACTTTACTGAGACAAAACCCGAAATGAACTCCAATCCTCACCATGCGACTCTCACTATATTTCTCTTATTGAGTGTATGGAGAATTCCTCAGATGTGAGGAGATAACTAGGGACAGTAGAACGCTACAGGGATTATTAGCTAATTAGAGATGCTCTCAAAGAAAGTAAATCCCTAAAAATTGTTCTCACATCTTCAAACCATGACAGACTCCCATATTACTCATTTTCTACAATTTGGACACAAAAAAAGTCCTGCATTTGCTGTAATTTAGAAGGGGATATCACTGAATTTTAAGGAACAGCGACACCTGACTGAAATGTGGAAAGCTCATGGTCAATGCCTCGTTTCCCTGTAACATCTGTGTGCAAGGGGGGGGGGGGGGCAGCTTTTCTTAGTTTTTGTTAAGTGCTAAAGGCAACTCTTCCAAGATCTATAAGCCAAGTGCCTTTTTTGTAGTGGGACTTGGTGGCCCCAGGAATCTGTAGTAAGATACAGGGTCTTTCAGCATCAGACCAAATAAAGCCTAGGCTGTTAGTCATCAGAACTCCTATGTGATAACTGTTTAGTGACCTATGTGCAATGAGTTACTGGTCTCAATTCAGTTTTTTCTGGATAAGTGCCATAATAAAAAACACCATCACAACAGCAATCTGGAGAGATAGCCTAACGGGTAAATGGACATAGAATACGCATTGAATTTTCATCTTTTTCCTGTTTAGAAGTTAACTATATTGGCAGGGCAGATCTTGATGCCAGCAAACAGACTCCATTAAATTTTAAAAAGACAAAAAGATACTTGTTCTGTGGTTACATTTAGACTCTTCAGGTTTTTAGGAAATCAACCTATAGTGCAGTGGTCCCCAAACTGTGGGGGCAAGTCCCCCTATGGGGGCACGGAGGAGCATTGGGGGGGGGGCACATAGCGGGGCTGAAGCCAGCCCCCCGGGGGGTGGGGAGGGAGCTCCACCACCAGCCTCGCTCCTTCCCCAAAGCTGTTCAGCCCTCAGTCCTGCTCTGCCTCCAGACCCAGCTCTGCCCTCACTTCCTCTCTGCCCCCAGACCAACTCCTCTCTGCCCCCAGCTCCTCCCCGATGGCCAGTCCCATCCCCAGTTCCACCTTCAGCACAATCTCTGCTGCTGATGAAGCCTTGGCTATTAGTGGGGTTGAGGCAAGTGGACACATTCCATTACTTATGGGGGGAGGAAGAGTTTGAGATCAGGAACCCTTCAAAATCAGTTGCGTCAGTATCTGTACACAACAGCAGTACTGGATTTATAAAACACACCACATGCACCGGATTAAGCAAGATGAGAATGGAGTCTTGGTTGATAAAATTTTTACTAAACAGAAAAACTGAGATCTTTTTTCTGAAGAGGAGAGAGGAAAGGTTAGGAAAAAAACTACATATAAAGTAGTAACTGAGCGAAGACACAATTTTTCCTCCCATTTTAAAGGTTATTGTTTGGAACAGGATGACATTGTCTGCTTCTTTTTGAGCATTCAGAAATGTATTCTTCGGTTACACCTGTCAAAGCCATCCACCATTTGAATTCTTTACAGCTGTCATTCCAAGGAGGAAACAGCAGCAGCAGACAGGTGAAAAAATAAAAACATGGTAAACAATGAAAAGCAAGCATATTGTATGTTTACTTTAACACATGTGTTATATAACCATTGTAGTAATACAGGCTGAAATGTTATTTATTGAATTTGCATAAGTGTCTTCAGTGCCAGAGAGAGAGAGAGCTCCCAGCCCCGAAGTGCTGACAATAGGTTACATCTGAACTGTTGACATGAAGACACAGGAAAAGGGATTAGGAAGCAGCCATTTAAAAAAATATAAAAATCTTCTCACCTTTAGCTACAATCTCCTAAACGCTGCACATTTCACACTAAACTGTATTAACGCATAATTAACCTGTACGACTTTCCGCTACCACTGATTTTCTCACTTGATGCCTAGCACCGCCCTCCACTTTACCGTCTGCAGCACAAGCCCCATACCACTTGCAGATATGGATACACAGCCCAAACTGAGCCAGATGGTCCCCGCTTCAAAGACCTTACAAATCTGAAAACCTGATCCCATAAGGTGCTCAGCACCCTTCAATTCCAAATGACTGCAGCGAGATTTAAGGGTGCAGGCTCAGGCCCTAAATAGATACCATAACAACAAAAGAGGAGGGAAAAGATAAAACACCCACTTTGTATAGTATTTGTTCAGTACAAATTTGGGTTTTAAACACTGTCCTAATTTTTAATCCTTTACTGTTCATTATCAGCCTGTTCCTATTTTTCAAGTCATCTGCAAACCATCTTATGAGAACTTAATACCTCCAACCTGGAACCCAGATATTCTCCTTCCACCTCCTTAAAAGTGAGTGACCCCTGACCCAAGATGATGTATACAGGACTAAGGCACTGATCCTGCAGGTGCATGTTGGCAGACACCTGTACCCACATGGAACATCTTACAAGATCAGGACCCAAGAGGGGAAGAAATGAGAGTCTTACAACTTAGAACATTCGGGAAATCACTGGGGGATAAGATGCAAAACAAGTCAACACAGGTCACTGTCCCATACCATAACGATGGCCTTAAACTGACCTTTAATTTCATTTAATTAAAAAAGGATACGCTGAATGCAAAAACCGGTTAACGTAACATTAAGTCTGCATAGTTGAAACCACAATATTAGGAAACTAAACAGTTACGGTCATAACAAAATGAAGCGTGTTAAGGTGAGTATTGTAAATCATATACATCACAGCAGTAATATTTGAAGCTACACTATTACCATGAAAAAAACAGAAAAAATGCTATATACACCGCTACCCCAATATAACACAAATTCAGATATAACGCAGTAAAGCAGCGCTCCGGGGGGTGGGGCTGCGCACTCTGGTGGATCAAAGCAAGTTCGTTATAACATATCGAGGTAGAGGTGTACTTGCAAAACCGCTAAACTGATACTGCTGTATATTTCCTGACTTTGTGATACTAAATGGCAGCCTTAATGTCAAATTATATTTGCATTTAATATCCTCATGTTAGAGATTTAAAACAAAATCAAACAAAAACCCTACACATAAATGCTAAAAAAAATTAAACAGCCCCAACTAGATTTTCAGGCGACATATTTTTCCAATAAGGCGTTACATGTACAGTTATTTAACTCGTGAGTTTTCTGCAAAAGAACAGCAGCAATATATTTGCGGACAGTGTAATAAGTCTTTGAAACAGTTGAAACAGGTCAAATTTGTAATTTATTTTTTTAAATTAAAGCTTAGAAATTTACAGACTACTAAAGAATGCAGTAAAGATTGCAGACACCTATAAACTGCAGGATATAATTTTTTTTAGACCTATAATTTTCTACCATCTATGGTGGCGTTGCTTCCTTTTGGGGGGCAGGGATTGAGAATTTTGCTCATTTGCGCATTTCAGCATGACAAAGCCATCCTCACACAAAATATCCCAATGCCACCCCAACCAATGCCTAACCAGTGTTTGGTGCCTACTGATTATCACTTAATAGCACCACATTTTAGAGATCTTATCAACTTTTAAAATATTTTACGAATCATCCTCTGACCTACATTACCTAAGTCAAAGATTTAGTTAAATCTTTCAACAGATAAAGCTGGAATACAACTTTTAATATTACTCAAATCTTCAATTAGATTTTTAAAAAAACAAACTAATGGTAGTCATTCCAGACAGGAGTCCAACCCATCATTTTTCTTCAAGCATATTTTAGCTAAATACTGTATTTGCATGGGGAAAATAATTAGCCATAATATTTCTTTAAAATAAGTTTAAAAAGACACTGACAACTTTTTTCCTAGCTCTGTTTCATATTCTGGATTTCATCCTATGCTTCTTAGGGAACCGAAATTAATGCAGTTCTTTGTTTACTTCTTTGTTTATGCATGTGCTGATATTACTCAAATTGCATAATTCTCAGCATAGTGTTTACTTGTTAAACAGCCCTGTGGAGAAAGCAGAACACTTTTTTGGCAGGAGGTGGGGTTAATTTCTGGTTTACTTTTCAAACTTTGTGAAAGGGTGATTCACTTTTAAATAAATTAGCTCTTTAGAGTGGAGGTGGTATCACACCGATTTATAACAAGTGGAATATTAAGTCAAATTTTGGCCATACTACTAATTGTGTTCCTTTAAATAGTGAATTTAAACAATCATAATTTAAAAACACTATCTTTTTTTCCTATTTTGACAGAAAACCAAACTGCTATGTAAGCAATGCTGAAGTTTTAATGAGGTTACAGAAGCTTTGTTCCTACTGCTTTTAAGAGATTTCTGGGAACCACTGACTTCAAGAAACATGCTTACCTCTAAATGCTGTTTCTGTATCTCCCTTATTAGAGGAAGCAGGTTTTTTAGATCATCCCTGTACTTGAAGAGTTACCTACATGTCACAATCAGATAGCTAAACAAGTACTTGTTTGCATGCACTTAAGCCCCAGCGTATAAGATAATACTGTGATTTAAACCATACTTTTGGCTAACGGTTCAATTCTGTCTTCTTTTTCTTCATTTATATGCACAGTAGAAGTATCCCATTATTCTTTAGGACATTAAATACATGTGAAAGCAAAGTTCTGTTCCTTAGCACAGGGTGAAACAACTGTTTTTTATAAACTGCTTTCTTCCTCATTCAATTAACCATGCCCAGCCCCCTTTCCCTCACTTCTCCTTGTGCTCCAGACAAGTACCAGAACTGTGTGCATTTCAGTATTAGAGTGTGAAGCTTTCACCATTCCTACATCCTTTAAAGGACAACACAGTTTTGTAATAGCATTACATAAAAAATAATGTAACAACAGCATCAGGTTTGATAAGAAGCAACAAACAACGCTAAACTGGTTCACACATACAAAAATCAATAAAGAGGACTGATGAATTTTGCAAACAGATTCATTTTAACTACCATCACAGAGTACAGTGGGATTTCCAGTTCAACACCATCAACAGTGAGAAAACATTTCATTTATAACTAGTGAGGCATTAAAATTCTGAAAAGAAAGGAGTCTCGTTGATACCATCCAAACCACACAATAACCAGCTTAAGCTTTAAGAAGGTTCATTAAAAGCAGCAATCCTAGCATGATTTGTTCATGTATTCAGTCTGAAATATTGAACTTTTTTTTTTGTTATTACCTGATGTTCTGCATGAATGTTATCCCCAGTAGGCCAGCGATGTTTGCTGTTATTATAGCCGCCTCCACCACTTCCTCCTCCCCCAAGCTGCTCACCATGCTGCCTCTGAAAGAAGTAATCCACCATAGCGTCGTCCTGAGAGCGGCCTGCAACTCCTATGGATCCAGGGACAGGACTGGAGTGTGTCCCTGCTGCAAGCGCTTGATTTGCAGCTGGCTGTTGCTGAGCCTGCGACCCTGTTCCAGATGTCAAAACAACAGGCATGTTGGGATTAGCTGTATCTTGTGGGTGCTGCTTCAGGTGGGGGCTGAACGAGTCCTGCCAGAGCACTGCTTTTCTCTTCAAAACACACGCAACGCTCATTCCACCAACACCTAAGGAGACACAGGTTTTTCAATGTTTAATAATTTTAACTGATTAAGCACACATTGCCTACATCAAGAACAAAATCTTTACTTCTTTTGACATGTTTATGCTTTCCTGTTAGTCACATCTGACCCATATCTCAGAAAGCTAAATTTAAACTTCATTTCAGTAAAATATATTAAAAATACACACTAGCCAAAATGACAGTTAATTCTACAAGATGCTGCCAATAGAGCTAAGATATTTACAGTTGCCTATTCTTGGAATCAGACCACCAAGTTGTGCAAGTGAAATTTATTGTATGGTCAGCACACTAAAATTTTGTCTCGTTCTACTCTAAAATTGAGCACTGAAAACTTCTGGGGGAGAAAAACCTTGGGAATGTAATGGAATTCAAATTACAACATCAATGTTTACAAACTTCTATATTAATGGCAGTTCTGCTACAGAATTTGTCATTTCCATATAAGTACTACTAGATTACTACTTCCAATAGATAGAGAAACAAAAAAAAAAAAAACTTGTCAGTCAGTTTTTCAAATTCAAACCTAAAATATTATTTGTACACATGCTATTAATCATGCCCCAAACATAACTTGCACTGTGTTGCAAACACTAAGGCTGGCTTGGGCCATGAGACAGTAAGATATATGCACATATTTATGGGAGATTCCCTGAAGAAAAAGCAGCTAACCTCTTAGAGACTGGGACACCAACAGAATGTTCCAGAGCTAGCTCAGCCGACAGCCTCAATTCAGCGACTGATGGGAGAGAAAAAAAACTAAACTCTGACTGTAGAAACTATCTAGCATAACAAACAAAGCAAAAACAGAATCCATCCCATACAGTGACCTGAATACTATGACAATAAGTGGGTAAATCATATTGCTAATCAGTTAATAAATCACTATCCCCAAAATCTTCTGATAGAGTATGAAATACTGATTTCATGCTGCTGTGGTAAGCCTTTTTTGTTTTGTGAAAGCAAAAAGATCAATAATCCAACACGGACAGTGATACCACAGAAGATTCTATACATCTTGATGGTAAAGTGTTTTTTTTCCCTTTACATAATTCCCACCCCATTAAAAATATATATAATCAGGTACACCTCTACCCCGATATAACACCACCCAATACAACACGAATTCGGATTTAACGCGGTAAAGCTGCGCTCCCGGGGGGGGGGCGGAGCTGCGCGCTCCAGCGGATCAAATCAAGTTCAATATAACGCGGTTTCACCCATGATGCGTAAGATTTTTTGGCTCCTGAGGACAGTATTATATCAAGGGAGAGATGTATTTAAGTCAGAAGAAATTCAAGCACTATTAAAAATGATAAACAGACCTCTGACTTCTAAACTTCATGTCAATTATTGCCCTCAAGTCACCCAACTGCAAACCCACAAATATCATGAATAGTTAACAAAGACGGATTGACAGCAGAATTTGCCCCTCATTTATCATCATCACAACTGCATACCATCATGCAGGAAGCCAACTTCCACATTCATGATAAGGCTCTCCCTAGCATATCTTGACTAAAATCTTTGGCCCAAACCTGCAAACAGCTCTGTAGGCTCTGAAGGGAACCTTTATCTCCTCTTTTCATCACACTACTTTTTAATAACCGTCAAGCTCTACAAGTGACTTCCCGGAATAACTTCATAACTGCAGTGATGGCAACAAACAGAAATCTTAATTTTGCAAAAAAATCACCTAGATTTCGGCACCAATTTGAAGTAGATTTTTCTCTTATTCATCTGTTAGAGGAATTTGAATATAGAAACTTCAGTAATAGGATTTTTTTCCCTCTCCTTACGTTTACAATATAGCTTTTTATTTTTCTAGAGCAATGTAAATGGGTAACTTGGCACTTATGCACACCACTTTCAATCTTACCACAAAACCTAGCAGTCTCATTCCACTTCTCAAATATAGCACTATAGTGAGGTCTCATTACTAAAGCTTTATTATTTTTACAAGATACTCTTTTACCAGCATACGCTATTTAGCTTTCCTATAGTAAGTTCCACACACACACCAAACAAAAACCTAAATGAATCAAACTCTCCTACAGAAGAGGTAAGAAGATTATTTCTATCAATTTCTTATAAGGAACTCATATGATGATGATGGCAGCAAAGTACTTAGGTACTCTGCATAATGTTATGGATAACTAAAACTGAACTAGCTGCTGTCAAAATACATGGAAAAATACATTGTGAGGCGGTCTTAAAAACACACACACACCCATGGTCCCAATCCTTCAAAAATTCACATATGTGAATAACTTTATGCACTGTGGCTATCCCCACTGAAATCAATGGGACTACACACAGCACAAAGTTAAGCATGTGCATAAATCTTTGCAGCATTGATGTACAAATTAAATTCCTTATTCACAAAATTTTGTTGTCTGCAGTCCCATTCCCTCCCCACCCAGTTATTAGTGCAAATTAGCAGGTATTTAATCACTCAGAGGCAGTGATCCCCTTTTAATTTTTCTTTTAAAAACATCCATATTACACAAAACTTTCCAAATGCTCTAACGAACTAACATGCCATCATTTTCTATTATGGCCATGACAGACAACAGCACATAGTTGAGAAGTAACAATAAAAGGTTTGGCAGTTGTGGCCCAATTGAGAGACTTCCCTAATGACCTAAGTGATACACCACACAATATGGAGAAATGCAGCATCTTGCTTTTTAAAGCTTTTAATGAGGAAGGAGCCTGCCCTTTTCTATGTCTGAGACCTGCTCCTCCTTTTGCCTCAGGCTGCTGCATATTTTTACATTTACATAAAATACCTTTTAGAGGTTCCATCATCACTCCTGAAGTTAAGGGGTGATCAAGCTTTCTCTCTCCCACATCTGAGGGGCTGTCACTTGCTCTCTCAAATCTCACCAGAGAGGAGAAAGTGTTATAAATTATTATTCTCTTGACACTAGAAAATCCCCGTCAAGATCTAATAACAGCATCATTACATTCTGTACAACTGTTTGTACTCTCAGAAACCTCCTCTTTCATTTAACATAGACAAGGCAATCCCAAGTCAGAAGAGAAAACTTGGCACAGGAGACATTTTGAAAGAGAGCAAAGGGGGGTAACAAAGCATGATGGGAAGTTCAAGTTTAGTTCCGAGATATGTTTTTAATAGAAATGTTGTGATAAATGTAGCAGACAGCTGAATACTGTCATTCAAAGCATACAGAGCATCAGAAATATGTTAAGTCACCTACACAACACATACTGGTTAGCTAACAGCAGCTGCAACTCCTATCACTGCAAGTGTCTTATAGCTACTGGATCTCTTTTACTTTTCAAAGTCTTCCTGTATTTTTTAGGTAAAGAGTTTCCCATGAGTGTTATTCATTTACAAAATAAACAGCCTCCTACCGGACATTACAAAAAGGGGTTCCCATAGTGAAATTACTATTAACATAAGGTTTCTTTCCCCTTACACACACACACACACATACATACATAAATGGTGGTAAACAAGATGTTTTATGTTATCATTTCCATAAGATAGCATGTAATTTCCTGTCTGTAAGCAAGGTAACTTTGGGGACATAGCTAAACAAATTCTAACTACAAGAGTGGTGGCCTTAGAAAAAAATAGCTGTATTCTGCATGTAGCATACATAACTACTACTAATACATTCAGAACTCAGTAACTGTTCTCCAAGCGCTCTGATTAAAAAAAAAAGTTTGCAGTAGTATTTTAAAAATTGGAATGGACACAAAATGTATTTTGTAAAATTAAACTAGGAATCTGTAACGGCCTCTATTTTTCCATAAAGTTAGACTACGAATCAGTGCTGCCTACCCATTGTTTAAGAGGCATCTGGCCTACAAAAATGTAAAGGTTCACATTTTCATTAAGACCTAAGGAGACATAGCAGGAAGTGGGTAAATTGATAACCAACTAAACTTCTTAAACCAGCATTAAAACACGTCATAAGACAAATGCTAAACTGCCCACCCTCTCAATAAAAGCAAATTCCTTACTCATGATCTGCTTAATAAAAATTCTACTTGTAACAAAGTTATTAAGCACTGCACAGAAAAAAAATAAAATCAGGAGTCTCTCTCAGTTTGGGGTAAAAAACAAGCTCTAATGTTGTTCTCCTCAAAACAAAACTGCTTAATTAAAAATTATCCAAGACAAATACTACAGAGGAGGAAGGGACTAAGAGAGAACAGCACTATGTACTTATAGCACATCAGAAAGTATTGTGTGTGTTTTATTCCCTTCCACTTGGAAGGATAAAGACCCTTCTCTTTCTCTTAGTCTCACACACACCAAAAAAAAAAAAACAACCAACAACAGGGCTTACAAAAAAAATCCCAACCATTACAGAGAGATAAAACATCAACCGTAGGAATACTGGGACACTTATGGCAATAAAAATGGATCACTTTTTTATTTTTGAGAATTAAATGCATGCACCTCCAGAAATCCCAGGTAGATCTTATATACGTTACACACACACACACACAATAACATACACACACACACACACAGTTTCCCAGCAATTCCTGCTGATAGGAATCTGAACTGTGTACAAGCTACGAATGGTTTGGACGCTATTTATCACATTTACTGAATCCCCCCCCCCATCCTACCTCCTTTCCGGCCCCCCCGGCGACGCCGTACAGCCAGGTTAAAATGCACACGATTAATTACATGCCGAGAAGAACCCCCAGTCGGGTATTTTTTTTAAACCAAAACAGCTTGAAACCACCCCCAGCACCCCCCAAAATAAGGCTGATTTCTTTCTCCCCCAGGAGGATCAGGGCAGGGGATTGCCCCAACTTCACAGGGAGCCAAGAATAAGGGTTAATGGAGTTTGTGGAGAGGTTTGGGGCACATTATGGGCCCCCTGCACCTCCCCACTCGCCCTCCCTCCTTCCTTTGATAACAATAGGGGCCTTGCTCTGACTCCAAAACATGTACAAGGAACAGAGCGAGAGGAGAGACCCAGGCACAGCGACCGGCCGGGGCTGCCTTTCGGGGCCGCATCAACCCCCACCTCGAGCCTCTAACCCCAATATGACCCGACCGACTGGTCCCCTGGGGTGCGGGGCCCAGTTCAGTCCCGGTCCAGTCCGGATACTCACGGGCGGAGCGGTAGGATGAAGCTGGATCTCAGCCCCCCCCAGGCCTCTCGCTGGCTGCCTCTCCCCCTGCCTTTCACTCCGACAACATGGCGGCCCACTGGGGACTGGGACGGCGCGATGCATCATGGGATGGCTAGGCAGGCCCTGCTTGCTGCTCAGGCTCCTTGTCCCTGCTCCAGGCTGGGGCTGGGTGATGAGGCTCAGCCAGACTGGGCCATGGGCCCCCTCTGCAGCCCGAGGAGCTCTCCTGGGCGTCTGCCAGTGTTAAACACAAGCCCAGATCCAGGGCAGTCTGTCCGCATGCCTGTGAGCAAGACAGAGGGTATCTGTGCACCGCTAGCCCCGAGGAACCCAGGCCTAAACACACACCCGGATGTGCTCATCCACCCAATCCACATGCCCTGGCGCCATATGCACACACCCCAACAGGCTCCCTTACACCGTATGTACACCCTGGCTGGGTGTCCCAGCTGAGACACACCCCAAATGGGTTTTACACACACACACCTTGACTCAGTTGATCTACCCAATACACACATACCACAATATTTCGGTGTGGGATTTTTAAAGCCCCTGCTCCAGAAAGGATGTTATTACGTGACCATATCAGCTTTCAGCGTTTAAAAACTAAGTTCCTATTCCTCATAGTTGTAGAGAAAAGATTGAAAACATGAGCTGAGCCTAACCTAAAGATTCCGGAACCAGAAGGTAAATAAAAAGAACCCTTTTTTAATCTCATGATTTTTGGGAGTCCTAACTCACCTTTTTAACACTTGAGGTGGGCAACGTATAAACCAGACTGATCCTCTCCAATTGAAAGAGATCCATGTTTGCAGAGTGTCATATATCACACAAAAACCACATATCAATTCTCTCCAGCCAAGACTGAGCTCTTATTTTAATAAAAATCTAAAGTATTATACAACAACAGTGCAGATATTGCAGTATGCACTATTGCAGACAATAAAGTTCCCTTCTATAGTCCCCTGCATTCAGCAATCTCAAAGCATTTTAATTAAATTATAATTAATTAAGCTACATGATACCTCCATGTTGTTGATAAGTAGTAGTATCTCTATTTCATAAGGCACAGAGAAAGAAAGGTCCAGATCTCAGAGGTATTTAGGCACCTACCTCAAATTGAAATCAATGAAAGTTAGCACCTAAATACATTTGCAGATCTGGGCCAAAGTGATTAGGGTTGCAAAGACCCTGATCCTACAAAGACTTTGCATGTACTTAACGTAGATTGTAAGCTTTTGGGGACTGGGAACCATCTTTTTGTTCAGTGTTTGTACAGCACCAAGCACACTGGAGTCCAGGTCCACGGGTGAGGTGCTACTACTGCACTACAAAATAATGTATTATTGTTATTAAGCATTTCTATTTATTTCAGTGAGACTACTCATAGGAACAATGTTAAGCATGTGTGAATGTCTTTGCAGGGTCAGGGCCTAAATATGTGGCAAAGCTTGGAATAGATCCCAGATCTCCTAACTCCCAGTCATGTGCTTTGACAATGCTTCTTCCCAGAATAGGATACATAGGATAGGGAAAAGCAGAGGCTATTGTACCAAATTCCTAGCCAGCCTCTCGCCAATGTGTATCTAAGCCCTGACCTAGAAGCAAAAGTCTACTATTTATCCACAGGACAGTTACAGAGCTAAGCTTCTTGCACACACTGTCTGAAAACTTTCTTCACTTCCTACTGTAAACTCTCTCTGTGCTCTGTTAAACATAGCCAAACCCCGAGTCAGGATCAGAGCTCCATTGTGCTAGGTGAAATATAAGAAGTTACAGTCTTTGTCCCAAAGATCCTACAGACTGATCCCTCGAAACAACCTGTCTTTCATTTCTCTGGCATGAGTGAGAAATATACCAAAGATGAAAAAGTCTTAAACTAGATCACTGATAACAAAATAGGGAAATATATAAAGGATTATATATAGTATAGCATACTAATTCTACACACTCAGTAGGTGAGGTATAAGCCCATCATTTCTGAGACAAACAACCCACAGCTGTCTGCAACGTGTTCCTCAGCATCAATACAGCGATAGAGCCAGTGGGGACTACAAATCCCAGCATGCCGTGCTCTTCCTGAATCCAGGTTTAGGTTGTTGACATTACTATAGATCACTGTATGCTGGGACTTGTAGTTCTTGTGATTGCATGTGCACGTTAAACGGGGACAGTCAATTTGAAGTTGTCTAATTTTCCAAAAAAAGAGTTAAAGATAAGTTCAGATACTGCTCCTACCCTGACTCTCCTGCAATTTTTTGGGGCTTTACAATCTCATTTTCTTGTTAAAAAATGTTTTCCCACTCCTGCTAGTAGCTGAAAAACTCACACAATCAACAGAAGAAACCGACTATACTTGGGGAAAAGTGAAACTGATCAATTGCACAAAATGCTGTCAAATGCACCAGGTAAAACAAACTGGGTGGGGAAATGGTATTTCATAGAATCATAGAAATATTGGGCTGGAAGGGACCTCAAGAAATCATCCAGTCCAGTCCCCAGGACTTTGGCAGGACCAAGTAAACCTAAACCAGTTCTCAAAAACCTCCAATGATGGGGATTCCACAACCTTCCTTGGAAGCCTATTCCAGAGCTTAACTACCTTACAGTTAGAAAGTTTTTCCTAATAGCTGACCTAAATCTCCCTTGTTGCAGATTAAGCCCATTACTTCTTATTCCACCTTCAATGGACATGAAGAACAATTGATCACCGTCCTCTTTATAACAGCCCTTGACATATTTGAAAACAGTTATCAGATCCCTCCTTGGATTCTGTGAGCTGGGTACTCTCTGCTGGATAACATCAATGCAACAATGCCTGATGTCATTGAAAGGGCAACCAAATTCATGGTTGCATGTTACAGACAATCAAACTGTGCCACAGTGTCAGCCAGCAGAAACCATGGGCAGTGAAAATTGGTACCACATCAACACCAAAGCTCACTTCCTTACTACCAACAACGGAAAAATGTATGGGAAACACAAAACGAGCACAACTTCGGGCACATGTGTGTAAAAGTGCTTTGGATCCAGATACACCATCCCTTGATCTGCTGCAGTATGGCTGGATATGCAATGACAGTTCCAAGTCTCTGTTCCCCCAAACTGTACCAGACAATGTTGTTCTTCCTCCTCCAAATATTTTGAAGTTAATCAAATGCTCCTGAGAGAATAATATCCCTTGTAAATGTATGAGATGTGGATGTAACATATTCTTTGCATGCCAGAGAGATGTGGTGGGTTGCAAGGACCTGACAAAATCAGCGTCAGCATTTGCAGCTGAAAACAACAATGGCAAGCAGTGATGTGTATTACTCATATTAGGACACTCAGCTGTAGGTTGAATGAGAAAGAACACTAGTAACCATTTATGATGATTCTAAAATGAAGTATTTGATTAAAATTATTACTATCATTATAATTTTGTTAGTATTTTTCCTTATATTGACCCTAAAGCAAGGTTGACCAGAATGGCTGCCAAATTAAAGCCAGTTCTGACACAACCTGCTTCCCTCAAGCCAAGATAACTGTGACTCCAACCTACACTACAAAAAGTACTTGTTAATGGTTCCTAAATGCTATTCATAGAATCATAGATTATTAGAGTTGGAAGGGACCTCAGGAGATCATCTAGTCCAACCCCCTGCTCAAAGCAGGACCAATCCCTAAATGGCCCCCTCAAGGACTGAACTCACAATGCTGGGTTTAGCAGGTCAATGCTCAAACCACTGAGCTGAGCTATCCCTCCCCCCATAAAAAGCAGCAGAATCTTGATGTGAAGTGCACCGTGCCTGAACCCCACTGGATGTGCAGGTCATGGGCAACCAGCCAAGGAATACAGAGGATACTGGAGAAATGAGGGACGAGATCAGTCCAAATTGCAGAACCTCCCGGTGGCCCTGGACTGTGGCCACAGTCAGCAGTGTTGTTAGATGAGTAACCAAGCCAAAGGAGAGAGAGGGGACCCATCAGTGCATTCCACCAAATCGGAGAGGCTCTTATGCTGAGTGGGAATGTTATCAGTCTCAGCAAAATCTCGGCCCATGAAGTTGTCGGATGCCCCTGAGTCCACCTGAGTTCAGCTTCAGACATGGCAGGATGTCAGGCCTGAAGAAGAAGTTGGAAGATGGTGGCTCACTGGCCAACCATAGCCAGGGTACCAGTTGACAAACAGGCTTTCCCAACCGGGTCAGGAAATGAGTCTTACTGGGGCATCTCCCTGCACGATAGGCATAAGTCTCAGGCTCATTGCCAGCTCCTTCCTGCATCAGTAAGACAGGGTCAAATCTGGTTGGCCTATGGAGGTCAAAATCTGGACTTCCTTTCTAGTTGGTGTTTAGCCAGGCAATTGTCAATGGAGATGCACAGCTTGACCAGGGCGTCTAGGTCAGACACTGGCTCTACCCATGCCAGCTTTTCCTTATTTTCTTCATTCAAGCCAGGCCAGAAATGGTAGTCCTGTGCTGCCTTGTTCCATCTAGTGCCATCCGCTAGGTGCTGGAATTCCGCACCAAACCTAGCGACTGGCCTGGTCCCCTGGCATAGGTTCTGAAGAGCGCTCTCGGTGGAGCGGGTATGATTCGAGTTATCACAAAACAATTGCCAGGCCGTCAATGAACTCCTTCAGCTGCCCCAGCCAGGGGCTGGAAGTCTCCAGGAGGCGGGACGCCCCAGGCCAGGGCCTCCCCACTTAGCAGGCTGACAATAAGCCCCACTCGGCCTGGCCAATGGGAAACGACAAGTGTTGTAGCATGAACAGGAGCAGCCACTGATTCAGGAAGCCATAACATTTCCCACAGTCACTGTCAAACTGGGCCGGCAGCAGAATCTTCGGTTCCCAAGGGACCTTGGCCCCAGGTGAGTGAGACCTATACCTGCAGGGCCACAATCTGGGTCTGCAGCCTCTGCCAGGTTCCCATTACCTCTGTCAGGAAGACAGGGGCTTTAACCGGGGTGACCCTCGTAGCTGCGCCTTCGTCTCTGGGGCTGTTCAAATTGTCAGGGGCATGACTGGGATATGGGTGATCATGCCTAATGGTCAGAGCCAGCGGGGTAGCCTTGCCTGGAGATTAGAGCGGAGGCCAGCTGGAGTCAAGGATCAGGACTGTGGGACACCTGGGGTCGTCGTGGAGAACAGTGTGGAGGGTCAGAGATCAGCAGCCAAATGCCGGAGACAGGGAGTGAGCCGGAGATGTGGTCAGGGTCAGAGCGGGGGTGACAAGGATAGAGAAGGGCAGGGGCTGAAGTAGGCCCAGGACCAGGCAGGACCAAAGCCGCTGCAGGCCGGGAGCTCACTGAGCAGCCAGTGAGCTCTGGCTTTTGTGGTTCTGGTTGTTCTTTCAAAAGTTTGCAGTTGAACATTGACTTAATACAGCTTTGAAACTTTACTACGCAGAAGAAAAATGCTGCTTTCCCTTTATATTTTTTAGCAGTTTACGTTTAGGGCTGCCAGTTTTGGTTGGATGTATTCCTGGAGAATTCATCACATGACATAATCTTTAATTAAAGATTAATCTTTAATTCCTGGCGACTCCAGGCCAATCCTGGAGGCTTGGCAACCCTGTTTACCTTTACCACAGTACTGTACTGTATTTGCTTTTTTTTTTTTCATCTCTCCTGCTGCCTCCTTGTGCACTTCCGGTTCCAAATGAGGTGTGTGGCTAAGTGGTCAGTTTGTAACTCTGGTGTTTGTAACTCTGCAGTTCTACTGTACCTCCATCCCTCCACCAATCAGACAGGCCCTGCTAAGATCAGCTGTCTCCAGCGTGTTGCTAGGAGACTGACCCTGCTACAGCTGGCTCCCTGACACTTATGATCCAGAAAAGGACATTCCTCTGGCACGGGTGGCCAGAAGACTTATCAAACGCCCCCAACAACTGGATCCAGCTACTTGTGGGTCCAGGCTTGCCGGCAGGGCCGGCTTTAGGCCAATTCAACCAATTCCCCTGAATCGCGCCCCGCGCCCAAGCCCCGGTACGGCCTACCGGCAAGAGCCGGTGCACTGCACTGGGGTGGCCCCCCTTTCCCAGGGGGCAATTTAAAGGGCCTGGGGCCCCCAGCAGGGGCTGGAGCCCCAGGCCCTTTAAATTGCCGCCAGAGCCCCACTGCTGGAGCCCTGGGGTAGGGCTGCGGGGCTCTGGGGGCTATTTTAAAAGTCTGGGGCTCCCGTTGCTTCTACCGCCCCGGCCCTTTAAATAGCCGCTGGAACCCCGCAGCTTCCCCAGGGTTCCCGCGGCTATTTAAAGGGCCAGGGCAGTAGAAGCAGGGGAGCCCCAGGTCTTTTAAATAGCCCCCAGAGCCCTGGGGTAGCGGGGGCTCCAGCTGCCTCTGCCGCCCTGGTCCTTTAAATAGCCCCCGGAGCCCCACCACTTCCCCAGGGTTCCCGCGGCTATTTAAAGGTCCAGGGCAGTAGAAGCAGGAGAGCCCCAGGTCTTTTAAACAGCCAGCCCCTGCTGCACCCCCTGCCCTGCCCACACCAGCCCCTGCCTGCAGCCAGCCCTGCACCCCCTGCCCTGCCCGCACCCCCTGTCCTGCCCGCACCAACCCTGCACCCCCCCGCCCACACCAGCCCCGCACCCCCTGCCCTGTCTCCAGCCAACCCCTGCCGCACCCCCCTGCCTGAAGCCAGCCAGTCCCACACTCCTCTGTCTCCAGCCCTGCCAACCCATGCCGCACCCCCCTGTGGCCCTGCCTGAAGCCAGCCAGCCCACCCCACACCCCCCTGTCTCCAGCCTGCCCCGCACCCCTTGCCCTGCCTGCAGCCAAACCCTACCTCCAGTCAGCCCCTGCCCTGCCTCCAGCCAGCCCCATGTCCACTGGTGCCCTGCAGTTCCCAGGGCAGTAGCCCTCCCTGCACACCTGCTTCAATGAGGGGGGGCAGGGAGCAGCTGGGACCCACACATGTGCACACCTTAGGGCGACCAGACAGCAAGTGTGAAAAATCGGGACAGGGGTGGGAGTAATAGGATCCTATATAAGAAAAAGACCCCAAAATCGGGATTGTGCCTATAAAATTGGGACTTCTGGTTACCCTAGCACACCCCTAGGGAGTGGTGGGGACCCACACGTGAAATGGAGCTCATTTCTAATTCAGGCCCATCTTTTTAAAAAACAACTTTAGGTAGGGTTAACATACATCCGTATTTTCCTAGACATGTCAGGCTTTTTTGGTTCTTATTGGTACAAAAAATACATACCATGGCACATCCCTTAAATCAGAACTTTTTATAGGGAACCGATTGCTAAGAAATGAAAGGCTTTTTTTTACATGGTTTTTTTTTAAGTCATCCCTGCCAGGGCCCCGCCGAAAATGTTCGAATTGGGCCCCACACTTCCTAAAGCTGGCCCTGCTTGCCAGCATACAGCTGGACTCCAGGATGCTTTGTCAACAGGGGATCATTATAAGTGACACTGAAACAATGTTCTACCCCCTGTTGTTTTAGGCGTGACATGAGCCTGCTGCAGCTTTGCTATTAGGAACTGCCAGAGGTGCTGCAGGCTCCTGAGCCCTGGCTATTCCGTCAGGGGAGGAGAGCGTGGCAGACACCATTAGAGAAAGATAGAACTGCCAGCACTTTGCCAACATGCACGGTGAGATTGGAAAGGCTGAGATCTGGGACACCTGCCACTGAGACCATTCCCCTGTGTAAGACAAAGACTGGCGTAAGGGGCAAGGATTAAACTGCCAGCTGGAGGCAAACCCGGGCACCGGTGCAAAGCCCAGTGGCTTGCAGCCTAGTGTCTGTGAAGAAAGGGGGGTTGCCAGTGAGAGTAGTGAAGCACAGCCATCAACCCAGATGGTTGTTCCACTCTCCGGTCATTGCATGAGTCCTCGGAGTTGACTGGGAAGATGTGGTGATCCCCAGAAAGAGACCAGACGCTGGGACTGCCTGCATTGCCTTGCAGAGCAGTGCTAACGAAGGCCCTAGAGAGGCCTGGCCCCAGGAGACAGGCATGGGCATTGCACTGGTAACCATGGAACAGAGGGAATGTCTGATCCAGCTGATTTGGAAACACTTTGCTGCCTTCTCCAAGAAGCCAGCTGCCTTTGGGTGCATGACCCACATCCAGCACCAGATTGTCACCAACCAGATCCCAATTAGAGAGGTTCTGGCCAATCCCACCTGCTTTCTACCAACCAATGAAAGAGATACTCAATAAAATGAAGTAGGCAGGTGTTTTCAGGCTTCAGCCCCTGGGCAGCCTCCATTGTCCTGGTCAAGAAAAAAGATGGGAAACTCCACTTCTGTGTGAACTGTCGGAAAGGTAACCAACTTACGCATAGGGGTGCATACCCAGTCCCCGGCACACAGCATTGACCGCCCTTCAATCTGCCTCCCTGTTCTCCATCATTGACATGGCTAGCAGGTATTGGCAGATACTGATGGTGCCGGAGGACTAAGGAAAAAGTGGCCTTCACCATACCCATGAACTCTACAAGTTAATGCACCTGCTCCAGGGACATTCCAGTGACTGCTGGGGCAGGGAGAACTTCAAGACAATCTTCCTGTACCCGGTTGACATCATCGTATACTCAAAGACATGAGAAGCACCTGAAACACTGGATGTGGTGTTCACCCAACTAACCTCATATGGACTCACCTTCCAAGGGCCAGTTTCTGAAGGAGAAAGTGGTGTACCTGGGCCAGGTTGTGACCAAAGAGAAAAGGTGCAGGTCGTTGAGACATGGCCAATGCCCACCACAATATGAGCTGTCCAGAAGTACTTGGGTTCATTGGATGCTATAGACATTTCATAAAAGACTTTGCCAAGCTCACTGCGCTCCTACACGCCCTGCTACCAGGGCTGTCCACGGGTGGGGCTACCCGGAAAGACTCTCTGAACTGGGAGGCAGGCTGCCAGAGGGCTTTCGAATGCTTGAAGTTTGCCCTGGTGAAGGCACCGATACTACCTGGATTATGCCCTCCTGTTCAAACTGTATATGGAAGCAAGCAATTGGGGCCTGGGGGCTCTGCTCTCCCAGGACTATGACATCAGGAGATGAGGATCGCCAGCTGGGGATTGAAACAGTCAGAACAGAACAATGAATGCTACAGCTCCTTCAAACTTGAATTCCTGGCCCAGTCTGGGCCATCACCAAGTAGTTTAAGGGCTACCTGGCAGCTGTCTACTTCACCATATACATGGACAAACACCTCTAGAGCAAGTGGGTTCTGCCAAGCTGGCAGCACTAGAACAATGCTGGGCCTCCAGACTGGCCAACTATATCCACTCCATGGAACTCTGGTCTGGCCAAATGCATATTTAGCTTGTGATCCACAGTGACCCCCAGATCCCTTTCCACAGGACTCCTTCCTAGGCAGTCATTTCCCATTTTGTATGTGTGCAACTGATTGTTCCTTCCTAAGTGGAGCACTTTGCACTTGTCCTTCTTGAATTTCATCCTATTTACTCCAGTTTGTCCAGATCTTTTTGAATTATAATTGTATCCTCCAAAGCACTTGCAACCCCTCCCAGCTTGGTATCGTCTGCAAACTTTATAAGTGTACTCTGTATGCCATTATCTAAATCATTGATGAAGATATTGAACAGAGCCGGACCCAGAACTGATCCCTGTGGGACCCCACTCGTTATGCCCTTCCAGCTTGACTGTGAACCACTGATAATTACTCTCTGGGAACAGCTTTCCAACCAGTTATGCACCCATCTTATAGTAGCTCCATCTAGATTGTATTTCCCTAGTTTGTATATGAGAAGGTCATTTGAGAAGTATCAAAAGCTTTACTGAAGTCAAGATAGACCTCATCTACCGCTTCCCCCTATCTACAAGTCTTGTTACAATGGACTCCATCTGCATGCCAGTGGATACTGACCCCAGGGCCGGCTCCAGAGCCCAGCGGGGCAAGCACCCGCCTGGGGCGGCCCTTTCCCGGGGGGGCGGCAGGCTGGGCCAGCGGACCTGCCGCAGTCATGCCTGCGGGAGGTCCACCGGAGCCCCGGGAGCAGCGGACCTCCCGCAGGCATGACTGCGGAGGGGACGCTCGGCCGGCGGCTCCAGTGGACCTCCCGCAGGCATGACTGCGGACGGTTCGCTGGTCCCGCGGCTCGGCTGGACCTCCCGCAGGCATGCCTGCGGCAGCTCAACCAGAGCCGCCGGACCAGCGAACCGCCCGCAGCTGCGGGAAGTCCAGCCGAGCCGCGCGACCAGCGGACCCTCTGCAGTCATGCCCGCGGGAGGTCCGCTACTCCCGCGGCTCGGGGGCGCCTCCCGTGCATGACTGCTTAGGGCGGCCAAATTTGTAGAGCCGCCCCTGACTGACCCTGCTGTGTGACAGGAGTATTACACTTTTGCAACCCTCACCCAGGACAAGTGGCTGGGGCCAGCAAATAAAGACCAGTTTCTTATCAGAGTACAGTGTTGTCTAGTGGCTCGGATTCTATTCTTTGCTCAGCCACTGACCTGCTGTGTGACCTTTGGAGCAGGGACTCTCTTATCTTATGTGTCCTGTACAGTGCCTAGCACAATGGGGCCCTGATCTCAGGTGGGGCTTCTAGCTACTGCTGCGATCCATACTCCTATTACAACGTTGCTTCTCAAGCATATACAGAAGCACAGAGGAAAGAATCCAGAAAGTTTAGGCAACAGAAATCATCAGTATATAAATCACACAAAGGCACCTAAGGAGCTTGGACTAGAGCCCAAGTACTTTGCTCCAAAACCACAGGCTTCAACCACTTGAGCAAAAGGAGAATCTTTTTAAGCTACCAGTAATAGTAGGTCCATAGCCTACCTGTGGTCAGGCATTAGTGCACAACATACACACATCCTGTACGCAAAGCCGGTACAGTAAAAGATACCCAAAGAGGGGAGACTGTTATTAGATGACTGCAAAATTAGCTGCGTGGGGTAGCAACATGTTGTTTCCTACTCTTGTCCATGACGAATATTCTGCTGGGTCAGTTGATTTTTAAATCCAAGTGAAAGGCTGGGAGATGCTGTGATATGAGTAACATAGAGTTTAAAGACAGAAGAGACCACCAGACCCTCTAGTCTGACCTCCGGTATATCACAGGCACTAAATGCCACCCAGCTACCTGCACACAAATGCAACAACCAGAATTAGACCAAACTATTACAGCCCTCTGGAGGCTAAACTGTTGTGTGCCACTGGCAGAGAAGAGGGAGGACTGAGGTTCAACAGGGCTGGGAACTGATTAAGTGAGATATACCCAGATGAATAAGAAATGGCTTTTGAATATGCAGGCTTGACCAACAGCCTTAAGAACCAGAAACATTGCTGCATTATTTGGACATTGCTTTATGAGACTCAGCTGTCATGCGACAAAGAGTAATAATCAGTCCCGAAGTCATCCACTTAATTCATTACCCCATGCAGTGTGATGGCTCAATCAGCTAGGTTGTTGGAAAGGCCAGGAAGCCACTGGTTGGTCAGCTGCAGAGACCTGATTTCCACAGGTAGCTGTAGCTGTTCGGTACTAGGAGGAGTGTCTCTGGGTTTACAGCATTTTCATACATGCTGCTTCCAGGAGGGAAATGAGAACCTCGCAGTGTCGTGACACAATCTCCATCATTCCTGGAAGTACTGCGCTCGGACTACATCCTTTGCAAGCCCTTACACGCATAGCTGCTCGTGGGCATCAGTATTTTCAGGATCAGGCCCTAGATTTTAAACACAGTTGGTCAGGAAATCGTATTGTCCCTGGGGGGAAAAAAAAAATCAGCAGCAACAAAAAATTTAATTTTCATCAGTTTTTTTCTTCAGAAGTTTTTGGGTTTTCATTGAAAAACTGTCCATCAAAAATTGGATTCAGTAACTGCAGGTTGAAAAAGTCCAGATGAAACTTTTCAGTTTTTGGTTACTGCAAGGTGAAACATTTTCAGGTGTCATAATTTTGATGAAAAGAAAAGAAACCAAAAAGTCAAAATCCAACATTCCCCGCTGAAGTACCCATTTTGACAAAATTAAAAAAAAACCAAAACACCACCATATTTTGTTGAATGAACAGTTTGAATAAAAAATTTCAACCGTCTCTCAGAGCAAACTCTTGGGGACCAGGACCATGTCATGCTGGGTGTGTGTACAGAATCTAGCCCAAAGGATCCTTGATCCTGACCTGAAGCCTCTGGATTCTATGATAATAATAAAGGAGTGCTACCATGGAAAAAGACCTCTGGGTCATTGTGACCAAATCGATGACAATTTCCTCTTTATATGCAAAATTGGTCAAAAAAGCAAACAAAATTAAGATGCATATTGAATGGGATAGAAAGCAATAATGAATATATGCTAATGCCATTATTTATACCACTGGGATATCCTCACCTGGGGTACTGGGCTCAGTTCTGGCTGCTACATCTCAGCAGGGATACTGCAGAAATAGCCATATCCAGAGACAGGCAACAAAAATGCACAGAGAAACCTCTGTAGTAGGAGAGATTAAAGGACTTGTGTCTGGTAAGTTTCAGGAGGAGGTGGCTTATTATTGTATAGAGCTCTTATCCATCTACTAGGGCACCAGTCAGCCTCTAGCTATTGAGAGTCAGAGAAAACTTTCCCTGGGATCAGGTTATCACCTAACTGCTGCTCTGGGGTTCGTAGCACCTTCTTCTGAAGCACCCTGTGCGGGTCACTGCTAGAGATAGGAAGCTGGGCTAGATGGACCCTGGGTCTGATTCAGTCTGGCAGTTCTTGTGGTCCCTTTTACCCTTTCTCATAATAGAATAATAGAAGAACAAGGTGTCAGTCAGTGAATCTGACAGACAGTGGATGTAAACCAGATAAAAGGCAATACCTTTTATACAGCATATATGCAACCAGTGGAACTCACTGCCACAAAGAATTATTGAGGCCAAGGCCCAGATCTGCAAAGGGATTTAGGCACTTAGCTCCCACGGAAATCAATTTAAATGTCTAAATGTCTCTGAGGATCGGGGCCAAAGAGCTGAGTAGGATTCAAAGGAGGATTGGACATCCCCAGAGACACGAGATGGGATGAAAAATGTTTGGAAGGCTTCTGAACCCTCCAGCTGCAAGACACAAGCCAAGTTCTAAGTGAGGGGATCAGGAAGACTCTTCCTCTCTGGGTAGATTATTCCACAGTTGCCCACTGTAGGGGTTCTGGCATTTGCTTTTGAGGCATTTGGTGCTGGCCACAGACAAGAAACTGGACTAGACAGACCTCAGCTCTGACCCAGTCTGATCATTCCTGCATTTGTCACTGTCTTTTTCTCCTGACCCCCTTTGGAATGGGCCAGCCCAGGGCCGGTGCAAGGATATTTCGCGCCCTAGGCGAAACTTCCACCTTGCGCCCCCGCCCTGAGGCGTGCCCCGTCCCCCCCGTGGCAGCTCCCCCCCTCCGCCCTGAGGCGCACCCCTTGCGGCAGCTCCCCACCCCCCACCCTCCGCCCTGAGGCACCCCCTCCCCGCCCCTGGTCCACGCACGAGCACGCCGAGCACGCTGTCACTGCTTTACTTCTCCCGCCTCCCAGGCTTGCGGCGCCAATCAGCTTAGGCACTGCAGCCTGGGAGGCGGGAGAAGTGAAGCAGTGACAGCGTGCTCGGGGAGGAGGCGGGGCAGGGGTGAGCTGGGGTGAGGAGTTCCCCTTACTTGCTGTAGGAGGCCCTCCTCGCACTCCCCTGCGCCAGCTCCCTACGCCTAAATGCCGGCGGCGACCGGGGCGGCCGAAGATCCGGCCGCCGCGGTCGCTGCTGAAGAAAATGGCGCCCCCCAAATCCCAGCGCCCTAGGCGACTGCCTAGGTCACCTAAATGGTTGCACCGGCCCTGGGCCAGCCCTTTCCCCCACTCTTTCCTATTAGCAAATCAACATAGGTCACAGATGCAATGGATTCCACCGGGCGTCTTCCTTTCCCTCCTGCGCTCAGCCCACATAGTGCAGAAAGTTTCCTCTAAGAGAGTGAAGGATCCGAGAGTTGAAACCAGACTTGCTCACATGAACAGTGTAACCACCTGGATGAGTCACTAATCTGGTAATAGCTTTGTCACAGGGTAGCAAGCCCCAGCAAAGAACTGCCCTGCTTGCTGGATATCACTGAGAAAGCAGCAAAGAGTCCTGTGGCACCTTATAGACTAACAGACGTATTGGAGCATGAGCTTTCGTGGGTGAATACCCACTTCGTCGGATGCCCCTCTGATATTTGACACTGAGAAAGCAGTGACTTGGATATTTTTTTTTGTAAATTATTGAACATTTGGATATATAAACAACTTGTTTTCTAAGAGCTTAGCCTGCTGGGAAGACAGGTATGTACGGGGATATCACATACTGAACCCAGCTGAAATCACACAAACCCCTCACAGCACAGACCTAACAAGACAGCCAGCCAGAGGGGCAGGACAGTTCAGGGAAGTGGCAAAGCCCGATGGTGCCTTTGCACTCTAGATCCGGGTTCAAATCCAGCCTGTGTTACTAGTGATTGTTTGTTGACCTCTTGGAAATAAGATACTGGTGGATTTCAGTCCTGGTCTAAGCTTGTACTTACCAAGGGATGTGGTAGATTGGCATCACTTCAGTGGTTCAAATCAGGATTGGGTGTCTAACTTGGCCACAACATATGGACTTGAAGCAGGAATCCCTGGCTGAAATTCTCCGGCCTGTGCTATATAGAAGGTCAGACTAGATTATCATAATGGTCCTTCTGCCCTTAGGATCTAGGACTCTTTCTATGTCACAAAAATCCACGTCTTAGCAGAAAGGACTGACAGAGCCTGGACAACACTAGAGTTCATGGTTGGGGACCATGGAGAGGGGAATGTTGTGCTACTGCTCTGTGGATATTCACAAACTATATGAGCCATATTAAGGGACATTTTGTGTAGGAAATTAATGAATATTAAGATTGCCAGACTGGATCAGACCCAACATCCAGCTAGCCCAATATCCTTTCTGTGACAGTGGCCAGATGCTTCAGAGGAAGGTGTAGTAACCCCACATTAGCAGATGTGGGATAATTTCCCCTCTGCTTTAAGTCTCATCCTGGTTTCTAAAAGAAATTGGCTTAAGCCCTGAAGCATGAGTTTTAATAACCTTTTCCAAATGTTTGTTATCATTAATCACAACCACAATGGAAATTCTTGATATTCAGGTAAATGTCCAATCCTTTATTTTTTTTTAAATCTTTCTAATTTCTCAGCCTGAAGGACGTCTTATGGCAAGGTGTGCCACGGTCTAGCTACACGTTACGTGGGAAAGTATTTCCTTTGATCAGTTTTGAATTTGCCACTTTTTAATTTCATTGATTGACCCCATATCTTGTGTTATGAGACAGGGAGAATAGAAGTTTGATGAACCGTCTCTAGACCAGGGGTTCTCAAACTGGGGGTCGGGACCCCTCAGGGGGTTGCAAGGTTATTACATGGGGGGGGGTCACGAGGTGTCAGCCTCCACCTCAAACCCCGCTTTGCCTCCAGCATTTATAATGGTGCTAAATATATAAAAAAGTGTTTTTAATTTATAAGGGGGGGGTCGCACTCAGAGGCTTGCTGTGTGAAAGGGGTCACCAGTACAAAAGTTGGAGAACCATTGCTCTCTAGATGGTTCATTATCGTAGGTGGGGCAGGTAGCACTGCCTAAGATTACGGTTGCCTGACACTTTCCATTATAATAGTCTATTTTCAGTTGCTTATAACTTCCCCAAATTTTAACCCGTTTGGGCTGAAACTTTCCATGGTGGATGTCTGCCTCAGGCTGAATTTTTGTTGTGTGTGGGGAAAATACAGTATCAGCTAAACCAGTTCAGCCATTTCCCATAATGAGATTTGGGAAAAATAATGTCCCATGTTAAAAAATTCTGGCAACTTTTTTTTTTTAAATGCTTTAGACTAGAGCCACCATGCTTTGGAGCAGGAACTTGAAATTTGGCGGGGGGTGGCTATCAAGTCAAGGGTTGTGCCTTTTGCCATCCTGGTGGAAACCTGCCCACATTTGGTCAAGTTGTTAGCCTTTGAAAAACTGCCATTCACACATGCTCAGTAGTGACTTGCTAGAACCTCACCGCTAAATTCCCTGAAGAACTTCCTGTCCACACTGAGGGTGCTCAAGCCCAGAGATGCAGGAAGCTGAGAAGGACTTCAGGTTGCAATGCAGCTCAGGGATCCTGTGGGGTGGGGTCAGGCACTGCAGCGGAGGTAAGGAGACTGTCTCTTTTGTGCTCTCTTTGCCTTCCCAGGAGGAAGCTGTCTCATTTGAATGAAAAGGGGACAAGATCTGGACCTGCAGGAGGGGCGAGGGGATACACTAGGACTGGCGAGGCAAGGAGATTTTGCCTGGGCTGATGAGGTGCAGAAGAAGCAGGACATGGGCAGATTGGAGGGGACAGGGCAGAAGGGGTCAGGCTTGGGGGTAAGGAAACGGGCAGAAGAGCACATTTCCCTCCAGAGCCGGGAATGGAACCCACAATTCCTGAGTCTCCACATTCCTCTGCTGTCAGCGAATATCAGTGAAACTCCCTGGCAACGTGTGTTTGTCACTCCCATCTTGCGCTGGTCCACATAAAGGATGACAACCTACAACTGCTACTGGTTACATTGTTCTCTGAAGTGGCAGGAGTTTCTGTGGTGGATCTAAAGTTTCCAGCACTGCTGATGACCCACGTGGGTGTCAATATGATGCCTGTAACAAGGTTGGCTGCTTTCTGAGTGCCCCCTTATGACCAACAGTGATTCTTCAGCACCCTGCCTCAGTTTCCCCTCTTGGTTCCTCAGTAAACTCAAGACGCTTTCAGAAGTCCAATAACAGCCCTTCTTGGGATCTGGTTCTTTGAACATAACGTTCCAAAGTGCACACAAAAAGTCTCCTGCCCAGCCCCTCCTCTCGGAGGCACTGTCCCTTCCTGCTCTCTTTAAGCCCTGGAGAAGAAGTAAAGCCTGGCCTGCTTTCCTCGCCTTCCGCTCAAAAGAAAAACAAAACTGCCAGCAACAAACCTGAGCCTTCTACTCAGTCCCAAACACCCTTCCTCAGGGCCCAGCCCCTCAAAGTACATCTACCCAGCAAGCAGGATCCCACAGCAGCGAGTCACGACCAGGCAAAACTGTTCAGAATTATGAGACATGTAGATGAACATGATTTGTTGAGGAAGAGGAAGAGTCAACATGGCTCTTGTGAAGGGAAATCATGCCTCACCAATCTACTAGAATTCTCTGAGGGGGTCAACAAGCATGTGGACAAGGGTGATCCAAGTGTACTTAGATTTTCAGAAAGTCTTTGACAAGGCATTTAAGCAAAGTAGGTTGTCATGGGATAAGAGGGAAGGTCCTCTCATGGATTGGTAACTGGTTAAAAGATAGGAAACAAAGGGTAGGAATAAATGGTCAGTTTTCAGAATGGAGAGAGGCAAATAGTGGTGTCCCCCAGGGGTCTGTACTGGGCCCAGTCCTATTTAACGTATTCATAAACGATCTGGAAAAAGGCATAAACAGTGAGGTGGCAAAATTTGCAGATGATACAAAACTATGGGAGGAATAGCTCAGTGGTTTGAGCATTGGCCTGCTAAACCCAGGGTTGTGAATTCAATCCTTGAGGGGGCCATTTGGGGATTGGTCCTGCTTTGAGCAGGGGGTTGGACTAGATGATCTCCTGAGGTCCCTTCCAACCCTAATAATCTATGATTCTATTCAAGATAGTTAAGTCCAAAGCAGATTGCGAAGTTACAAATAGATCTCACAAAACTGTGTGACCGAGCAACAAAATGGCAGATGAAATTCAATGTTGATAAATGCAAAGTAATGCACATTGGAAAACGTAATCCCAACTATACATATAAAATACTGGGGTCTAAATTAGCTGTTACCACTCAAGAAAGAGATCTTGGCATCATTGTGGATAGTTCTCTGAAAACATCTCCACTGTGCAGTGGCAGTCAAAAAAGCTAACAGAATGTTGGGAATCCTTAGGAAAGGGATAGATAGGACAAAAAAATATCGTATTGTCTCTATATAAATCTATGGTATGCCCACATCTTGAGTACTGCGTGCAGATCTGGTCATCCCATTGCAAAAAAGATATGTTGGAATTGGAAAAGGTTCAGAAAAGGGCAAAAAAATGATGAGGGATGTGGAACAGCTTCCATATGAGGAAAGATTAATAAGACTGGGACTTTTCAGCTTGGAAAAGAGATGATTAAGGGAGGATATGATAGAGGTTTATAAAATCATGACAGGTGTGGAGAAAGTAAATAAAGAAGTGTTATTTAGTCCTCTTAACACAAGAACTAGGGGTCACCAAATGAAATTAATGGACAGTGGGTTTAAAAACAAACAAAAGGAAGTATTTCTTCACACAAAATGCACTGTTAATCTGTGGAACTCTTTGCCAGAGGATGTTGTGAAGGCTAAGACTATAACAGGGTTCAAAAAAACACTAGATACATTCATGGAGTATAGGTCCATCAATGGCTATTAGCCAGGATGGGCAGGGTTGGTGTCCCTAGCCTCTGTTTGCCAGAAGCTGGGAATAGGCGACAGCGGATGGATCACTTGATGATTCCCTGTTCTGTTAATTCCCTCTGGGGCACCTGGCATTGGCCACTGTCAGAAGACGGGATACTGGGCTAGATGGATCTTTGGCCTGACCCAGTGTGGCCGTTCTTATGAGTCTCAGAGCCTGGGTCTACAGACTTGAGCGTGTGGGGGTCATGCTACAATGCTAAAAATAGCTGTGTGTGCATTTGGGCTTGGGCTGAGTCTTGGGCTCTGAAACCTAGGCACGGGGAGGGGCTTCAGAGGCCAAGCCTGAGTGTCTACACAGTCATTTGTAGCTCTGTGGCGCGAGCCCCATGAGGTTGTGTCCGTGCACCCAGGCTCTGAGACTCACTGTCATGGGATCCTGCACGCTGTGTAGACATCCGTCAAAGACCAGGTTCAATCACATGAGTGCCTGTCATGTGACTCAACTCAGTCTCTCCACCTGAGGAAACAAATCAGCTGTATCAAAGGGGTGCTGAGACCTATCTCCCTTTAGAAGGGCCAGCCGCCCTGGACAGTGCCACCAGATGGAATTTCTGTGGGGTTTTCAGTTTGCTTTTTTGAAAACCTCGGAAATTACACACCCAAAAATCTTTGTTAAAAGAACATTGTTAAGGTTGTGAAGTCAACCGTTCAGAAGTTAGGAGATGTCTTTGCAACCTTAATTCGACCCCAGGTGTGTATGCATTATGACTGAGTCTTCAATTACACAATCATAGACTATTTTTTTCACAGGACCTCTGCCTCATTCAGTGCACAGGATGGACCTGCTCTGGGGATGATTCAGCATTGGTCAGTGAAGAAGACATCTGTGGGACCCTGCCTCGCTTGTTGCAGAAGTTGGAAGGTGTGCAGGGAATGAGGCAGGGGACCGCAGGAAAAGAAAGAATGGCTTCATGGCTAGAGCAGTTGAATGCTGCTCTGAAGAATGGGATGCTACCCCTGCCTCTGCCCCAGGGTTCCTATGTGATGCTGGGTAGGTCACTTAAACCAAACTTTTCACAAGTGGCCACTAAGGGCCATGTTTACACTACCGACTTTTGCCAGCAGACCTGTCTCAGCGGCATGATGAGACTCATAGACTTTAAGGTCAGAAGGGACCATTACGATCATCTACTCTGACCTCCTGCACAACACAGGCCACAGAATCTCACCCACCCACTCCTGTAACAAACCCCTAACCTATGTCTGAGTTATTGAAGTCCTCAAATCGTGGTTTAAAGACCTCAAGGTGCAGAGAATCCTCCAGCAAGTGACTCGTGCCCCACGCTGCAGAGGAAGGCGAAAAACCTCCAGGGCCTCTGCCAATCTGCCCTGGAGGAAAATTCCTTCCCGACTCCAAATATGGCGATCAGCTAAACCCTGAGCATGTGGGCAAGACTCACCAGCCAGACACCCAGGAAAGAATTCTCTGTAGTAACTCAGATCCCACCCCATCTAACATCCCATCACAAGCCATTGGGCATATTTACCTGCTAATAATCAAAGATCAATTAATTGCCAAAATTAGGCTATCCCATCATACCATCCCCTCCATAAAATTATCTGATCCCTGGCAAACCCACATTTTTACTGGTAAACTTATTTCACTCTGGGGTATTGGAATTAGCTATGCTGGTAAAAGGGCTGTTTCGCTGGTATAACTAAGTGGTGTCCATACTAGAAGCGCTTTGCCGGTGTTGTATAGTGTTGTAGCTGCACCAGCAAAGCACTCGGAGTGTAGACCTGGCCTCATTGTGTGCGGCTCATTTTCGGGGTTTGATGCACCTGGGGGTGTGATCTGCAGATGTGCTAAGCAATGAGGCTGCAACTGAGCTCTGTGAGGGCTGTGCTCTGATCTCACAAAGTGCCACATAGTGCAAAAAGTCAGGTCCTAGGTGTCCCCAACTGGGCACCCAAAATTAGTGGATCCCTTTGATGTTAATTTCTCTGGTCCAGATCCTCCAAGGTGTTTCGGCTCCTAACTCCCGCTGATTTCAATGGAAGTCAGGCACCTAAATACCTTTGAGATCTGCGTCTCTGGGTCTTAGTTCCCCAGCTATAGAATGAGGATGACACCATCCCTCCCCTCACTGGGTCGCTGGGAACATAAAGCCATTGTTTGTGCAGCACTCTGGTACTGTAGCGATGGGCGTGACAGAAAAGCCTGTGAGGAAATGAACAATGTTGTCTCCAGAGCAGGGTATGAATGGTGTGCAGGAAATGAGGCCTGGGTCACACACTGACCAATAGGGAGAAAACAAAATATTGACTAGCTGGTCACTGGTTGAACACGTCCTTCCTGTGCACCGAGGGACGGAGGGTCCTGTGGAAAAAATATGTCAGCATAGATTGTATCTGCAGAAGTGGGCTGAATTATGCTTGCAAAGGCAACTAAAATCCAGAATTTCCTTTGGAGTGCTTGACTCTGCAACCTTAACTGTGTGTGTGTGTGTGTGTGTGTGTGTGTGTGTGTGTGTGTGTGTGTGTGTGTGTGTGTGTGTGTGTGTGTGTGTGTGATCTTATAGACCTTTATCATGTTCCCACTTATTCGGCTGCTTTCTGCCCAGTCTCTTCAGTCTCTCTTCAATGGGAGTTTTTCCAGGCCATTGACCATTCTCGGTTTTTTTCTCTAAACTCTCCTATAATTCTTCAGGATCCTTTCTGAGTTGAGGTGACCGGTCCTGCACACAGGGTATTGGAATATGCTCCATCCTGTTCCTTATGCATCCCAACATGTTGCTTGCTTCTTGGACCGCTGCTGCGCGTTGCGGACAGCTCAGTAGAGACCTCTGATCAATGACACCCAGGGCCCTTTCTACTAATTAGGATAAACAGACAACTTCAAACTCCAGGGTTTCCATCCTAAACTGGTTTGCAATCCCATTATTTACTCGGGACCATACCCCACCCCAGAGGCGACCACGCTCAAGTGACAGACAATGTGACTTCTGTCTATATGGTTTGTAAACAGTTTTTTCATCATAAGAAGTAACTGGGGCTGGAACAGATTCACATCCTTGGTGCATTGGGCCCAGACAAGGACCCGTCACGTACACTCACCAGCAGGTTGCATGGCCATAGCCCTTGGGTTATCTCACTGAAGTCAATGGGAGTATTTCTGAAGTATGGTTATGATAGAATATACCTGTGCATCGTTGTGAGGCATTATGTAAAAACTCATAATTTGCTGATCAATAATGTCATGGTAAAATGCATGTAGCTGGGTTATATGTGAAGTTATAAACATAAGCTGAGATCATGACTAAAAGTACGTTTTCCACATAACTCTGGGGAGTGGTCAAACCAGTTCCTCAGACAAAGGACAAGCTGACCCCTCAGCCAGGTGTAAACAAGGCAGATGGGCCATTACCTGCTACGTGGCTGTTCTTTGGCAGGAAATGGGGCAAGGACAAAATCTACATCTTAACAAAAAAAACAGGAGTACTTGTGGCACCTTAAAGACTAACAAATTTATTTTAGCATGAGCTTTTGTGAGCTAAAGCTCACTTCTTCGGATGTTGCATCCGAAGAAGTGAGCTTTAGCTCACGAAAGCTCATGCTAAAATAAATTTGTTAGTCTTTAAGGTGCCACAAGTACTCCTGTTTTTTTTGCGGATACAGACTAACACGGCTGCTACTCTGAAACCTATCTTAACAAAGAAACAGCCTGGGGCTTCCTGCCGCACAGACGGCCTGTCGCCTCACTCCCAGCCGGACAGGCTTCTCCAAGGGGGGAGAGGGCTATAAAAAGAAGATGCAGACACCCCAAGACACCTCTCTCTCCCCCAGCCCACCACATTCACTGCATTTGAAGAGACAAAGGAAGCAGCCGCTGGACTCTAGGGGCGGGGTCCCGACCTAAAGAGTTTGGTCAGTAGGATTGCTGAAAGCATGTGGTGAGAGAACTTTGCTTTAAATCTAACATGGTTTGTTACGTTAGGCACCAGCAGGCCTTTTATCTTTCTTTTTCTTGTAATCACTTCTGACTTTTATGCCTCATTACTCACTTAAAATCTCTCTTTGTAGTTAATGAACCTGTTTGATTGTTTTATCTAATCCAGTGTGTTCAAGTTTTAGTATCTGGGTAACTCCATTTGGCGTAAGAAGTTGTGTGCACATTATTCCCTTAAAGGAATAACGGACTCTGTGTAGCTGCACTGTCCGGCAGAGGGCTGGGCAGCACAGGACATCTGCTTTTGGGGGATATCTGGGACTGGAGGTGTGTTGCAGTCACCCTTTAAGGCTGGTAAGAACCCAGGTTCGGCTGGCTGCTGCAACACACACAGATGGAGCTGGGAGTGATTTACAAGCTGGAGGCTGTTTGTGAGCAGTCCACATTGGAGACTGCCCCAGCAAGGCCTTGCAAAGGGCCCCCCCAGGTTACGGGCAGGGGTGACCCAGCTACTCATTGGTCTGGATTGTACCCAGCTATGTCACAATGGTGCCTCTCAGAATCTGACCCAAAATGATCCTAAGAGGAGGAGGAAGCTGCAGATGTGGGGTCAGCTGGATAATCTGCACCCAGGCGACAAGAGCTGGTGTAAAATCTGCTGGCTCCCATGGCTTGGAGTGGGCAGGGCAGCGTGCTGCTGAGTCCACCTTCATGGGGAATGTTACAATAAACATTCGCTCACCGGGAGGAGCTGTCAGTGAGAACAAAAGCCCTGAAGAGGCTGGAAATGGGTCAGACAGGTAAGGTGGGCGGGCGCGGGGGTGCGGGGGGGGGGGAGGGGTGAAGCAGGAAAGATGTTAAAAGTCTCTTCCAGGACTGTAGCCCCACCTAATTCTCTCCTCGCTTACCACAGCTTGGCTGCACTGACTTCCACGGGGTTACTCCTGATTCACGCCAGCAGAGAGGCGAGTCGGTGTGCACAGCCCAAGTGTCGCATCCAAGGTGATGGAGGCAGGGTATCGCTGTGCCAGGTGTTTAAGGGGCCATCGCCAGGGCCACCCAGAGGATTCAGGGGGCCTGGGGAAAAGCAATTTCGGGGGGGCCTTCCATAAAAAAAAGTTGCAATACTATAGAATACTCTATTCTCGTGGGGGCCCCTGTGGGGCCCGGGGCAAATTGCCCCACTTGCCCCCCCTCTGGGCAGCCCTGGCCATCTCTAACATCTCCCTGGCACCCTGGCATGCAGGAGCCAGAGGACCAGCCTTTAGCCCGGGTAGCTCCCATGTTGTACTGCATCACGGCCCTTCGCCAAGCAGCTGGTCCAGCCCACTGACCCTATAGTGAGTCTGTCTTCAATCTGTTTCCCGCTCACAGAGGGTCTGTTCCTGCTGCCCTCGCCTCCAATGGGGACGGGGTTGAGCCCAGAGGAGGATCGCAGCATCCCCATGAGGGACAGTAAAGAGAACAGAAGTACTTGTAGTGATAATCAGGATGGCCCATTGCCAACAGTTGACAAGAAGGTGAGAGTAACAGTAGGGGAAAAAATTAGCATGGGGAAAGTTTTACTTTGTGTAATGACCCATTCGCTCCCAGTCTTTATTCAAGCCTAATTTAATGGTGTCCAGTTTGCAAATTAATTCCAATTCTGCAGTTTCTTGTTGGAGTCTGGTTTTGAAGTTTTTTTGTTGCAGTATTGCAACTTTTAGGTCTGTATTTGAGTGGCCAGGGAGGTTGACGTGTGATTTGTGTCCATTTGATATTTTGCGTAGAGACTGTCTGGTTTGGCCAATGTACATGGACAGTATTGCTGGTACAGTGAAAGACGTGCAGCTTGGATGTGTAGAGATGATCGAAGCAGAAACAACTGAACAGGAGAGAACAAAAGCAAAGTCTCCCTGAGAGAGCGCAGCACGTATGGCACAATCTCAGCCTTTGTGCTCGCAGAACCCAGGGAGCAAAGGAGACTGGTGCCAGCAATTTGAAATCCCATGGAGCATTTGAAATCCCATGGAGAACAGAGGGGTGAGCACAGATTTATGGCTCCACTTCCCTCTCCCCCTGGGCAGTGGAGCTGGGGTGGCTTGGGGTGGGGGGGGGAAGGAGCACACATCATACCCAGTTGCAGTGATCACCACTACGTGCATTGCCCAGAGGTGACGTGAAGTGGGAGAGAAGGCGCAGGGATCTCATACAAACAATGGATGTAGCTCCCTGGAAGGGCGGGGGGAATATTAGTCTTTCTATGGATTTGGAAAACAGAGGGGAAAACAGCTCATCCGAGAGACTACCCCAGTGAGCTGCTAGCCAGGCCACTGCTCCAACCACACTCCCACCCCTACTTGACTTTTCACGCCTGTTCTCTTTGCAGATCCCCCGGCTAGTCAGCATGTTGTGGGAGTTTGGGAGCTAAGAAGATCTACATGGACATTGCTGTGGATTAGGAGTCTGGACAGACTCCCTGAGGAACCTGAGAGTACAGCAGTGGTTTGTTAGACAATGGCCTCATGGTGGTGCTGCTGGCGGGGGGCAGTTACGGCCAGGACAGCGGCACTGGAATATTTAGCTCCTGTGTGTTTCAGAAAATTCCGATTCTCCTGGCAAGCAAGCAGGCCCTATGGAATCATCACCCAGCTCTGTCCGTGCACCAGCTAGGATCCCTGGCACGCGCCCATCTCAAGCCATCACTTGGGAACACCCCAGCAAGCGGGGAACATTTAAGTGAGTCCATAACTGCACATCTAGAAATCAAATGTCTGTCAGTCAGCGGTTCGAACCCAACCAGTGACCAGGACTGCATGGCTGCGCTCAACTCTGATCTGTCGTGGTCTTTGTCGGTCCACGTTCACCCCCCTCTAACGCTTTCAGAGCCCATCGCCGTGCCAGTCTTTCCGATGGTGATTCGGTAGGTGGCGCTCTTCCCTCTGCGTCAGCACCCAACCAGGGCCCCTGGGTGGCGTCAGGGGGTTCTGTGCTGCTGATGGTGCCGTCTTCGGGATGAGGCAGAAAACTGAGGACCTGGACAGCTGTCATTTTGCGTGCATCTGGTGTCGGGGTGAGGGAATGACGATCCCATTTTCTGAGCATCGTAAGGCCCAGACCCTCAAACCCATGGGAGTTAGGGGCCTAAATACCTTTGAGGATCTGGTCCTAAATCTTCTAGGCACCTTGGTGTGGTTCCCCAGCTAAATTAGAGGAGTCATAGAGCCCAGTGCACAGGTGGGGTGTAAATCAGGCTCCCTCACCCACTTCCCAGTGTGTAGGTGACTGAAGGAATCTGAGCTGACGTAGCCTGATGTGCTGAGGGGACAGCAGAAAGGGAGCCTCCTTCCAATTACCCCCTCCTGCAAAATGCTTTTCTTCTAACATTCCTCGCTCCCTTCTGGCCCCGTGGGGTGTGAGTTACACCAGCGTACATCCCCTCTGACTGAGTTAGTCACGGAGCCCAAATCAGAGGTGACGCGGAGCGGGGTTGTAAGTTACGCATGGGTAAGTGGGCGTGAGTCTAAGTAGAGGAAATCTAAGCTGGTGTAACACACCCCGTCTGCTGGGGCCCTCGGCATGTGCATTTTCCTCTAGAAGGGCTGCCACATCTTGTGCGTCTTGCAATGTCGGGGGCTTTTCTTAAAGTTCCAGTTCCTGGATTCATGTGATTAGAGTCGAATCCCAGCTTGCATATGAAAAAAGAATGTTTTTAGCCCTCATGGTTGCAGGGAAAAGCTCAAAAACAGGACCCCCTACAGCAGGTGCAGACTGGGCATCATCCAATAGTTATCCTCTGGAAAACATCCCCCTCGACTCCCCACATTTACTCCCCATTTCGGAGGGTGTAAATGCTGAGACCCAGAAAGTCAGGTAACTCAGCTGGGCCCCCATAAAAGTGTTTGTTTGTGGGTCCAAATTAGCACCCAGTTACCCATTCTACACATTAAGAGCCTAATTCAGTTCTCACTCATGTCAATGGGCATTTTGCCACTGACTTCAGTAGGCAAGAGATTGGGCCCTGAGGGTGAAATTGACACTCAGTCTCACAGCCAGAGTTACCCCCCACCCCAAGGGGGAATGTGACATTACGCTCCATATTCTTCATAGAAATATTGTTATGATATGAATATGTCATAACCAAGATGTGTTTTAGGCAAGATAGGTCATGTGAGGTGTCATTGGAAACATTATGATTTACTAGATATTATTATCCTATTTGTATGCATGTATCATTTCTGCATTTGAGGTTAGGAATATGGATTATGTATCAATTACAAAAGTGCGTGTACCTGGGGAACACCCACCAGACAATAGGCAATCACCCTGGATGGGCCATTAGGGAGAACAATAGGACTTTGAAGATACTAATCTCCCGCCTTTCCTGGGATGCTGCTTTGACTCTGCAGGGCCAGGGTCATGTGATCATGTCACCTGGTACAGGACACAATCTTGAAATGCTGGTATTTTTCCACTGGAAGGGGGTGGGGCCCAAACTAGGAAACAAAGGATTCCCGCCATATGTAAATCCTATTTAAGGCCAGGGAGTGAGTTAATCTAGGTTCTTCTCCACTGCCTCCCCACCATGGGCGGTGGGTATAATAGGCCGGGGAGGCTCCGCTGGCACTGCCATGGCTGCCGGACCTCTGGTTGTGGGATTTTGGGGGGAAGTTTTTGATTTATTATGCCCCATGCAGGTTCCGGGGTGGCTGAAGAGGACTCCAGGGAGATTACTGATGAACCCAGGAAGCTGAGTAGCAAATACCTCCTCCTCAGCCACCCTGGAACCTGCATGGGGCATATCAAAAGCTTCTTCCGGAGGAGCATCTGAGAGACACTTTTCTCCAGGAGACTTGGGGTCTGGGGAGGGGAGGCCCAGGGTGGCTTCAGCTGGCTTGGCCTGGGGCTCCTCCGGATGGGAGTGGGGTTCGGGGCTTCAACTGCCTTGGGGCTCCTCCGGGCAGGTGTGTGGGGGGGGGGGACTCGGGGCTCCAGCCAGCTCGGCTCAGAGCTCCTCTGGGCAGGGGGGCTCGGGGCTTTGGCTGGCTTGGCTCGGCTCGGGGTTCCTCCGGGCAGGTGGGGTGGCTCGGGGCTTTGAACAGCCTGATGCTCCTCCGACCGGGATGTGTATGTGTGTCTCAGGGCTCCTCTGGGTGGGGGAATCTTGAGGGGGGCAGGTCTCTAGCGTGGTAGAAGAAAGTGCTACCTGTAGCAGTTACTCATATGTAAGGGATTGTAAAAAACTGCGACCTGATGTAGCAAATTCCTACAGCTAGCGCTTTCTCACACCACACCTGCCATGGGGCTGGAGAGGGCATCTCAGGGCTCCAGCTGCAGGAGCGAGGGGGTGTTGGGGCTCCTCTGGCTGCGGAGGGGGGTCTCAGGGATCCTCCGGGTGGAGGGGGTCTAGCCTCCCGGATGGGGTGCTCCACCCGTCGCCTGTGCTCCCCGCCTAAGGAAGAGAGACTGCTGAAAACACCTGAAGAAACAAAGGAATTACGTGGGGGGGACGGGGCTGAGCCCAGGCGAGAAAGATCGAGCCTGTAAAAGGAATCCCTGGAGATTTGAGCTGCTACCAGTGCAGTTTACATTCAAGAAACTCTGCAACCTGCTTGAAACAACATTTAGGGTGAGAATTTGCTACTTTTAACCCGTTAATTTAGTGTATTAAGCTTAAGTTGCTTGTTTTGTTTTGTTTGCTCGGGTTTGATCTGTTTGCTATTCCTTATAATCACTTAAAATCTCTCTTTTGTAGTTAATAAACTTATTTTTTGTTTATTCAAAAACCCAGTTTGTGCAATTCCTAACTGCAGGGGGAAGGGGGAAGCTGTACATATCTTCCTCCACACTGAGGGAGGGAACAAATTTCATGAGCTTCAGCTGTATAGATCTCTGTACAGCGCCCAACGTATCATTTTGGGTTTATACGCCAGAGGGTGTGTGCACTTGAGGGCCGGGCAATTCCCCAGCCGTGTCTTCCCATGCAGAGCTGATTGCTGACTCTGTGATTCTACAGCTGGGGGTGTCCCTAGCTGTGTGTGTGCAGCAGGACAGGGTGAGGGAGCCCAGGCTGGTGGAACGGGCAGGCTCAGTGGGACCCCAGTATATTGGGAGCACCCTGGAAAGGGGGTCCAACCCGTCACAGGGAGCTCCTCAGCTTCTGATGTAGTCAATATTACAGCCTGTAGAAATTCCCTACATGCTGGACCTTGGGCCAGCTCCTTCCTCCAACCTCCTTGCACCACAACAAAGACTGTTTTTCTTATGCACACCAGACGGCTCTGATCCTGAAACTGATCCGCGTGGCAGCAGCTGTCCATACACACCCTTTCAATTGCAGGATCGGGTTCTAGGGGAGGACTTCTCCTACGTGGCCCCTCCACAGCTGCTCCCCCCAGGATGAGGGAAGTGGGGAAGTTCCGACGGGCCGAGGGACCTTCGTCTGGCTCTGCTAGCATGGTTGGATTTCACGCTAGGAGCTGTTTCCACATGCTTAGTGCAAGATTTCGGTCACTCACACGTAAAGCTTGCACTGCATCCTCAAGCAGCCGAGCCCATGACCCTAGCACCTGGCACTGGTGAGGTACAATGCTTAGAGAGGAAGGATGGTCCAGTGGTCAGGGCACTAGCCTATCACTGAGAAGATGTGGGTGCAAGTCTCTGTTTTGTTCAAGGGACATCATCATAGGACCTAACCACATCAGCCACCCTCACAGGCTCATTCACCTGCACATCTATCCATGTGATCTATGCCATCATGTGCCAGCAATGCCCCTCTGCCATGTACGTTGGCCAAACCAGACAGTCTCTATGCAAAAGAATAAATGGACACAAATCAGACGTCAAAAATTATAACATTCAAAGATCAGTCGGAGAACACTTCAATCTCCCTGGCCACTCAATTACAGACTTAAAAGTGGCGATTCTTCAACAATGAAACTTCAGAAACAGACTCCAACGAGAAACTGCAGAACTGGAATTAATTTGCAAACTAGACACCACCAAATTAGGCCTGAATAAAGACCGGGAGTGGGAAAATAATTTCCCCTCTGTTGATACTCACAACTTCTTGTCAACTGTTGGGAATGGGCCACATCCACCACGATTGAATTGGCCTCGTTAGCACTGACCCCCCCACGTGGTAAGGCAACGCCCATCTTTTCATGTGCTGTATATTTAGACCTTCCTACTATATTTTCCACTCCATGCATCTGATGAAGTGGGTTATAGCCCACGAAAGCTTATGCTCAAATCAATTTGTTAGTCTCTAAGGTGCCACAAGGACTCCTCGTTGTTTGTTCTGCTACAGATGTCTTGTGTGACCCTGAGCAAGTCCCTTAGCCTCTCTGTTCCTCAGTTATCCATCTGTGCAATGAGGATAACAGCCCTGCCCTGCCTCAGAGGGGAGTTATGTGAATAAAGATTGTGCAGGGCTGTGATACAACAGTCATGGGGGCTGTGTAAGTACCTAAAATATCCAGCTAGATTAGGTGGAATTAAAAAACGAGCCACAGAGATGTCTCTGTAAAGCAATTTAACACTGGATACTAACAAATGCTGACAAAAACTTCCCCCGAAGCATAAAAATACCTTTGTTGCGATTCAGTCATTTCACCCTGTTCGACTTGTTTCTATTCCATCCTTTCATTTCCTCTAATGGCATCCCACCCACCCAGGGAAACCACCACCACAATGCACAGGTCTTTGTTCACCTCACAGAGTTCCTATATGTTCCCCAAAACAGATGTTTCCTTCTTCCCTTCTGCTTCTGTATTGATGAGTTCGTACACAGCAATCAGCTGGGCTGGATTTTCTCTCCCCCTAAAAAAATCGGAGTTTGGCTGAGGGAGTGTGCAGAGAAGCACTAGATCTACAGGGGGCCCCTGAAAAGAATCGCTAGGCCTTTGTCTGATTTTGTGAAAAGCGGCTTTTTTACTGTGGCACATCTGTGAGGTGCGGTAGTTCTGCGGCTGCAGGAGGGGAATGCCGTTTCTTCGCCGAGTAAATTAGCCCTTTGTTCCTGCTCCTCTATTTCATTTCTTTTGCTTGGGTTAAATAAAATAACTCACTTTTCATCACACGCTTCCTGTTTACAACGACGACAGAAGATTTCTTCACAGTAAAGCTGCAAGAGATGGCTGGACTCTTCAATTACAGTTGAGGCAAAGTAAACAGAGTAATGGCAGAACGAGGGGCGAGGTGAGCTGGCTGACTGTAAAGACACTGGCTCTAGCCACATAGCCAAGGCTAGAGAAGAGATGGCCTTCCAATTTTCAGTGCTCAGAATGCAGGCCAATGCCAAGAGCCATCCCAGGCCTCTGCAAAATTTAGTTTTTAAAAAGGAAATGAACTCGTAAGGCACATGCAGCACTCTGTGCCTCCAAGCCGCACCCTGGAGCCCCCGCGTTGACCACTGTCATGTAATTAGGATGGGTTTTGTACAAGGTGTGCCATGTGAGGTATCATCTGAAAAGTCTTGATCTGGTGAATATTAATATCCTGTTGGATTGTATGTGCTGTTATTGTATGGGAAGTTATGAAGTTTTGCTAGGTGTGTTACACTGAAATATATTGTCAGATTAAGAACAGCCACAACCAGCCTTTTAGGGACAACAATGGAGCAGCCAGATGCGCTGATGGCGCATTAAAGAGAATCCACACTCACAGCACTATCCTAGGCACTGTATACAATGGAGACTTCTCAGAGAGAGCACGTAGACAATGGAGAATGCTTGACCAATGAGGGCGGGACGGGACCCCCATGTCACCAGCAAAGATCTTTCCAGGAGGCTGGAAGAAACTATAAAAGAGGGGAAGTGGCATCATCACTTGGCCTCACTCTCCCCACAACTCAACACTTGGAAGCACATCTGGAGGACAAAGACTGAAAGGGGGAAGGTGGTCCTGGGCTGGAGGAGAGTTCCAGCCGGTGTATGGAAGATCTGTAACCAGCTTGTACTGTCTATCAGGGTGGGACACTGCGTGACTCAAATCCTGTTTAGTTTAGAGAACTTAGATTGTGCATTTGTTTTATTTTATTTGGTAACCATCTCTATCCTTTATGCCTACCTCTTATGATCACTCAACATCTAAACTTTCTGTAGTTAACAAACCTGTTTAATGTTTTACCTAGAACAGTGTATTTTGCTTGATATGCTCGGGAAATCTGCTCAGGAACAAAAACCGGTGCATGTCCTCTCCACACTGAGGGAGGGGCAGACTGGGTTATAAACATACACCTGTCAGGCTTCTGACCAGGGGAGGACAGTACAATTCTGGGTCCTAAGCTGGGGAGCTCAGGGGAACTGGCTGGAGCCTCTATTGTTAGTTCATGAGTGGCTGAGAGAAGCATTCATGTAACTCAGCTGGGTGTGTCCCTGCCTGTGGCTGCCTGGAAGTACAGTACCTGGCAGAGGTTTGTGGCTTAGCAACAGCATCACAGTGTGAGAGGGAGCCCGGGACAGAGGGCTCAGCGGTTGCACAGTTCAGGTTGCACCCTGGGGAACCCATCACACCATGTCTGCCCTAGGAGGGTTTTCCCAATATAGGAATACTGGAGGACTCAGACTGTAAGCTCCCTCAGGCAGAGACCCCCTCTTTGTTTTGTGTTTATACAGCACCTAGCACAGTGGGGCCCGGCCCGCAAACAGGACTCTTAGACGCAATGGCAAGACAGATAATAAATAACTATTAACACCACACTATGCAGGCAAAGCACCCCTCCTGTGGATGCAGCTTAGACTAGCAAAACTGCACTTTTACTGGTATCGCTTATTACACCACCCACTCTCGGGCAAAATAAGCTATGCCGGTAAAAGCATGGCTTAGCCAGTAGACCTGCGTTTACTCGAGGGGCTTCTGCTGGCACAGCTCTGTCGGTCACAGCTCACGTCTCATCAACCCCCTGACTGACACAGCTATGCCGGCAGAAATCTCTAGTGTAGACTGGCTTTGTTGTCACCTCTTCCTCCCAATCCCACTCTGTCTGTTTGGCCCATGCTGTCTGACAGGGTCTGTCTTTGTTCTTTCTCTGTACAGCACCTAGCACAGTGGGGACGATCCTTGATTGGGTTTCCTAGATGCTACCATAACCGGGTTGTACTTAAAGTACTGTATAGGATCTTTTCAGGGGAAATACTTTAAAGTACAACAACCGCCCCCTTTTCTGTGGCCTGAATCACCCGGCGCTCCCATCAACTTCAGTCCTTTAACTGAAGCTGTAGTGGCGTTAGCTATGGAAACCCTCCCAGTTCAGTCCCCAGAGAGAGGCTGATTGGTCACATGTGGAACGTGTGCTGAGGATGGGCGAGGAAGAGTGATGTGGTAGGAAAGGAAGATGCTGCAACCCGGAGCTTTGGGATGGACTGCAGAGGCAAGGAATGAGATACAGGCAGGCCAGAGGCAGTCTTGGGAACAGGAATTGCAGCATGGCATAGGCCAAGGGTTTAACAGCACAGGCGAAGAGGGGGCAGGTGTTAGAGGAAGAAGTGAAAGGCCTTCGTAAGAATCTGGATTTGTGAGAGCAGATGTGGGGCTGAACTCCAGGGAGTGCAAAGAAGCCAGGAGTGGTGGCCTGTCTGGCTCTCAATAGAGAGAATGTGCGATGGCATCAGGTGCTGCAAAGATTTAATTGTCACAAGTCTGGAAAAAGCACATTTGTGGCTCTGAGCCATGTGGCGAGAGTCAGACTGAGGGTTTCTGCAGGGCGGACTGGTTGCTGGCGGATATTGCTATATAGCACTGTCGGGTGGAAGGGGCTCCTCATCTACACGAGCTAAGCGGGGCAGGGAGACTGGGGACTGTTCCATTCTTTACTCCATGCTCATTTCAAAGACTTTTCCTCCCTATTATTAAAACAAGTTGAATTTTTGCCCCAGCAGGAAGTAAGAAGGGGAAGAGAAACCCCTCCGCTACTGGGATTCACTGGAAATGCAACAGCTCCAAAATTCAGCTCCTATGTCCATTTCATAAACATTACCCCTTAGAGTGCCCAGCTGGCATCATGACCCCATCATGTAACAAGAGGCAGCCCTGGGCCTGAAGAGTTTCCAGCCTGAATACACAAAACAGCCGAAGGATGGGAAGGCAAACAGGAGAAGCGACTTGCCTGTGGGGATACAGTAGGACAGTGGCAGCGTCAGGATTAAGACTGAGACTTACGTCCCATTCCAGTGCTCAATGCATAGGACCACGCTGCCTCTCAAAGCATTATTAAATGTTTTCCCACCCCACCACCGTCAGCTGCCACACGCACAATATGGAAGTAACCATCGAATGCTGCATAAAGCCTGGAGCTCACTGTTTGCTTCATTCATATATTTATAGTCAGCGTTACACATTTCACAAGAGACACAGGTTGTTTGCAAGTATAACACACCCACCAGTCAAATAATGGGCTAGGTTTAATGATGGGCACATCAAAAGGCACTATAATGAAGTCTACCCAGGCAACACATTACATGATTCATACCGGAGTTCAGACGCACAATGAAAGCATCCAACCAGCAGCTAGGATATGAATTATAGGTTAAATTATTGGCTGGCTTCGTTGATTTCAATGGAGTTGTGCCAGCAGAGAATTTGGCCCAAGGAGAATAGCATGGACCCCAGAGTGTATTATGAACTACATACCACAGAGGAATGACTTGACCCAGTGTTGCAATGCAGCCACCTCTTAGTTGGAACGTGGCAGCTGCTTAACAGCAGCAGTAACAGTTCAGGACAGATACAGGACCCCTGCACTTTCTATTTGAATTTCCAGAGGGAATATCGGGAAACCAAATATAATTATATGAATTCAAAATTGACTGGAACATCAGCTTATGTCCTGATTAGAACTGCTTGAAAAATTAAAAATATTATTATGGAACATTTTGAAAACTTCAAAATCATTTGCATTTATTTTTTCACCTTTTTTGGTGGAATTTTTATTCACATTTTTTCCACTGACATTTTTGGTTTCTTGTTTTCCATTTCTGAGACATGAAACATTTGAAAAAATGAGTTTTGTGGGCAGTTTAGAACCATGACGGGATTTTAAAAAAATTCAGAGATAAAAAAATGGTTAAGCATTTCTTCTTTCAAAACCAGAAAACAAAAGGAAAATGTTTCAGGAAAAAAACAAAAACAACCCCACTTTTGGTGAAAAGTTACAATGCTGAGATAAAGGGCATTTCTGACAAAAGTACAAATCACGGAACAAGTTTTGACTAGTTTTAGCTCTCACTTTTTGGGGAAAATGACAAGGGACCTTTAACACCCTCAGTGATCTGAGGTTTTATACTCTTGGCATCACCCTAGTATAGGACCTCGGTTTTATTTTTCATACATTTGTGCCTTGCATACCTTGAACTCTCCAGGTCTGATTTTCCAGTATCTCCCATTGGTTCCCAATTCATTGTAACTCTGTTGACTTGAATTGGTTCTGATTTACACCCATGTGAGCAGGAGGAAAACTAAGCCCCCAAAGCACTTTTCAGATTGCTTATATTCAGATCACCTTAGTCCATCAATGAAATGCAGCCAGTTCTGGGGTGAAACACACCTGCACAGCACTAAATAATATTTTCAGACCAATTGGTGCAAAAGGATCTTTTTATCCTTGGGCAAAAGGAACTACAGCCGTGTAAAGAATTAAGTATTGTCAAGGCCTGGTCACCAGATGGCAGTGTGGGAAACAATCTTACACGTTCTTTCTCTTAATGTGAGAGTGTAACAGCCAGCACTTATGGGGAGCCCCACCTACCAGTCAGGGGTTAGGCCCTTTAAAATGCAGAGTGGGGGTTGGTAGGGGTCCTCCCACTCCACCAGGCTCCAGCCCCTGTGAGGGTACCAAAGGGGTCTGATCCCCAAGAGCACCTTAAGGCTGCCCTCCCCAAGCCACTTCCTCCCACCCATCTGTTGTCCAAGGTTTGCAGCCTGCAGCAAGAAGGTGTGAGGGGGGCGGGGGGGGGGGGGGCGGTCAGCTCACCACTTGGTGCCTCTTCACAGCCTGGTGTGGCCTGGCAGCTCCATCCCCCTTGTCCCCTTCAGCCAGGCCAGGTCCAAGCCTCTCCCCTTCTGGGGCAGTCCATAAACACACCAAGGGAAATTAACCCCGATAGACTGAGTCACTATGTGAGAGAGCAAAGTGCTTCCCTCTCTGCCTATAACAGCAGTGGGGCCTCCTGCTCCTCAGGGATGGAGCTTCAGGCAGCTGTTGATAAGAAAGTGCCTGCCCGCCTGCCCGCCCCCTTTCATCAGCGCTACCTATTACAGGCCCGTTCTCCTCCCTGGCCTGCCCACAAAGGAGGCGCTCTGCTCCCTTTTAACTCCTCCTCCAGCCGGTGCATCTTTTGCAGGCGGGGCGGGGCCGGGCTGGCTGAGTCCACAGCAGCTCCTTAGCCCCTTGTTGCACAGCATGGGGTTTGTAGACCCATCCCAGAAAGCAAGTTTTTAGCGGTTGAAGAAATGCTGCACTGTTTTCTGTTTTGTGACCTAGGTTCTTTGGGTGGAGCTGTTGCAAGCACAAGGGACTTTGCTCCCTCTCTCTCTTTCTAAATAGAGACCATTCTTGAGGCAGGGCTGATCCCTGGGAACCAGGCATTGGGGTTTGGGCTGAAACCCCTGAGTGAGGAGATTGCCTGCATGCTGTTTGTTACACCTCTGTTCCAGGACTAGAGTACATAGTGTAAACAGATAAGTTACACTAAGAATATACCCAGACTCCACATCACTGATTTTTCCAGCAGGAAGCCAACCTGCAAAGCCTGCATGTCCGCTATACGATTTAGCAGAGCTGTGATATTATTTAGGATCATCTTTTTGCTCTGTGTTTGTACAGCACCTAGCACAGTGGGGTCCTGGTCCTTAGGCACAAATAATAATATGGAGCATAGGTGCCAACTTTCTCCAGGCTGGGGGCTGCCTGCGCCCCCGCCCCTTTCCCTGCCCCTGGCCCCACCCCCAAAGTCCCTGCCTTAACTCCGCCCCTCCCTGCCCCTATTGGATCCCTTCCCCAAATCCCGGCCCCAGCCCCGCCTCTTCACCCAGTGCGCTGCATTCCCCCTCCTCCCCCCTCCCTCCCTGCCCCGTGAATCAGCTGTTTCACGGCGCAAGCGCTGGGAGGGAGGGGGGAGAAGCAGGACGTGGCAGCGCGATGGCGGAGGAGGTGGGGGCGAGCTGATGCAGGGGGGCGGGGCAAGGCAGGGAGCTGCCTGTGGGTGCTCAGCACCCACCAATTTTTTTCTGTGGGTGCTCCAGCCCCGGAGCACCCATGGAGTCGGCACCTATGCTATGTAGTGGTGGTACAGAAAGAGGGGGGAAGGGATAATATACCAAATTCCAGCTAGTTTCGACTCTCCACTCTCTGCATGGTCACAGTAAAAATAACAGTAACTAGCACTTACCCGCTGCACTGCTTCTCATCTTGATAGTCACAGCCTCACACACAGGCACACGCAGCCTGCTCTTTCCTTGCCCTGCAGCATTTACCCTGCTGCCAAAGTGAGTATGGAACACGACTGCTCCAATTTTACGCCCACTTCGCACTGGCATCAGTGATTGTATGAGGCGCTGGGCACAGGAGAATCAGCCCCAGGCTGAGCCAGTGAGGACGGGCTCAGATCTCTGCCCCTGCACTCGTCCTGACATCTTCAACCACTTTTTTCATATTGTTTCCTTGTGGGTCTGGCTGGGACCCGCAAATGCTTCCTGGACCATCTCAGCTTTATTTTATGTTAACTGCAGCTATCTCCATCCTTGGTGTTTATACCCTCCCAGTGCTGGCAGATTTCTCTTCCCCCTACTTACGGCTTAGCCAAGCTAGACATACTTAGCTCCTTTAACCTCTCATCATCAATCAGTTCCCTCCAGTGCCCTTTTTTCAGTTGCTCTTTTCTGAACCCCTTCCAGCTTGTCAATATCCTTCTGGGGATGTGGTACACGGAGCTGAATGCAAATTCCCAAGAGCAGGATCTTGCCTTCCGTCTCCTTGGAATATGTCAATGGCCTGCTATACAGGTGCTGATTAAAAGAACTTGGCTGCATTCCTTGGGATCCAATCTAGACAGAAACAAACAGGCTGTTCTACCCTGACAGGTGTCACTATGAGAATGGCATCATGGGACTTTGGAGTCCTCAGCACTCGCAACTCCAGATCAAACAGGCTCAGTAGACCTGGCTGAAAATTTCTTTGAAAAGCCCGTCACCCTCTCTACTGGGACTTCGGAAGGGGTCCTTGGCTGGTAGCCTCCTGGCTATCTCCTCCAGTGCCTACACCAGGAAATTCTCCCCCCCCCCACTCCACCCCAGTGACAGCAAAACACAATCATCATTATTCATAGTTATAAGCCGTTAACACAAACCTTCACTGGGACCCTGCACCAGCTGCTGCTAATAATCCATCTCTCCATTGTCCAGAGCCACTTGCACCAGATTCTGGTCTGAGTCTCCATATCCTGTGACCAGCTCAGTCATATGGGCTTCACTCCATGATTTTTCAATGGGTAGTGCTTGTACACATTGTGTCTCCAGGAGCCTGGGGAGGTAGGGAGCATTATCACCCCCATTTTACAGATGGGGAACTGAGGCACAGAGAAGGGAAATGAATTGTCCTAGATCACCCAGGAAGGCCAGAGCAGGGACTTGAACCTGGCTCTCCCTCAGCCTAGGTCAGTGCCCCAACCACTGGCTCTAATCTCTCCCTTAATCTGAATCACCCCAGTGTAAACCTGAAGCCACTTCACCAATGAGACTCTGGCTTGACAGTGGTGGGACCCAGCTCAGAATCCAGCCCTCGGCCTGTGACACTCTCCAGCTGCACGGTTTCCAAACCAACCCGTCAGGGACAAAATAGGCTTCAGGAATGAGAGTCCTTCACACCTGTACCAGGTCCCCGACTGGTAACGTGCTGCATGTCGCCCTAGCCAATGGACCAGCACCCAGCCCGGGCTTTGACCTAACCACCCCCTTGTTCTGTGTGTGACGTTGCAGTCTATATGGTTTTATAAAAATATGTATCTGGAATATGCTTCATGCAAAAGGTACCTTGTAAGGTATCATTACAAAGCTTATAATCTACTGAGTGTGATCATCCTATTTGTATAAATGTACCACTCTTGTATCTGGAACTAGAAATATGAAATATAACTCTGAGGCCTATTGTAATTATGCAAAGTGTGGGCCATTAATGGTGGTTTGGAATCTTGATGATTTCCATTAGCCACGACAATTGTCTGCAGATGGGTGTGTTTTACCTGCAAGTCTTCCTGTTTACCTGTGTGCTGGCAAGTGGGCAATGAAGCCCTGCTGTGACATGTGATCATGTCACCTGAACTGGAATCCATCTTTAACCTGGTGTCTTTCCATTGAGAAGGAGGGGGTGGGAACCCAGAGAGGGACAAAGGATTCCCGCCTTATGCAAAAGATAAATACAGGGGTGGAACAGAACAAAGGGAGGAGAGGAGCCATCATGAGGAATCCCCTAGCTACCACCTGAGCTGGAACAAGAGCTGTACCAGGGGAAAGAATTGTGCCCAGGCCTGGAAGGTTTCCAGTCTGAGGAAAAGACTCACTGAAGTATCTCTGAGGGTGAGATTATCTGTATTCAGTTTGATTAGACATAGATTTGTGCATTTTATTTTATTTTGCTTGGTGACTTACTTTGTTCTGTCTGTTACTACTTGGAACCACTTAAATCCTACTGTCTGTGTTTAATAAAATCACTTTTTACTTATTAATTAACTCAGAGTACGTATTAATACCTGGGGGAGCAAACAACTGGGCATATCTCTCTATCAGTGTTATAGAGGGCGAACAATTTAAGAGTTTACCCTGCATAAGCTTTATACAGGGTAAAATGAATTTATTTGGGTTTAGACACCATTGGGAGTTGGGCATCTGGGTGTTAAAGACAGGAACACTTCTGTGAGCTGCTTTCAGGTAAACCTGCAGCTTTGGGGCAAGTAATTCAGACCCTGGGTCTGTGTTGGAGCAGACGGGAGTGTCTGGGTCAGCAAGACAGGGTGCTGGGGTCCCGAGCTGGCAGGGAAGGCAGGGGTACACGTAGTCTGGGCACATCAGGTGGCAGCTCCTAGGGGGTTTCTGTGATCAAACCTGTCACACTGTGTTAACCTGAAAACACCAGCCAAACCACTGCAGCACTCATCCTTCCTTTCAACCACCAATGGACCCCAGCATCCAGGCCTGGAGCTAGGGTGACCAGATGTCCCAATTTTATAGGGATAGTCCTGATTTTTGGGTCTTTTTCTTATATAGGCTCCTATTACCCCCCACCCTGTCCCAATTTTTCACACTTGCTGTCTGGTCACCTTACCTGGAGCTGAACATTCCCAGCGTTTGGATTAAAAGGGGAGGAGGGGCTTGGGGTTGGGCCCACCTCTGTGTTTAATATAATATGAAAAGAGAAACATAAAGTCCCCTCTGAAGGATTTTAGCCCCAAAGCATATGATCTGCAATGCTAGAGTCCTGCCTGCACTGCTGCCCTCATTTGTATCATGCAGTGCAAGGACTGTGGACTTGGAAAACTTCCATTTAATTGTATCCTGCAGGCAGAGAACTCCTTGCCTGATACGTCGGAAAATCTGGATTCTGTCCCCAGAACTTCTCTTATTGCAGCAGATGTTCCAGGGAGAGGTAAAGTCCTGGTGAAGTGAGGGCCAAATCAAAGTGAAGGAAGTAGCTCAGGATTTGGCCTTTTTTGATTTAAAAACGTCCATTTTTGTATATTCAGTGAGATAATTATTAATATTCCTGGATTCCCCAGCTGAGATCAGGGCCCAAATCGTACTGAGCACTGCACACAGTGAGACAGCTCCTGGCACCCAGAGCCTACAAGCTACATCAACTAGACGGACAAACAGTCAGATGGGAAATACAGGCACAGACGAGGGCACAGACTTACCCCAGGTCACAGGCAGAGACAGACATAGAAGGGAGGCTGGTTAAAAAAATTAATGAAAATTTTTTTTTTAATGGAAAATTGGGCTTTTCCCAAACAAAATTTTTCATGAACGGTGTCTGCTTTCTGTGGGAAAACTGCAATTTTTTGTTGAAAAAATGAAAGCCACGAAACTAAAAATTTCAATTCCTACATGCCCCCACTTTGCCTCATGGTAGTTGTAGTTTGGGTGCTTCATATCCTCTATGGACCAGGCTCCCCAGCTGGACTACATCTCCCATGAATCTCTGCAGCCAGGTGACTCCCAGGATGCACTGCCTGTCCTCCCCCAAATTGGAAACTGCAGCAGTTAAGGAGATGTATTCTGAGCTGGGAGCCTGGTCCATAGAGGAGAATGAGGGCATCAGGCAATGCAGTACCAAAGGGAAACACAGACTAACGTCGAACAGACTCGAAATGAATCTTTTTGGGACAGTTCAACAAACCAACGCGGAACATTTTGATGTGGGAATATGGAAATGTTTCATTTTGATCAGAAATACCAAAATGAAATGCTTCACCGCATCAGACTGAATTTTTTTAGAACTTTTCATTCCACAAAAAATGTCAATATTTGCACTTTTCAACCCAAATCAGGATAAAAAATACTGAAACATCAGAACCTCTTGCAGGACAGAAATTCTAATTTTTGCTCATCTTTCTTCTTAAACATAGAAAGGAGTGAGGTTTACAGAGGGCCCACAAACTATTTAAAGGGATACTACCCAGTTCTCAAACACTAGTTATGCTTTAATCTATTTTCCTTTCTCTTCCTACCAGCCTGTGTGAAGTGAACACCACAGTTGTTTGCCTCATAAATCACTGCGAAGGGGGCTAATGAGTGGGTATGCAGGAGGAGAGAGATGTGGTGTGGTTTGCGCTGCAGGAGAAGGTTTCAGCTCTTGGGTGGCAAACTCATCCCTGTACCTGGCAGAGGCGGGAAAAGCCGATGATAAACCAGAAATGCACATTTTATTTACATCTTGCAACTACAGATAGGCCAGAAACAAACCCTCCGATCCAAACGCCAGATGTGGAGCCAAACTTAATGGGCCAAATCACAACCTAGGATGGAAGTATGCCTGAGGTCTAGAGTTTGAAATCCAGAATGTCCTCAAATTTCAGGGGGTGGGGCTTTGGCCGCTTAAAAGAGAAAAAATGTAACTGAAAACTTGGATCAGAACTTGGGTGCAGAGCTGGGTTTTGCTTCCAGCCGATCTCTTTGCAGTATCAGTGACCCTTACCTCTGACAGACTATATGGAAGAGATTTGCTCCTGATATAATAGCCAAGTTTGTCGGGATTTCTAAAGTATCTTGTTACCTGATTTATGACAGCAAGTCAATATTGACAGCATTTGAAAATGGTGACTCAGGCAAATATGCTTTTAGCTTGAGATTTATTTTCTACCTTTTGGAAATTGTATTCTGAGCACACACAATGAAAGTCATTAATTTTCAAAGAGCTTAGTTTTGAAACATGAACCTTTGACAGATTGCTGGAGTGCGAATCTATCTTCATTGAAATGTTGAGAGTATTGTGGGATAGCTTCGTGTTTCCATTAATCTTGGAATGAGACTAGTCCGCAACCTCAGAAAACTTCTACAAAACTAACCTACCCTTGGATTAAACAGCAGAAATATTAAGGGCAGCTATGGATTTTGTTATTGTCTTCATCTGTAAGAAAGATCTTAAACATCAGCATTAACTAAAACCCTTTTCCATGTTTGTCTTCATATTAACTGCAGCTCAATATCAGTTAAGGCTGCACTGGAATCCAGCATTGCTGCATATTGTAAACATCTGCTTTAATACATGGGCTGACTTTGGTTCACAGCCTCTGGTTCAGGTCACAGATCTTACACCAGGCCCAGTGCTCCAGGCTCTCTCTCTGTCCTATACATATCAGCAAAAAGATCCATCATACTTTCTCCAAATTACAAGCCACCTAAAAAAATGCAATTTATTTCCCCCAAAGCAACACCCAGATCTTTTTCTTTTCAAGGATGTGGCCGATAGCAAACTACTGAGCAAACAGCACAAAATTCATTTTTACCAAGCGTTCATTTATGTGAAAAGATTTTAGTCGTGGCTTTTGGCTGGAGGTTTTTTTAAAAAATGTCTTCAGTGTTATGAGTCAAAACCCGACTTGTGTTTATGGCTGAATGCCTGAATATAGCTTGATTGCTTGTCTATGGGTATCAGTTTAATAGAATTCCCTTTTTCTTAGCTTGTTTTCCCCACACAGTGCTACCTCCCCCCCTCCAAAACCAACAACAACAAAAAACACACTTCCCAGTGCACTGAAATTTCAAAGAGTTATGGGGCCTGCCAGAAAATGATGTGTGTTGAATTGAGAATTTCCAGCATGTCTGTGATGTACTCAGGATCCCATACGCTTTACAGGCTGAATGCAAGTTTGGCAGCTGCACCACAAAGGTTTATCATACACTAGCTGGAGCTGGCGGGGGAGGGGGAAGGGCTTGATTCTCGTTTACATGATGCTCTGGGCAGCACATTTCCTTTTAGAGCCTGGGAGCTTCAAGCCCCTGTGAACTGCCCCAGGGCTTTAGCATCAGTGAGATCCAGGCGTACGGCCCAGGCTGGCATTATATTCGCCAGCGGCTGCGTTTATTCTGGTCTCTTGCCGTTTTACTGCACGGGAGGACGCGAGTCTGGGCCAGCAACACAGCCCACATACCAGCTGGCCTCGTCCTTGTAAATCACTGCCCAAGTGGAACGTGTTATTGTTCCATGTCGGGGGGATATTTCAGAGCCTTCCAGGAGCGTCAGGAGTAACTGCAAGCCCAGGCTCCCCTAATGCCGTCACGGTCACATCCAAGTGACTCAGAAGAGCTCTTCCTGTTGTCATGGAATAATGATGGCGTCTCCCTGGAATTAACATGGGCTTCATATAGAAGGGGTGACTATAAATAACCTCACCAGATGACCCAGCCCTAATACGCAGACTAGAGGCTCAAAGGAACTAACGTCTTAGCCGGCTTCTTGCTTTGGCTTGCGTTGCTTTACTAATAATACTTAGCTCTTATGTAGCCCCCTTCTTATGTAGCCATCGATCGCCAAGTGCTTTTCTAATCAGGTCTGTGCCCTTGTCCCCATTTTTCAGAGAGGGAAATCAATTTGCCTTGTTTAATATAGCAGAAGTGGGAATGGAATCGCCATCCCTTGTCTCCCAGGGCAGGGCAGCACCCTATCGTTAGCCCACGCCGCTAACGAACCTGAAGCCAGCCTGCCTGACCAATTCTCTTGCGTTGAACTAGAGACAGAAAACATTGCTCTAGGGTTGGAAGACCCCAACATTTGTGCCTATTTAGGAGTGGTTGGTTAAGGCCCAGGAATCTCAGTGACACTCGTTCAGCTTCCCAATGGTGGCATGAAACCAGGCAGCCTCTGCTCGGCATGCACTGCATAGAAAGGACCCAATTCAGAGCCAGCGGGACTTGCGCTTGCTTAGCTTGGGTCCAGCCTGGCTCAGTATCTTCAGGGGTCTGAGCTGGAACCGGGAGGTCAGAATGCTCCCTAGCAGCCTGGTGGCTTTAATACATGTGGGCCCAGAATCATCAATTTCTTCTTCTAGAGATCGTGACGGGGCCAGAGCAGGGAGGGGAGAGAGGCAGCTGGGGCAAAGCCTCGGCCAGCCAAGGACGAGGTCCAGCAGGAGGCAGGGCCGGGTGAACAGAGCGGCAGCAGGCACAAGTGAAAGGCCCAGGACCGTGAAAGGCTCAGGACCGACCATGCAGTGCTGCAGCCGTGGGGCATCGCTGGTGTCTGGAGGGCAGTTCAGTCTGTGTCATGCCCTGGCCCAGCTGCCGGTGGTTTGGGGAGGGCCATGGGAGTTATGTCAGCAGAGGCTCTGGGGGAGCCTGTCCTCAGTGGCTGCACGGCCCCAGTGCGGTGGGAGAGACTCGGAGCTCCTGAATCCTCATCCCGCCCTCTCGCCTTTTCCCGTCACAGCTCCAGACAAGCCAGGCGGTGGTGCTGGGACACTGTGAATAGTGGGGGTGTTGAAAGCAGTTTTTACTTTTTACCTCATGCGGCCCCCTTACCCCGTCCGTGCCCCCTACCATCCCCCAGAGCTGGCGCTGGGAGCAGGGCCATGTCTCCAGACAGGGGTAAGGGGGCCGAGGCTGAGGAGCTGGGGGTGGACATGGGGCCAGGAGTGGAGCCCCGGTCGTGGGGCTGGCAGCCGGAACCCTGGGAGCAGAGCCCTGGGTGCAGGGCCTGGAGCAGGGGGCTGGGCATGGGGCCAGTGCCCTGGGTGCAGGGCCTGGAGCAGGGGGCTGGGCACGGGGCCAGTGCCCGGGGAGCAGGGCCGGCAACCAGGGCCCCAGGAGTAGAGCCCCAAGCACAGGGACAGCACCAGGGAGTGGGGCTGGGACCCGAGCCCCGGATGTGAGGCCAGCAGCTGGGACCCCGTGTAAAACCTGGGGGTTCTGCAGCTCCCCCTCCCGCGCATCCTTAGACAAGCCATGTCACTTGTCTGGCTCAGCTGCTCCACCTGCAGACAGGAGCTGCTAGGCACCCGGTGGGGCATGCACCAGCCCAGCGCTTTGCAAACGTCAAGCCTCCGGTTGTTATTCATTCGTTCCTGAGCACAGCCCGGCGCCCCTCCCTCCAAGGTGTTTCTATTGACAAATAATAACAACGCTTGGCACTTAGGTAGCACATTTCACACGCGGCCTCAAAGCCCCCCCCAGAAACGGGCGGCTCTTGTCATCCTCATTGTGCACACGGGGAAAACGCGGTGCAGACACTTGCCCGCGGTCACACAGCGAGCCGGGAACAGGGCGCCAATCTCCTGACTGATTTCCTGGTACAGCTTGGCAGCCGAACAGAGCACACGGTAACCGCAGCGCTCCCTGGGCCTGCCGGGGCAGGTTTCTGCACTGGTGCCGAGCTGCTGGCCCCAGCTGCAGCTGAGAAGTTTTGCCTAACCAGCGCCAACCCCTCCTCCATCCCCCCCACCACCTGCATGTGGACTTCCTGCTCCAGCTTGTCCCTAACACGTGGGCTTCGCACGAGGCCACACCCTTGGGTACATGCTCTAGGCAGACGTGGGAGCTCTTCTGCCAGCTCTTCCTTCCCTTTGAACAGCCCGCAGGAGGACTTTCCCAGCCCTTTTGACACAGCTTGACTCTTCTGAGGTAGCGTGGTGCAGCGGCTAGAGCCCCGGACACAGAAAACCTGGGTTTGGTTCCCAGAGAGCCTGCTGGGTGACCTTGTGCAAATCACGTCACTGCTCTGTGCATCTGTTTGCCCAGCTGTTAAATGGGTATAATGCAGAGGTCCCCAAACTGTGGGGTGCCCCCTCTTGTTGGGGGGGGGCGTGGCTGGGGCCCAGGGTAGGAAGGGAGCGCCACCTAGCTCCGCTCTGGCCCCAGCCCTGGCTGCCAGCCCCACGCCCGGGGCCCCGGCTACCAGCCTTGCACCCGGGGTCCCAGCTACCAGCAGCTGCCGGCCTTGACCCCCAGCCTGGGCTCCGCTCCTGGCCCCGTCCCTGCCCCCAGCTGTGGCCCCAGCCTTGGCCCCCTTACTCCTGTCTGCATCCCTCCCAGGAGCCGCAGTCCTGCTCCGGGCCCTGTGTGTGTGTGGGGGGGTGCAGCTGGTGTAAAGGGGTGAAAACGGGGACCCCTGGTATAATGATACCGACCTCCTTTGTAAAGTGCTTTGAGCTAAGAGCTACGGATTATTAGCATCTTTCCGAAGTCACATATGGGGCTGCCCTGCTCCTGACGGCGACACAGGTTGTAAGCCCCATGGTTTATTTTGCCTTCGTTTTCTGTGACCTGTACCTGTAAAGCACTAAGGCGTCCGTGGCTCCAGGGCTGGGAGGGATGCCCCAGGTCTGTTTGCCTGGGTGAGCCAGGCCCACTGGACTCTTCTCTTTCTGCCACACACAAACCCAGCATGCCTCAGCTGGCTGCACTCTGCACCCAGGCCTCCTCGCCAAGACTGGCCGCCACCCTGAGGATCACAAGCCACTGCTGCAATAGGCTCCACCATGCCCACGCCCTCGCTCTGGATCCTGCCACAATAACCGTGCAGCCAAAAGCAGGGGTAGCTCCTCCACCTGTGCTGAATCCACGCCTGGGACCGGCTGGAGTGGACCGACGTGAGGAGTGTGCAGAGCCAGAAGCCCAGGGGCGGCTCCAGGCCCCAGCACGCCAAGCGCGTGCTTGGGGCGGCATGCCGCGGGGGGCGCTCTGCCGGTCGCCGGGAGGGCGGCAGGCAGGGTGCCTTCGGCAGCATGCCTGCGCAGGGTCCACCGAAGCTGCGGGACCAGCGGACCCTCCACAGGCACGCCTGCGGGAGGTCCACCAGAGCCGCGGGACCGGCGACCGGCAGAGCGCCCCCCACAGCATGCTGCCGTGCTTGGGGCGGCGAAATGTCTAGAGCCGCCCCTGCAGAAGCCCTTCCATTAAATGTGTTGGTGGGCTAAGGACACGTCTGCACAGGGCCTGGGCAGGACGGACAAGTGCTCCCACAATGCACCAGGAGACAGTTGCCAGCACAGCTCATGTTATCCAGGTGCTAAGAACCCTGGGGCATGCACCCCGAACTCCTAGCACCTAACCCAGGTTACTGTAGAGCCAGCGTGGACACAGGTGGTGTGTGGCTCTGCAGTGTGGATGCTCGCAGGTAGGCTTAGCTAACCAGTGTCCACCCCCAGGGGCCTGGAACCCGGTAAACACTTCTGCGAACACGTACCCAGAGTTCTGGGCTGGGCTGTTGTCAGCGGAACCCGTCAGAACAGTGGATTCTGGAATTATCACCCCATGGAGATGCATGGGGCAATTCAAATCTAACTTAGCCGTTGTTCCAGGCTAGCTTGTTCCCTGTGTGCTACTCTTCCATTTCCAGGGGTTTGCGGCACCGGGTGGCATTCTGAGAGGCAGAGAAGATGCAACATACGAGGAGCGAGAGAGAGAGACACACACACACACACACAGAGCTCTACCTTGTGTGGATGGAGCTGAGCGAATAAATTGACTTTTCAGGAGGAAAAAAGTCAAGAAACATTTCAATATTTTTTATTGCAGCCTCTCCCTTCCCCCTCCCCCCCCCACTGGGCATTTTTAAAAATCTGCTCTGGAGCTGGTCCAAATTCTCCAGATTTGTATTTCAACATGTTGAAACGTCCAAAAATTCTGCATAGCCAAACATCCAAAAAATGGTGGCTGTGCGCAAATTCTCAAAAGCAACACAAACCCCTTTGTGACACTTTTCCCTGTGTGTGTGTGTGTGTGTGTGTGTATGTGTTTGAGTGTGTGTGTGTGAATCTTTTATTTTTAAAAATAAATAAAACACCCTGATTTGCAAATGGGCCCCCAGCCTGACATCACTGCTTCCTAGAGTTGCCATTTCATATTGTGCTGAGTGGTCCAATTCTGCACAGCTTGAAATGGTCCCACACGTGTGTACAGTACAGTACCAGGAGCCCCGCTGTGGCAAGACTAGGCACTGCTCAGCCCTGGCACTCGCCTGGTTATATTCTTTTCTTGGCTCCCGCCCGATGAAAATGATCACATTTCTGACTGTTCCCAGCGAGCGTTCCTGAGCCATTTTAAAATTAATTGCCACCATAATAATGAACAGACAAATGCTTGCCTGCAACATGTTTTCATTTCCCTTAACTGGATAATTCCCTAGAGAATTAGAAGCCACCCCAGGCCCTTAATCACATCTCACAAGATAAAATGCACTCCAAATGCCACAGATAGATAGCAGATAAAGGACAATGAATCTTTATGGCCACAAATGCTGTATAATAAACTGGAAGATGCTCCTGAAAATCAAGCCCCAATGAGTTTAATTGAAAAACACTGTAATAACTGAAATGTTTTACTGTATTAGCCTCTCACTCATAAATGTCACATTAGATCTCCAGGCCTTGGGCTGATCATTCTGTATTAATTCAGGAGGCTCTGTGCCTCTCCAGTGTAAGACATCATTAACCCTTTTGCTCCTGCTGCTGTTGCAGGAACAGCCTTGCCCCTCACAGCTCCAGCTGTACTGGGACTTCAGGGTGAATCTGTCTCAATGAGTTGGAATCGTGGTGGTCCTTCCTTCATTTACATAAGAACGGCCGCACTCCGTCAGACCAATGGTCTGGCTAGCCCAGTATCCTGGCCTCAAACAGTGGGCAATGCCGGATGGTTCAGAGGGATCCATCCCCTGTTAGCCAGTCTCAGCGTCTAACAGTCAGGTTTAGGGACATCCAGAGCGTGGGTAATAGCCAGCGATGGACCTATCCTCCATGAACTTATCTAGTTCTTTTTTTGAACCCAGTAATAGTTTTGTCTTTGTAATGATTTCCACAGGCTGACTGTGCATTGTTTGAAAGAGTACTTCCATATGTTTGGTTTAAACCTGCTGCCTATTCATTTCATTGGGTGACCCCTAGTTCGTGTGTTATGTGAAGGGGGAAATAACACTTCCCTAGTCACTTTCTCCACACCAGTCACGATTTTATAGACCTCTCTCATAATCCCCCTTAGTCGTCTTTTTTCCATGCTGAACAGACTCAGTCTTTTAATCTCGCCTCATAGGGAAGCTGGTCCATGCCTCTAATCATTTGTGTTGCTCTTTCTCTGTACTTTTTCCAATTCTAATATATCTTTTTTTGAGATGGGGCGACCAGAACTGCACGCAGTGTTCAAGGTGTGGGCGTACCATGGATTTATATAGTGGCATTATTACCTGTCCCTTACCTAATGGTGCCTAACATTCTTTTAGCTGTTTTGGTGGCTGCTGTACACTGAGCACATGATTTTCAGAGAAAGGGAAGGTCCTTTCATGGATTGAGAACTGGTTAAAAGACAGGGAACAAAGGGTAGGAATTAATGGTAAATTCTCAGAATGGAGAGGGGTAACTAGTGGTATTCCCCAAGGGTCAGTCCTAGGACCAATCCTATTCAATTTATTCATAAATGATCTGGAGAAAGGGGTAAACAGTGAGGTGGCAAAGTTTGCAGATGATACTAAACTACTCAAGATAGTTAAGACCAAAGCAGATTGTGAAGAACTTCAAAAAGATCTCACAAAACTAAGTGATTGGGCAACAAAATGGCAAATGAAATTTAATGTGGATAAATGTAAAGTAATGCACATTGGAAAAAATAGCCCCAACTATACGTACAATATGATGGGGGCTAATTTAGCTATGAGTCAGGAAAAAGATCTTGGAGTCATCGTGGATAGTTCTCTGAAGATGTCCACGCAGTGTGCAGAGGTGGTCAAAAAAGCAAACAGGATGTTAAGAATCATTAAAAAGGGGATAGAGAATAAGACTGAGAATATATTAATGCCCTTATATAAATCCATGATATGCCCACATCTTGAATACTGTGTACAGATGTGGTCTCCTCACCTCAAAAAAGATATTCTAGCACTAGAAAAGGTTCAGAAAAGGGCAACTAAAATGATTAGGGGTTTGGAGAGGGTCCCATATGAGGAAAGATTAAAGAGGCTAGGACTCTTCAGCTTGGAAAAGAGGAGACTAAGGGAGGGGTATGATAGAGGTATATAAAATCATGAGTGATGTTGAGAAAGTGGATAAGGAAAAGTTATTTACTTATTTCCATAATACAAGAACTAGGGGTCACCAAATGAAATTAATGGGCAGCAGGTTTAAAACAAATAAAAGGAAGTTCTTCTTCATGCAGCGCACAGTCAACTTGTGGAACTCCTTACCTGAGGAGGTTGTGAAGGCTAGGACTATGGCAGTGTTTAAAAGAGAACTGGATACATTCATGGTGGTTAAGTCCATAAATGGCTATTAGCTAGGATGGGTAAGGAATGGTGTCCCTAGCCTCTGTTCGTCAGAGGATGGAGATGGATGGCAGGAGAGAGATCACTTGATCATTGCCTGTTAGGTTCACTCCCTCTGGGGCACCTGTCATTGGCCACTGTCGGTAGATACTGGGCTAGATAGACCTTCGGTCTGACCCGGTACGGCCATTCTTATGTTCAGAGAACTATCAACTCCCCGGTCTCTTTCTTGAGTGGTAACAGTTAATTTAGACCCTCTCATTTTGTATGTATAGTTGGGATCATGCATTACTTTGCCTTTATCAACACTGAATTTCATCTGCCATTTTGTTGCCCAATCACTCAGTTTGGTGAGATCCCTTTGTAACTCTTCGCAGTCTGCTTTGGACTTAACTATCATGAGTAATTTTCTTCATCTTCAAATTTTGCCACCTCACTGTTTACCACCTTTTCCAGATCTTGTATGAATATATTCAATAGGATTGGTCCCAGCACCGACCCCTGGGGGACACCACTATTTACCTCTATTCTGAAAACTGACCATTTATTCCTATCCTTCATTTCCTATCTTTCAGCCAGTTACTGATCCATGAGAGGACCTTCCCTCTAATCCCATGACTCCTTACTTTGCTTAAGAGCCTTTGGTGAGGGACCTTGTCAAAGGCATTTTGAAAATCTAAGTACATAATTTTTTGGGGAGGGATAGCTCAGTGGTTTGAGCATTGGCCTGCTAAACCCAGAGTTGTGAGCTCAATCCTTGAGGGGGCCACTTAGGGATCTGGGGCAAAAATCTGTCTGGGGATTGGTCCTGCTTTGAGCAGGGGGTAGACTAGATGACCTCCTGAGGTCCCTTCCAACCCTGATATTCTATGATTCACTGGCTCACTCTTGTCCACGTGCTTTTTGACTCCCTCAAAGAATTCTAGTAGATTGGTGAGGCATGATTCCCCTTTACAAGAACCATGTTGACTTTTCTCCAACATATCGTGTTAATCTACGTGCCTGATAATTCTGTTCTTTACTGTGGTTTCAAGCAATTTGCCTGGTACTGAAGTTAGATTTACCGGCCTGTTATTGCCAGGATTGCCTCTGAAGCCTTCTTTAAAAATCAGCATCACATTAGCTATCTGCTAGTCATCTGGTACCAAAGCTGATTTAAGTGATCGGTTACATACCACAGTTAGTAGTTCTGCAATTTCATATCTGAGTTCCTTCAGAACTCTTGGGTGAATTCCAACGTGTCTTGGTGATTTATTTCTGTGTCACTCACAGGCACTTGGTGCTGAAAGGATAAAAGGTACAACTTTGTTTGTTCCTGTGTGTGTTTTCTTACTAATGTATAAAAAGACCCTGAAAGAGTTTTGTTTAAAAAGGATATTTTCCCTCCCCTGTTTGTTTATTTTTTAAGACACAAGAGGAGCAGTGAGGTTGGTCAATCATGGGTTTGCTGGAGGACTCCCTGGAGGTCTCCAGGATGTGGATTATGAGCCTGATCCAAAACCCATTGAAGTCAATGGGAGTTTACGATAAAGGAAAATTTGGGTCTGAAGTGAGCCACATACTTCATAGCCAAGGGGACACGAGAGGTGCGTGTAATATATTTATGATAGTTATTGTACAATACCTATGCACATCACATTACAGCTGGAGAGCGCAGCCACAGTCACATTTGCTCTAGTGTCTCTAGTATGAAGGGCCTTTTCCAGTTGTTTGTGACCTCCAGAGACTTGCACATTTTGGGCTGAAATTCTCCAGCTCTGGCTGTGCCCGGGAGTGAATTCTGATGTGTGAAAATCTGAGAGAAAATAATTCTTTCATTCCACACCTCCCTCATATTCACGACATACCCTCCCCTCTCGCAGGCCCAATTCTGCTCTCAGTTACGCCCGTCTATACTCAGAGTAAGTCCATTTACTGCACTGGTTTGCTCCAGATTCATACTGTTCTCATTCTAAACAGAATTAGACCTGGAATGAGCCACCGAGCAGGGAATCCCTGCTTTCTTCACTACAAACCATCCAGCCTTGTCACTGGGGTGTCATACAGCCAGCACAAGACTTATACACCATTTAAATCCCACTTAAGACTTCAAATTAGATCTTAATTGGGATCTAGGTGCTACTTAGGCTTTCTGTGGGCCCTCTCTAGACGGCTGAGTGCAGCAAGCGTCCTGGGGAAGTAGCAGAATGTGATCGTGTAATTAAAGATGGTGTCATGATTACAGCGGGGTGAAACTTTTCATCCAAAACTTTATTTTAGTGAAAAATGCTGATTCGGCAACTGCAACATTTCATGAATAGACGTTGGTTTCACCATGATGTTCATGTTGAGGGGGAAAACCCCCCAAAGTCAAATTGTTTCAAGGTTTTGAATCAAAACTCCTTTTTCATTCTGAAATGTCCTTCAATTTTATTTTAAAAATTCAAAAATGTTAAAATAATGCCTGAAATTGGAATGAAACATGTTGGTTTTGGATCAAACAAAACACGTTCCTTGACCCAAAATATTTTTTCCCCCGACTTTTTGATTCAGCAAAAGTTTAATTTTTGGGTTGACTCAAAACAATTCCCTCCCCGGGTTTTTCAGAATTGCCCCAAACCAAACATTCAGCTATCAGCTCCAGTTATAATGTGTGTACACCAGAGGGAAGAGTAACCGTGATTCTTTCACGTCTCGATTTTTCAGTGCTTTAACTTTGCAACCTTTGCACTTTCTCAGTGCAGTTGGGAGCAGCTTCCCACGTCCCAGCTGCACGTGAACTCCCCTAAGATTTGGGAGTGCTGGGATTCAAGGGGTTGGTTTCAGCCCCTCTCTAGTTCAAGTGTAACCTTTGGGTGGGCCAGAGTTCACTTCATTTCCCAGCTCCAGTGCCTTAAAAAACACCCAGAGTTCGGTGTCGGAGGGTTTTCAGCAAGGATTGCACAGGGGCAACCTCCCCACATTCGAGTCCCAAAAGGAACTAAAGAAATTAATTTAATTCAATAACTTTATAAAATCTTATGATAAAGAAACAAATAATCTATTTTTTACAGCATGACATGGCTATTTTATAATCCACAGCCACTATCTTCACAGTTCTACATAAACATAAATAAAGGAATTAAAATCTGAACTGTTCAGTCACCACAGAAACACCGTGAGAAGAAACTGAAAGTTCCCCAAAGCTTCGGTTTTGTTCACCTAGGTCTCAGTTAGAGTCTTTGATCACCAAATCTAGACAGTCTGCTGAGTCCAAACAACGTCTTCCCCCCACTTGCTTTTAGGTATCTCCAGCTGGAATCTAGGCAGACTCTGCCTCTGCTGAAATCACTCCGAACCAGTCCACTGCCTGATTAACCAACCACTCAGTAACGTGTACTTGTGTCACCTTAGAGACTAACACATTTATTTGAGCATAAGCTTTCATGGGCTACAGCCCACTTCTTCGGATGCCCACGAAAGCTTATGCTCAAATAAATGTGTTAGTCTCTAAGGTGCTGTTCTTTTTGCAGATACAGACTAACACAGCTGCTACTCTGAAACCTGTCAGTAATGTGTACAGATTTAAAGAAAACCTGATTACAAGAAAATACAAAACTGAGCTCATAACATTCAAAAACCAGTAGGAGAACACTTCAACCTCTCTAATCACTCAGTGACAGACGTTAAGGTGGCAATTTTGCAACAGAAAAGCTTCAAAAACAGACTCCAAGGAGAAGCTGCTGAACTTGAATTAATATGCAAACTAGATACCATTAACTTAGGTTTGAACAGAGACTGGGAATGGCTCAGTCATTACACTAATTGACTCTATTTCCCCATGTTAAAGTATCCTCACACCTTCATGTCAATTGTCCGAAATGGGCCATCTTGATTATCACTTCAAAAGTTTCTCCTCTGCTGATAATAGCTTCTCTTAATTAATTGGCCTCTTACAGTTGGTATGGGTACTTGCACCTTTTCATGTTCTCTGTATGTATAAATATCTTCTTACTGTATGTTCCATTCTATACATCTGATGAAGTGGGCTGTAGCCCACGAAAGCTTATGCTCAAATAAATGTGTAACCCTTCTGCCAGGCCAAACTGATAGCAGCAAGGGCCGGGTTCAATACATAGGGGTCTCTTCCCTACAACGTAATGCAAAACCAGCTCGAGCCCCCACCCAGTGACCTGGGAAAATCTTACACACACCCCTGGGCGCCTCGAAGAGGCAATACTTCCCCTCTCGCAAGCACAGAGTCTTGGTGTAGCAGAAAATGGTAATAACATGAGATAAACAACATAGCATTAAATTGGGAAAACACCTCAGCTAGAGTTCATAGACCAAACCATGAGCAAAGACCCACCCCAGGAAATTGGGCCGTGTCCTTTTCCCTGGGTTCTTGAGTCCAGCAACCCCAAAATCACCCCAAGACTCCAAAGTCCAATACCCCAAATGTCCCTAGAGTCCAGCAACCCAAAAGTCTCTGTCCCGGGTCAGTGCAGCCCCAGAGTTCAAGAGTCTATCTGCAGGGGTTCCCCCCGCCCCAGCCTGGGTAGAAAGGGGAACCTTACGTGGTCCGGGGCCGACTGTCCTGCCTCTCCGTGGGATTCTGCTTCTGCCTTCCCCGCAAACTGCTCGGCTCCGCTCGCTCCGTGGGCTGCTCCAACTGTCCCACAAACTGCTCCGCTCTGACAGCTCCTTTGCTCCACCAGCCGTCCTGTGATCCGCTCCAGCCGCCCCCACAAACTGCTCAGCTCCGCGGGCACTCCAGCTGTCCCACAAACTGCTCCGCTCCACCAGCTGCTCTACTCTGCAATATAGCTTCAGGCTCCCCCACTAGTTAGCACAGCTCTTTAGTGATTTCAGCTCTTAGTGAGTTCAGCTCAGAACTTGTAACTTAGATTCTTAAGGGAATCAAAAATCAGCTCTGGTATTCAACAGTGGAGAGAGGAGGAGGTGCAATTGGTGCTTCTGGCTCACACAAAGAGCCCACTCCCTTGTCTAGCAAGTGCCACTCAATTGATGGTGAGACTCCCTGTCACAAAGCAGTTTCACAGTTCCTCATCCACACAATCAGGGTGACAACACTCCATTCCTCCCGCCCCAACAACAAAGAAACTGGGGATCCCACAGCTGTCAAAGCAACCATGCCTGGCTGCCGTGGGCTATGCCAAGCGGGGTGGGTGTGCCTATGCAAACACAATCAGCCCCTGAAATTCTTTTCCACACTTGACATAATTCACCACCAGATGTCAGGGTAGAGCTCATCCTGACTCTGCTTACAAATGTGTTAGTCTCTAAGGTGCCACAAGGACTCCTGTTCTTTTTGCTGATACAGACTAACATGGCTGCTACTCTGAAAACAGAAATGACTCTTTCCCCATTGTTACATTTAAAGAAAAGCGGGTGAATCGCACTAGTTGAGACCATGTAACTAGAACAGTTTGGCTAAAATCAAAACAGTCAAAGCTACAATTGAACAGCAGAGGAGTGAAGCTCTGGAACAGCCTTCCAAGGGGAGCAGTGGGGGCAAAAGACATATCTGGCTTCCAGACTAAGCTTGGTAAGTTTCTGGAGGGGATGGTGTGATGGGATAGCCTATTTTTGGCAATTAATCAAAGATCAATTGCCAAATTATCAGCAGGTAAGTATGGCCAGTTGTCTGTGATGGGATGTTAGATGGGGTGGGATCTGAGTTACTACAGAGAATTCTTTCCTGGGTGCTGGCTGGTGAGTCTTACCCACATGCTCAGGGTTTAACTGATCGCTATATTTGGGGTCGGGAAGGAATTTTCCTCCAGGACAGATTGGCAGAGGCCCTGGAGGTTTTTCGCCTTCCTCTGCAGCATGGGGCACGGGTCACTTGCTGGAGGATTCTCGGCAGCTTGAGGTCTTTAAACCACAATCTGAAGACTTCAATAACTCAGACATAGGTTAGGGGTTTGTTACAGGAGTGGGTGGGTGAGATTCTGTGGCCTGTGTTGTGCAGGAGGTCAGACTAGATGATCATAATGGTCCCTTATGACCTTAAAGTCTATGAGTCTAAAAGTTATTTTCCCTTCCCAGTTTTCCCTGGCTGTAATTAGCATTGCCCAGGGGTCCCTGTTCGAGGGTTAACAATACACTCACCTGCTGCAAAATGTTTCAGACTTAGGGACAACAACCTGCTTCCTGCTCCTGAGCTCAGCTTCTCCCAACTCACCCAGGGCACATGGCCCCCTGCAAAGCACCTGCCCTGCCCGCTCGCCCTCAGGGCGTCTGACCCCAGCAACAGGAATCCTAGTGGAGCAGACCCAAAACTACCACACCCAATTCCAGAAGCTTCTGGATGTGGAGTGCTAAATCTGCCTAGCAACAATGACCTAGACCAGGCGTCAGCAACCTACGGCACACGCGCCGAAGGTGGCACATGAGCCGATTTTTGATAGCACGTGGCGGCGGGCTGAGCAGCTCAACCCGCTGCCACTCTGGGATTCCCGCTGCTGGCCCCTTGCCAGCTGGGGTCCCACCGCCAGTCTCACTCAGCGCCCACTGCTGGCCTGGGGGAAGGAACCCCAGGCTGGCAGAGGGCTGTGACCCCGGCTGGCAGGAGCCAGCGGCCGGAACCCCAGAGCGGGGCGGGCTGAGCCGCTCAGTCGCTGCTGTGGGGTTCCGGCAGCTGGCCCCTTGCCAGCCGGGGTCCCCGCCGCAGCCCCACTCACCTTGCTTCCGGTTGGAGTTCCAGCGCAGACCCCCTGCCAGACAGGGTCCAGCTTCCGGCCCTGCTCAGCCCTACCAGCCACCAGCTCCACTCATCTCAGCTGCCGATCTGGGGTTCCAGACGGTTAACAACTGATCACTCAGAAGCCTGTATCCAAATACGTGCCAGACACTGGAAAACTCAGCAAGGAAAAGCAAGGGCAAGGATCACACTAAACTGAAGTGGGTATTCACCCACGAAAGCTCATGCTGCAAAACGTCTGTTAGTCTATAAGGTGCCACAGGATTCTTTGTTGCTTTTACTAAACTGATAAGCTCTGCATTTTAATTTAATTTTAAATGAAGCTTCTGAAACATTTTGGAAACCTTGTTTACTTTACATACAACAGTAGTTTTGGTTATATAATATATAGACTTATAGAGAGACCTTCTAAAAAACGTTAAAACATATTACTGGCACGCAAAGCCTTAAATTAGAGTGTATAAATGAAGACTTGGCACACCACTGCTGAAAGGTTGCCGACCCCTGAGCTAGACACAACTCACTCCTATCTCCCCACAATGGGTCTCTTAAAGAGATATCTCCCTCTTAGGCACATGGGTTATACAGGCATATGTACATTCCCGATATACCCTAATCTTTAAAAGCTCACACAAATGAATTAATTCAATGAAAGACGGCTTGTAATTTCTGGTGTCCTGGGAGTGCGACTGTAATTCATCCAATTACTTTTGTTATGGGTAGAGAGGGGTGCATTGATTTGTATAAACCAGAACCCTTGAAGTTAACAAAAAGTTTGGTTAATTGTTGTTGCTGTAGTTTTCTGATCTTCTCATCTTCCCAGACTGAGAAGGAAGGAGGTGTATAAATTACTCTAACAAAGGATGTGGGGATCGGTTTGCATACTCCTTTGGATTACTCCAGGATGAAAGTCACCATATAAATGTAAGAGCATTATCACCATATTTTCTCTCTGCACCCTAAGGAGGAAATTCAGAAGTGGATGTTTCCAAAAAGAGCACTTTCTAATTCAAATTCGAAAATAGGATCTGCGCTGAGGATTTGCAGGCCCGGATTAAGGCCTAGGCACTATGAATAGAAAGCCCCAAAGGAGTTAAACTCCTAACTTCTGTTTAGGCTCCTAACTTGCATTGATTTCAGTGGAAGTTAGGAACTTAAATAGCTGACTTCCTTTTGAGCATTCCACCCTAAAGACCTGTGTGAAGTGCCCTACTTTCTGCAGCCACGTGATTACCTGAGAATCTGAGCTTTCATTAACAACAACCAACAACAACAACGGCTCTAGCTGTTATGGTAGGGAAGACGAGCTTGAAAACATGAATTAAGTGTAACCGATGCAGTGACATTTAATTCAAATGGAAATAAAAAAAAAAAAGGTGCAGCCGGAGGCAGATGCTGAGCAGGGATAACTTCAGCCCAAATGCTTAAAAATTCACAGTTATAAGCAACTGAAACCAGGCTGTTCTAACAGGAAGTGTTGGGAAAGCTGGCGTGTAAGAGTAGCGTTTCTCCCGGTGAATAAAGGTTCCCTGCACACGTCCTGGAGGCTGGCCCCCGAGCGGGAGACGTGTGCGTGACACGGGCCGCATGCTTCCTCTAGAGAACGCCAGGCTGGCCCTAGCAGGCTTCCCCTCCTGCAACTTTAATAAGCAGTTGGCCGCATGCCAACTATTTGTGAATCCGGAGCACACCGTGATGTGTGACCTAGTTCTTCATTGGTCCACTGACCCTTTATTTCGGTCCTATTTCTAGGCTCTGATTGGTCCTGCTGTTGCCATAGAGACCAAGCTCCATCACCCCCCCTCCATCCATGGCACCAAGACGACGTTGGATAGCTCTTGTTTAATCAACCCTCGCCAAGACACACATCTGGATCCTGATTATCCCTGCTTGGCCAGTGGAGCTGAGGGCGGGTTTGTTCACCGTTACTGGGGGGAGGAGGATTTCCTCGCCCTTCACGGGGATCCCGTGAAACCTGCTTTCTGAGTGCTCTCCCCCCCACACACACACCAGGCCAAACCACAGGCTCTGCACAGGGGTTCCTGTCACTTACCATGCACTCTGCCCTGGCCAGGGAGGACAGTAGCTCAGTGTGTGTCCCTGGCCTCTCTTGTGTGTCGCTACAGCTGGAAACTTGCTTCTGCTCCCGGTGTATTTATCCCTGACACTGAGTGCTCAGCAAATCCTCCCCTGGACTGCTCACATGGGGCTGGGGGAACCCATGGGGCAGGGGAGACAGTTCCTGTTATGGGGTGGGAGCTGAGGGGCATTGATAATGACTGAGGGTGAGAGACTCACACATTTAGAAAGAAGCCTGGGGTTGGGGAGAGGGGCTGAATTGTGCTGTGCGAGATTGTGCGGGTTGTGTGGACATCACACACTGTGCTGTGGAGGTTGTATTGTGCATGGTGGTATGCTGCATTACAGCAGGTAATAGCTGTAGGCCTGTCAGAAAGTGGCTGTTGCACTGTGGGAGGTGAATGGGATTGTGCTGAGGGAGATGGGGGGTGGCGCTGTGGTTGGTGGGGGGGGTTGCACTGTCGGATATGGGGGGTTATGCTGTGGGAGAGGGGGGTTGTGCTGAAAAATGGTCAGAATGACACCTCTTTCACACCATTGCTAGCTGAAATCCTAGGCTATATTTTTCTCCCACCTCCGTTGTCTTGGTGAAGACACTGAATTGTGACTCAGAACACAAACCCCGTGTGTGACCTTGGGCAAGTCCCCTAATCTCTCTGTGCCTCGGTTCCTCAGCTATAAAAATGGGGGTAAGACGACATCTCTCCCATGCTTTCTGCGGTCCATTTATCTGTAAGCTGTTTGTTGTAGGAATTGCATCTGGCCAAGTGTTTGGGCAGCATCTGGTACAGTGGGGCCCTGATCTTGGTTGGGACCACAGTCTCTAATACAGTACAAATAAATAATAATTAGGGCTGTTGATTAACAGTTAACTCACACTATTAACTCAAAAAATTAATCACGATTAATCGCAGTTTTAATCACACTGTTAAACAATAGAATACCAATTGAAATTTATTAAATATTTTAAATGTATTTCTACATTTTCAAATCTATTGATTTCATTTACAACATAGATTTCAAAGTGTACAGTGCTCACTTTATATTATTTCTATTACAAATATTTGCACTGTAAAAATGATAAACAAAAGAAATAGTATTTTTCAATTCACCTCATACAAGTACTGTAGTGCAATCTCTTTATTGTGACAATGCAACTTACATAACTGTACTAAAAAAAAACCAACAATGTAAAACTTCAGAGCCTACAAGTCCACTCAGTCCTACTTTTTGGTCAGTCAATCGCTAAGACAAACAAGTTTGTTTCCATTTACAGGAGATAGTGCTGCCCACTTCTTATTTGCAGTTATTTTTTGTACATAATTCTACATTTGTAAGTTCAACTTTCACAATAAAGAGATTGCATTACAGTACTTGTATGAGGTGAATAGAAAAATAGTGTCTCTTTTGTTTTTTACAGAGCAAATATTTGTAATAAAAAATAAATATAAAGTGAGCATTGTACGCTTTGTATTCTGTCGTTGGACATGCGTCTGACGAAGTGGGTATTCACCCACGAAAGCTCATGCTCCAATACATTTGTTTGTCTATAAGGTGCCACAGGACTCTTTGTTGCTTTGTATTCTGTGTTGTAATTGAAATCAATATACTTGAAAATGTAGAAAACATCCAAAAATATTTAACTAAATGGTATTCTCTTATTGTTTAAATGTGCGATTAATCACTTGACAGCCCTAATAATAACAATAGTATTCTCTGAGAGTCTATTCCAAATGCAACTCTAAAGTTTAAACACTTAACCGGGATGGAAAGTCTAAGGGGATTTTTGTAGAGTATGTACTGAGCACACGTCTGGTCATCAGGAGAGCTGGGTTCTGTCACTGATTCCCTTTTTGACCTTGGGGAAACTGAGTCACAGGACAGGGAAGTGACTTGCCCATCTGTAAAATGGAATAAACAACACTTACCTGCTCCCAGTGAAGGATGAGTCTGAATTTGTTGCTTGTACAGCAAGGTGAGATCCTCAAAACAATGGTGCTAGAGAAGTGCAAAGTGGGATTAATTGCATCGTTGTTACAATGGTGCTTTGAGACACTTAGGTTGACGATGCCAAAGGAAGACCAAGGGTTATAGTACACGATGTGCACTGCATCCAGGAAAACTTTTGCAGCACATTCCCAAATTTGTCTGGAAACACAGCGCATTCCCACATCCTTTTGACTTCATGTTTCTTTTCCCAGCCCCTGACCAGTCCTAATGCCAAGCCTGCTGTTCGGCCCTTATACGCACCCAGACCGAGTTCCCAAAGACCACGGTAATAGCACCACCAGCACTACACCTGGATGTGTTAAAGCTCCACTTTCTACAACTGCTCAGCAGTTCTCCAGCAGGGTCCTGAGGCCTTGCAGAAGCAGAGTTCGAAGAGATCCTGTGCAGAAATCCAAGGCTTTGTCAGTGCCTCCTCCATGCCCCTCGTCTTGGGCCCAGGGCGCTTGCTGTTTAACGTGCTTATACTGCACCAGGCTTCGGTGGGGCTTCCCGAGCCAGAGAGGCAGAGCAGGGAGAACAAGAACGGCACTCTTTAATATTTAAACAAAAGCATTTGATCTTTAAACCATGAGGTTGTTCTTCAGAAGTTCAGCCTGCAATAAGCAAGGCTGGTTACTGGCTCCAAGCCTCTTCCAGCGGCTTCCTACATTTCAACCGAGGGATCAGGAGGCAGATGGATCCAAACTGGCCTCCAAAATCTGAGCCCAATTTGGGAGGTGGGTGCTAGTTTGTATTTTTAGGATATTGGCTCAAACTATCCCCAGGACCAGCTGTCTCCCTCCTCCTGCAGTTTGGACTCCTCACAGGGTTTGCACACAGTCTAATGGCTCATAGATTTTCAGGCCAGAAGGGACCATCATGATCATCTAGTCTGACCTCCTGCACAGTGCAGGCCACAGAATTTCATCCAGCCCCTCCAGCCAGTGACCAATGCCCCACGCTGCAGAGGAAGGTGAAAACCCCCAGGGGCTCTGCCAATCTGACCTGGGGAAAATTCCTTCCCATCCCCAAATCTGGAGATCAGTTAGATCCTGAGCATGGGGGCAAGACCCCCCAGCCAGACACCTGGGAAGAAATTCTCTGTAATAACTCAGAACCCTCCCCATCTAGTGTCCCATCACCAGCCATTGGAGATATTTGCTCCTAGCAGTCGCAGATGGGTCACATGCCATTGTAGGAAGTCTCATCACACCATCCCCTCCATAAACTTGCCAAGCTCAGTCTTAAAACCAGTTAGGCTTTTTGCCCCCACTGCTCCCCTGCAGTCATCCAAGGCAAATTCCTCATCTCTGGCTCGCCAGACGACTCCATCCATCCTTATGGTGTGAGAGCCAGGCTGCCACCCCAGGCAGGTTCTGTGACTTCTGGTACCTAGGGTTAGCTAAGGAGCTCAGAAGGAAGCCACAGTTTGCTCATAACATGCCGGCCCATCTAGGAACAGGGACAAGCTGAAGAGAACATCTGGTGCTGCTCCAGGCTCCAGGCTTGATTCGCACAGCCCTTCCTGGGAGAGGCCCAGACCATTGCGGAAGTCACGTGTACATCACAACAGCATGATCCTCTGGCACCCTGAGCGTAACAGAGGTGTGTGTGGTGTGGCAGAGCTCTGTCCTGGCCCCCGTGGGTCCTGCGCTTCCAGGCTCACTGCGACCCTCCACGCCGCCCTTCTCTCTCTAGGGCCAGGGTTACAGTCTACTGAGCCCTTTTCATCATGAGCCAGCGAGGAGGTTGGTGAGAGAACTCCCACCGTCTCTGTTGCCCCTACAGGCTTATTTCAGGGCAGTTTAGCCTCCTGTCCTGACAGGGGCCTGACTTCCCCTCCCAGGAGCTGTTCCTGTAGTGGTGGGTTGGGGGGAACCCGGGCCCGCCCTCTACTCCGGGTTCCAGCCCAGGGACCCTAATGGCAGCAGCTGTTGGCAGCCAACCTTTCACTGCCAGAGTTGCTACATTTCCCTGGGCCACTTCCCCACAGCTCTCCTGCTTCTCCCCTCTTCACCCTTACCTTAGGGCTCCTTTAACGATGGTTTGAGGGTGTCTTCAGTAACCAGCCCTTCAGCCGCTTCCTCTCCTCTGGCTCCCTGGCTCCCCTGCCTGACTGGAGTGAGCCCTTTTTATAGTATCAGCAGGGCCTTACTTAGAGTCAGGTGGTCAGATTAGCTTAATGGCCTCACCTGACTCTTTGCAGGGTTAATTAGAGTCAGGTGTTCTCATTAGCCTGGAGCAGCCCCTGCTCTGGTCAGTCAGGGAACAGAAAACTGTTAATCCAGTGGCCAGTATATCTGCCTTCTGCTATTCTGCTGTACCCAACTGGCCTCGGTCTATCACAGTGGATACAGACACAAGGGAGCTGGAGCAGACCCTTCTCAACAACCGGGCTCATGCCCTTGAATACGTTTCCAAATGAAGTCAGGTTCTGCCCCATCATTACCAGCTTCAGGGTGTATCAGAAGGAGACTTCCCAAGGCCTTCCCCAAAGGACCAGAGCTGCACAAAGCCTGGCAGTGCTCCCAGAGAGAGACGCTCTCTATTAAATGGAGTGTAGTCCCCTGTGGGCAGTTCCCAGGCCCGCTCACAATGCTGGTGCAGTGCTAGATATTACAGCGCCCGTGCTGGAGGAACTGCAGCAGGGAGGAAAGTAGGGACTTTTTCCCATGAAAAATGTAGAAGAAACAGAATAAAAGTTGTTCAGTTCAAATTTTCAATAAAAAAACTGGAAACCTGCCCAAATTCCAGACAAGTGAGAGTGCTAATGTTGTGTCGGTGTGCAACAGGGCCGGCTTTAGGAAGTGTGGGGCTCGATTCGACGGGGCCCTGGCAGGGATGACTCACTCGGGGGCGCTCTGGGTCTTCCGTGGCACTGAAGGACCCGCCGTCGAAGACCCGGTAGGGAACCGCCCGGTGAGTACATCCCCCCCCCATTCCGACCCCCACCCATGTCCTGCCCCTGACTGCCCCCCTCAGAAACCGCAACCCATCAACCCCCCCGCTCCTTGTCCCCTGACCACTCCTTCTCAAGACCCCACACCATAACTGCTGCCTAGGACCCCACCCCCTACCCAATTCACCCTGCTCCCTGTCCCCTGACTGCCCCGACCCCATCCACCACCACCCCGACAGACCCCCGAACTCCCACGCCAACCCAACCCCACATTCCCCATCCCCTGACCGCCCCCGCAGAACCTCTGCCTGATCCAACCCCCACACCCTCTCCCTGTCCCAGGGACTCCCTGCCCCTGCCTTATCCAACCCACCCACCCCCCCAAACCCTCTCCCTGTCCCAGGGACTCCCTGCCCCTGCCTGATCCAACCCCCCCAGCCCCCCACACACCCTCTCCCTGTCCCAGGGACTCCTTGCCCCTGCCTTATCCAACCCACCCCCGGCCCCGGTCTCTTACCATGTCACTTACCCCTGCCGGAGCCGTGCCGGGGCTGGGACTGGGGCCAGAGCCGTGGCCGGGCCGGAGCTGCGCCGCCCAGACACAGTAGGGGCCGGGGCCGGGCCGGAGCCCTCCTTGCACCCCCCTGCCCCAGCTGACCTTGCGAAGCCGCCACTTGTTTCTGAACCCTCCCAGGCTTCCCGCGTGAACATCTGATTCGCGGGAAGCAGGGGAGGGGGAGCAGAAGGGGGCGGAGCGTTCAGGGGAGGGCCGGGGGCGGGGCGGATAGCTGCCGGAGCTTGGGAACCGGCTCCAGCTCACCACTGGGCGCGGGGCCCTCTTAGGCATGGGGCCGATTCAGGGGAATCGGCCTCAAGCCGGCCCTGGTGTGCAAAGAGGGCAAGCAGGGTGATCCAGGGAACTACAGGCTGGTGAGCCTGGTATCAATCCCAGGCAAAATAATGGAAAAGAGTATATGGGATGTAATTAACCAAGAATGAAAGGCGAGGAATATAAGGAATGCCAGCCCACGTGGAAGGATTGCCAGCCCACGTGGAAGGAATGCCAGCCCACGTGGAAGGAATGCCAGCCCACGTGGAAGGATTGCCAGCCCACGTGGAAGGAATGCCAGCCCACATGGAAGGATTGCCAGCCCACGTGGAAGGAATGCCAGCCCACGTGGAAGGAATGCCAGCCCACAGGGTTTCATGGAAAATAGGTCTTGTCAAACAAACCTGATTTCATTTCTTTGATGAGATCACAAGTTTGGCTGATGTGGGTAACTGCCCGGATGTGACAGACTTCGCCTTCCGTAACGCCCCTGGCATTCTGATGACTACATTAGCACAATACAATTTCAACAGAGCACCTGATAAGTGGATTAAGAACCGGCTAACGGACAGGTCTCAAACAGTCGTCATCAATGAGGAATGACGCTCGAATGGGGGTGTTTCTAGTGGGCAGAGAGGTGCAAGACCAGGGGGACAGGGGACGCAGGCCCTCCCACCCCTTTGGCCCCAACCAGACCTGGAAATTTGGCCTGACTGTCCCCTCTGTCATGGCCAGATCAAATCTGAGTGGAGTTACAATACCATGCGCCTGCTTCCCCTGCACCTTTGCACTATTTCCAGCGCTCCTGGGCACCGCCAGCCCCAGGGAGAAATGGAGCAGAGGGCACCGGTAACCCCCAGTGTCCAGGAGGGTCAGAGGGTTGGATCCAGGCTTTTGAGGCTTCCTGGGGAAGTGGAGACGCAGAAGGAGGATGGGGTCTGAGGCTCCCAGAACTTCCTGGCTCTGGCGTATGGTTTTGCTTTTCAGCCTAGCCCCCTTCTCTGGGGAAGAACCGGGGGATGGATGTGGGGGGTGGGAGGTTGTGGGGCAGGATCTGGGGCAGAGAGAGCTCAGAGCTGGGGAGAACTCGGAACTGGGTGCAGGGGGGAGGAGAGCGTGGAGCTGAAGGCAGGGTAGTGGGGGACTGGGTGTGGGGCAGGGAGACCCTGGAGAAGGTTATGGGGTAATGTGGGGAGGATGAGCATGGGGGCTGGCTGTGGGGTATATAGAGTTCTCAGCTGGGTGCAGGGCAGTGTGGGGGGAAGATCAGGGGCTGGGTGTGGGGCAGGGAGAGCGCTGAGCTGAGTGTGGGGCAATGTGGGGGAAGGGTAGGGGGTTGGGGGGGCAGCAGATGGGGACTGTGTGTGGAGCTGGGCGCAGGGGGGAGAGCGTGGACTGGGTATGGGGGTGCCGCAGCGCCAGGGGGAAAGCTTGGGGCTGGGTGCGGGGGCAGGGCAGGGGAGGGAGAGCTCTGAGCCCCCTTCCTTAGGAAAATGCTGGTTGTGCTCCTGCCTGTGGGGCTTGGCAGGGGTCAGTGCTAGCCCTGATGCTAGCCGACGTTTTCATCTACGGTCTGGAAGGAAACATCAAATCACGGCCGATGCAACAAGCAATTGGCCCAGACAGAGACTGGCCGAGTGGGAAGCAATGGCGAGGACGGGGCGTCACACAGGGCGATCTGGATCGCTTGGTAACCTGGGCCCATTCAAACACTGTCAAATGGGAAGTTGTAAGTGTCAGAACAAGGCACGGGCGGGGGCTGTGTCCTGGGAAGCAGCGCCCCTGACGGGTACTTTGACACGAGCGCCCCGTGCGATGCTACACAGGGGAGAGGTGTAGAGAGAGGATTTCACCTCTGCCCGTGGCACTGGTGAGCCAGACACTGGAATGATCTGTGCCGTTCTGCTGTCCCCATCTTCAAGAGGATGTCGAAACACTGTAGTGGGCTCAGCAAAAAGCTACAAAACTGCTCCGAGGGCTGGTGAAAACGCCTCGCAGCAAGACACTCGCTCAGTCTAGCTGATCACAAAGAAGATTGAGAGGTGACTTGATTCAGTGTGTCAGGACCTTTGCAAGGAGAAAATACCAGGGGCGAGAGGCCGCTGCAATCTAGCGGAGAAAGGCAGGACGAGCCAACAGCTGGAAGCTGAGGCCAGACACATTCCAGTTAGAAAGAAGGCACTTTTCTTTTTTCTTTTTAAACAGTGAGGGCGAAAAAGGATTGGAACGAACTCCCAAGGGAAACCACTGGCGGATTCCTCAACCCTTGGAGTCTTCACATCCAGATTTGTTTTAGCCAACCCCAAGTCACAGGCGCTGACTTTCCAGTGTGCCGGGGGGTGCTCGACCCCCAGCTCTGCCCCAGGCCCTGCTCCCGTTCCACTCTTCCCCAAGGCCCCACCCTACCCCTTCTCCTAAGCCCTCACCCCACCTGCCCCCTCCCCCGTGCATGCCATGCCCTTCTCCCCCTCTCTTCCCTCCCCAGCCTCCTGCATGCGGCAAAACAACTGATCGCGGCAGGCGGAAGATCTGGGGAGGGGGGGAAGCACTGATTGGCGGGGCCCGCTGGTAGGTGGGAGGCACTGGGGAGAAGAGGGGAGCTGATTGGGGGGTTGCTGGTGGGTGCCCAGCACCCACCTCTTTTCCCCCGTGGGTGCTCCAGCCCCAGAGCACCCGCAGAGTTGGCTCCAAGTTATGAATTAGTCAAACAAGTTATTGGGCTTAATATAGAGTGTTTGGGGGGACAGGACTGGTCTGTGCTATAAAGGAGGTCGGACTAGCTGATCTAATGGTCCCTCGGGACTCTGAGCTCTAGGATAACGGTCGCCTGAAAACTCCTTAGGGTTCTGATAAAAATCGACGTTTCCTCTGGAAGCCGACACATGCAGCGAAATATTCCATTGAATCAAATAACACGTTTCCCACTGAAAACCCGGGTTGGCACAAAGCGTTATCAGCCCTAGTACAAACGGACGGCGCCAACGCTCCCTGAACCGTGCTTGGAGCTGCAAGAGCAGCTGTGGAAGGAGCCATGTCTGGCACGTCGTGGCTGGAGAGGAGGCCGCCATGAAGCAGAGTCTGAGCAGGAGGATTATTAAGGAGCCCCTGTGGTGCACTCTCTCTCTGTCACAAAGGGCCAGGGGCCCTGCTCACGTATGTCCCTTCAATGAAGTTGCCCCCTTAACTCCAGTGGGGAATTCAGCCCCGAGCTGCGGACGGCAGCCAGTCCCACCTCCCTGCACACCCCGTTTCAGGGCATCCAGCCGCCCACGGAGAGCACGGTCAGATGTGGCTGGGAATTGGCCTTTTGTCCCCCAGAGACAGACTCTGAACCACCCCCCCCCCGCTCATCAGAGGTTTACAAACTCCAGGGAGGGTCCGTTCCCCTGTCCCCGGCCAATGGATCTCAAACCTGCTGCTATGTGCCAGAAAAGGCCCTTCCTGCCCCCACCCCCTCCTCCAGCCCCCCGTTTCTCTCCTCTCCATTCTTTTCCTTGGACGGCGTCAGCTCATTGTATACACATGTGCATGCGCACTGCCCCCGCCCCAGACACACGCACACACACACGCACGCTCACACACACGCTGCTCAGTGCCTGCTGCTCCTGGAGCTGATGCCGTGAGCGGCCAGTGGCCCGAGCCCTGAGCTGGCTGCAGTCCCTGCTCCTGACACCTGCCACAGCCCCTCTCTACTGCGCTGCCCGGAGTCCTTCCCTTGGGTGCAAGGGAGAGGGCCCTCAGCTTCCTCTTCTTTCAGGCCTGGCCACTGCACATGGCGGGGCGGGGGGGGGATCTTGCTGTTGCTGTCCCCCACCCCCTATTCACGCTGGGGGGGGGGAGCCTTGTTTTGGCAGATTTCCCCAACCACATTGTATGTGCATCGGACAAAGCTGCTGCCACCAGCCCCCTCCACTCCTCCCCACCCAGAGCACATAAGGGGGGTGCGGGAGGTTGCAGCCAGCCAGCCTGCTCCTCTTGGGACTCTGCATGAAGTCTCTGGTCAGCCAGCAGGCGTGTCTGTGCCAGCACAAAGCCAGCATTGCCGGGGCCAGAGCTTTAGGGACCCCTGCCATGCAGAGGGACAGATACACCCGCGCTTCCCCCACTCCCGAATCTGTGTTCTTCCTTCCAAGCGAGGCAGTTCGAGCCAGCCCTAGCAAAAGGCCAACGGGCAGCCATGAGCTGTGCACCGCACCTGGGCCTGCTGCTCTGTCCCTGCCTCACTGCTGCATCCCGGTCCCTTCCCGTAGCGTGACCCGGACCCCAGGGACACAATGCCGCCGGAGGCTGGCGCAAGAGCCTCCTTCTCTGCAGCTTAGGAAGCGTTTCCCTGGCTCTTTCCCCTTCATCAGCTCTCAGTCTCCTACCAAACCTCACCTGGAAACTTCCCTTTATAGGGCCGACTCTGTGCCCAGGTTGTGCTGCCGTGGGAATCCAAAGTCCTGAGTCAGTGACGCCCGAGGACAAGGGCTTGGGGGAGGCGGCAAGCGGAGGTCGTGTGGCCAAAATCTTAGAGGAGCAAACGCTGCAATGGTCTGTGGGCTAGGAGGGAGGAAGCACAATCAGACATGGGAGGATCCTTCTGCATATGGCTGAACCTGGTCACAGGGTGACTGGCCCCTTTAAGGAGCAATGGGGCCCGTCTCGCCTGTGCCATGATTAACTGCCCAGTGTGAGATGTCTAAGAGGTGCTGGGAGCTTGTTGCAGTCAATGGGAGATGAAGATCATAGTTTCATGGAGTTTAAAACCAGAAGGGACCATCAGATCATGTAGCCCTGACCTGCTGTGTCTCACAGGCAATTAAGGCTACGTCTACACAGCATCTGGGAGTGGGCCCTCACCCCGTGTAGACAGACTCGCGCTAGTGGGGCTTGAGCTAAAAGGAACAGCGTGGATGCTCCAGAGCAGGGCCGGCTCCAGCTTTTTTGCTGCCCCAAGCGGCAAAGTAGGGGGGAAAAAAAAGCCGCAATCGGCAGCACTTCAGCGGCAGCCCTATCGCGTCGCTTCATTCTTCAGCGGCAATTCGGCGGCGGGTCCTTCGCTCCAAGAGGGACTGAGGGACCCGCCGCCGAACTGCCGCCGAAGACCCGGATGTGACGCCCCTTCCCCTTGGCCGCCCCAGGCACATCCTGCTTCCTTTGCTGGTGCCTGGAGCCGGCCCTGCTCCAGAGCCTGGGAGCTCACCCAAGACAGAACAGCTACACTGTTATTTTCAGTCTGCTCGGGTATTCGCTCCAGTTGCCGTGTTGATGTAGTCTTAGTGAGCTGAGAGACACAGGAGGTCAGGGCCAGGTGATCTGATGGTCCCTTCTGGCCTTAAACCCTATGAAACTATGATTAACAGAAGTTCTGAGCTGCCCACTGCTCCCATTGACTTCAACGGAGCTCCCAGCACCAACAAGCCGGCACCAGAAAACCAAGGCACTCAAAATTTGAGCTAAATGTCCCACCCGCAGCACGTTCTATGGTGGCACCTCAGGCAGGAGCTGACACATTTGGGGCCAGCAAAGACCCCTTGAGCCTGGCTTCTGACCTGAAAGGAAACCAATGGCCTTGAGAGCCGTGACTGCCTTCACCCGTGGGGCCAGCCCTGTCTCCAGCTCCCAGGCACAGTGGGTCTCAGTGCCGCTGCGAATGATATTCTGGGCTGAGCGGCGAGTGCGAGATTGCGGGGCCGGCTGTAACTGGGTGGGTGTGAGTTCTGATTGTAGCCTCACGCCTGTCACCCCCCAGAGGGAGATTTCCTCCCAAGCCCCCTGTTTTTCAGAGGCTTGGAGCTGCTGGAAAAATGGCCCTGGAGGTGCCTAAATACCCGAGGCACCTACGTTTCTGCAGGTAAAGTCCCATCGGCATCTAAAGATTTGCCAGTAGGAACACGTACAGCCTAAATCAGGGGTAGGCAACCTATGGCACGAGTGCCGAAGGCAGCACACAGCTGATTTTCAGCGGCACTCACACTGCCCAGATCCTGGCCACCGGTCTGGGGGGCTCTGCATTTTAATTTAATTTTAAATGAAGCTTCTTAAATGTTTTAAAAGCCTTATTTACTTTACATACAACAATAGTTTAGTTCTATATTATAGACTTATAGAAAGAGACCGTCTACAAACATTACAATGTATTGCTGGCACGCGACACCTTAAATTAGAGTGAATCAGTGAAGACTCGGCACAGCACTGCTGAAAGGTTGCCGACCCCTGGCCTAAATCCTGACGCCCAGCCCGTGCCTGAGGCCTGGCAAGAGCCTGAACAAGGCGTTCCCCGGCCTGCCTGGCCCAGTCAGCGGGTGTTTGCACAGGCTGCCATAGAGCACAAGACGAGCTGGTAGCAGCACCTCCCTTTCGCCCCGTTCATTGGAGCAGGGGCGTGAACCGGACGCGTCCCAGGAGCGCTCTCGCCACTGGGCTCTGGGCAGTCTCATGCTCTCTCTGGCCCACTGAATATTTAAGTCTATTTTGTGCAAAGAGGGACAGTTTGAGCCAGGGGTATTGGAATGGGGGGGGGGCAGGGAGCCATGCCCCGCCCCCACCACTTTTTACCGACTGTAGAGGCAAGTGACGGAGTGGAGGGGGAGCATATGGGGGACAGGGCCTTGGGGGGAGAGGCAGTGCAAGGGGGCAGGGCCTTGAGAATGGGCAGCGTGAGAACTAGGGTTGCCAACTTTCTAACCGCACAAAACTGAACACAATTCCTGAGGCCCCGCCCCTTCCCTGAGGCCCCGCCCCTGCCCTGCCCCTTCTGAGGCCCCACCCCCAGCTCACTCAATCCCCCCTTGTCCCATCGCTCGCTTTCGTCTACCTGCCCTCACTCACTTTCACTGGGCTGGGGCAGGGCTCGGGGTGGAAGAGGGGGTGTGGGCTCCAGCTGGGGGTGTGGGCTCTGGGGTGGGGCCAGGGATGAGGAGTTTGGGGTCCAGGAGGGGGTGCAGGCTCTGGGACAGAGTTTGGGTGGGGGAGGGGGTTCCAAGCTGGGGCAAGGGGTTGGGGTGCGGGAGGGGGTTTGGGGTGCAGCTCCAGCTGAGCGGCACTTACCTCAGGCCACTCCCGGAAGTGATCAGCATGTCCGGCTCCTAGGCAGAGGGGCCAGGGTGCTCTGCACGCTGCCCAAGCATACAGGCGCCGTCCACGCAGCTCCCATTAGCTGCGGTTCCCGGCCAATGGGAGCGGTGGAGCTGGTGCTTGGGGCAGCACGCGGAGCCTCCCTGGCCCCTGCGCCTAGGAGTGGGACACGCCAGCCACTTCTGGGAGCTGTGCAGAGCCAGGGCAGGTAGGGTACCTGCCTTAGCCCCGCTGCGCTGCTAACTGGACTTTTAACAGCCTGGTCAGTGGTGCTGACCAGAGCCGCCAGGGTCCCTTTTCGACCAAGTGTTCCGGTCGAAAACCGCACACCTGGCAACCCTAGCAAGAGCGGGGGTTCGCAGAGAAGGGGCTGTGTGGTGGTGAGGTCTCAGGGGAGTGGTGCAGCCACGGTTTAGGCACCTGTGCCCCCCTGCCCCACTTTCAGGGTGCTTCTGCTGCTCCTGACTTGAGTGCATCCTCCACCCCAAAATACCCCCGTGGTTAGAGCACCAATTGGAGATTTCAGACCTGGTTTAACTCCCTGCTCCTCTTGGGTGGAGTGGGGATTTGAACCCAGGTCTCCCGCACACCAGCGAAGTGAGTTATCTACTGGGGGAGGCAGCTCCTCCTCCGAATTCTTTCCTGAGAAAGAACTGACTCACCCTTCCAAGGAAAAGTCTGTCATTAGGTGCAATCACTGCTGGCTTGAATTCAACAAAAGGAAACGTTTATAATTTACTTGGTCCAAGATTTCTGTCATTATTTAGTGAATGTGGGAAAAGAAAGGCACTTCATTATTATTTTTTCTCCAAGAGGGAGCGTGAATCATAGAATCATAGAATATCAGGGTTGGAAGAGACCTCCAACCCCCTGCTCATCTAGTCCAACCCCCTGCTCAAAGCAGGACCAGCACCAACTACATCATCCCAGCCAGGGCGTTGTCAAGCCTGACCTTAAAAACCTCTAAGGAAGGAGATTCCACCACCTCCCTAGGGAACCCATTCCAGTTCTTCACCACCCTACTAGTGAAAAAGTTTTTCCTAATACCCAACCTAAACCTCCCCCACTGCAACTTGAGACCATTACTCCTTGTTCTGTCATCTGCCACCACTGAGAACAGTCTAGATCCATCCTCTTTGGAACCCCCTTTCAGGTAGTTAAAAGCAGCTATCAAATCCCCCCTCATTCTTCTCTTCTGCTGACTAAACAAGCCCAGTTCCCTCAGCCTCTCCTCATAAGTCATGCGCTCCAGCCCACTAATCATTTTTGTTGCCCTCCGCTGGACTCTTTCCAATTTTTCCACATCCTTCTTATAGTGTGGGGCCCAAAACTGGACACACTACTCCAGATGAGGCCTCACCAATGCCGAATAGAGGGGAATGATCACGTCCCTCGATCTGCTGGCAATGCCCCTACTTATACAGCCCTTATGAAAAGAACATGAATCCAGGAGCTGCACTGTTTGATTGTATGAAAAAATCAAGCTCATCAGTGGGGTCCCGGAGAGGCTCACCCACCCACGGATGCACAGACACCTACGTCAGTGACCCCAGGTCGTACAAACTTCCCTTCGCCCCCAGGCAGTCCTTCCCGAGTGGCTGATTCAGCAGAATGGCAGACTGGAAATGAAATGAAATGAGGATGTTTCGGGTTCCCCAAAGCCGAGCGGTATTACCCGTGGCTCTCAGCTCAACATCTGAATTCCTCCATGCCAGGAGCTTGTCAAACATCTCCCTGTGCTGGCCCCAGAGAACAGGGTGGCCTTTTCAAGTCAGCGACAGTGTCCTGTATGATTAGTGCCCTTTGTCTGAGATTGGGCTTGGATTTTCCGAGCTCCGTTTTCTGGGGAAGGAGAGGGCAGAGGTTTATTTATAGTATTTGAAAATATATGACAGAAGTGGTGTGGTAGGTGCACCAAGATCTCAGAGGGCTGCCAGAGGATTTACTGAGTCTTCTCCTGCTCCAATGCAGATCAACAGTCCCATTCCAATGGGAGAGGAGTAGGTTTTGAGAACTGGGTTTTCAAAGGAGCTCAGGGGCAGATGTGCAGAGGCTCAGCACCAGGCATGCACCCATTATGCTGAGTTCTCTGAAAAATCTGGCCCAGATTTTCATAAGTAACTGTTGATCTCAGGTGAGATCCCCTAAAGGTACTTGATTTTCAGGTCAGATACTCTGCAATTTCTGACCAGCAATTTAAGACGTCTCAAGTTGGGCAACCAAAAATCATTCATTGCTTTTGAAAATCTTGGCCTTTTTTGGTGCTTACTTGGGAGCTGAGCTCTTCTGAAAATTCCAGTGGAAGTTACCAAGCCACGTTCATTTCTCCTGCCCTAGCGAGAGAGAGGAATTAAAGGGAAAGCCGTCCTCTTCTTTCTACGACGACAACAACAACACGCTTCTGCTCCAGCTGCTCGGGGATGGTGCGTGCCAGCATCGTGTGCTGCTGCTGTAGGTAATGGAATATAAGCTTGATTATTCATTCATTACCTTTGCTTCGCTTTGCCCTTGTTTCGCAGCTGTCTCTGTCAACTCCTGAAAACAAGAAGCATGTGAATTAGTGTGTCTCTGTGTGTGGCACTTAGAGATGGGCCCAGCTGCAGAGTTCAGCTCCAGAGCCACAGCCACCCTTCCCAAAAGGTTGGATTTGACCTGGAATAGGCAGAAGGGGCTGGCTTAGGTTTGGAACATGCATGCATTTGGGGATGTGGATTTTGATGCACAAGCGAGATAAGGGCCATTGGTGACATTTAGATTGGAAGCTGCCCAGAGTGCTGAGGCATTCAGATCCTGAGGAGTGGCTCTGACCCATTTCCAGATAACCCTTCTGCAGAAAAGGACCTAGGGGTTACAGTGGATGAGAAGCTGGATATGAGTCGACAGTGTGCCCTTGTTGCCAAGAAGGCTAACAGCATTTTGGGCTGTATAAGTAGGGGCATTGCCAGCAGATCGAGGGACGTGATCACTCCCTTCTATTTGGCATTGGTGAGGCCTTGTGGAGTACTGCGTCCAGTTTTGGGCCCCACACTAGAAGAAAAATTGGAAAGAGTCCAGAGGAGGGAAACAAAAATGATTAGGGGGCTGGAGCACATGACTTCTGAGGACAGACTGAGGGAACTGGGCTTGTTTAGTCTGCAGAAGAGAAGAATGAGGGGGGATTTGATAGCTGCTTTCAACTACCTGAAAGGGGGTTCCAAAGAGGATGGATCTAGACTGTTCTCAGTGGTACCTGAAGACAGAACAAGAAGCAATGGTCTCAAGTTGCAGTGGGGGAGGCTTAGGTTGGATATTAGGAAAAACTTTTTCACTAGTAGGGTGGTGAAGCACTGGAATGGGTTACCTAGGGAGGTGGTGGAATCTCCATCCTTAGAGGTTTTTAAGGCCCAGCTTGACAAAGCCCTGGCTGGGATGATTTAGTTGGTGTTGGTCCTGCTTTGAGCAGGGGATTGAACTAGATGATCTCCTGAGCTCCCTTCCAACTCTGAGATTCTATAATTCTATGAATCTATGAACCTGCAGCTTGCTCTCTGCAATAATACAATCCCATCAGTCCGGGGGTGGGGGTGGGGGGGGCAGGAGGTCTTGCCTTGGAGGCAGAAGGCAATTGAATATCTTCGAGTTTCTGGAAAAAACAGCCCCTCCTTTGAGGACAAGAGTGGAATTTGAGGGTTGCCGGCTGGTACCTCTTTGCAAACCGTTTCTGTATTCCCACCTTCACCCCGCCCTGTGGGACTGTCACCCACTGCCATCACTTGTATCTCAGAGCCTCCTAGAGGCCGAACAGGATGGGGACCTCGTTGTGCTAGAGGCTGCACAGACACACAGCGGGAGATAGTCCCTGCCTCAGAGAGCTTCCAATCTAAAGAAACAAGACAGACAAAGGGTGGGAGGAAAAACAGGGGAAGTGACTTGCCCAAGGTTCACCCAGCAGGGCAGCCGTGGAGACAGGACTAGAACGTAGGTCTCCTGACTCCCAGTCCAGTGCACTTCTCAACCAGAACCACATTAAACAGCTGGACTTGGACTTGGTTAAAACCACATGGGAAAGAGCCCATGACAAAATGAGGACAAAAATAAAATGAATTCATGACAGTTATTCTGCCAGTGCCGGGAAAACCTTGCAGCAAAGCAGCCCAAGATCTGTCTGGGTCTTTCTCCTCACTCAGTAGCTGAAGGCTTGGTTCCCCAAGCCCTTCAAGCACATGGAGAATCGCTACTATCCACAGGGCAGCCCTCTTTGCTCCATTCCTTGCCTTACTGCTTTTCTGTGCTGCAGAACCAACAGCCGTACCCCAGCCCTCGTAGGAATCAGTTCTCCCGAAAGTCTGTATAAACACACTCAGTAACTTAAATGCATACAATACATTGGGAAACACACAGCCGTTTACTGGCGCTAATAGGCGCCAGCGAAATGCACCCTTAATCTTCCTGCTGGGAAGGGCCTTTCAAACCGTGCATGTTTAGGCTTTGAGAAATTCTTTAGCTTTGAACAGCCCCAGCTCTGTTAAGGCCAGCAACAGCTGTGGCCTAGATGGAGGGTTGTTGCAAGAACCCCTTTCCTAGAAAGCTGATTCATAGATTATCATTCCAGAAGGGGCCGTTGTGATCATTTGGTCTGACCCCTGAATAACACAGGCCATAGGACTTCCCTGAATTCATTCTTGTTTGAACTAGAGATGAGCTTTTAGAAAAACATCCAATCTTGCCTTAAAAAGGCAAATGATGGAGAATTTACGATGCCCTTTGGTAAGTGGTTCCAATGGTTAATTACCCTCACTGTTCAATATTTACACCTTATTTCCAGTTTAGTCTGTATCTGAGTCTAGTCTTCAACTTCCAGCCATTGGCCCTGGTTAGATCGTTGTTTGCTAGATTGAAAAGCCCCTTAGCAAAGTTTTGCTCCCCATGTAGGTACTTATGGATGGTGAACAAGTCACCTCTTCACCTCTTGGTTAAGCAGATTGAGCTCCTGGAACCCATGATGAGACTTTAGTCTTTCACTAAAGAGAGAGAGAGAGAGAGAGACAGAGAGAGAGAGAGAGAGTGTGTGTGTGTGAGAGAGAGAGAGAGAGACTACACTGTGCTCTGAAGCTATAGGCTAAGGCAGTGGTCCCCAACCTTTTTGTGGCCAGTAGCACGTTCATGTTTTCAGAAGAGTGTGGCAGGTGCCAACAATTTTTCAAGGCTTATTTTGTATTTGTACATTAAATAATATGAAAAACATCATATTTAATATTACATAATATGTGAATCCATAAGCTAAAAAAGGTAATTTTACATGTAAAAGGTATTAATTAAATTATTCGGCAATTACTCTTTCACCTTACCATGTGAATTTGCTCTTTTTTATCTACCTGTAAGAAAAATTAAGGAGTTTTTACAAAATAAATATCATAAACAGTTTTCATCTTATTTAGTTTAAAAAGGTAAAATGTTGTTGAACTGCTGGTCCAAATATATTTATTATTCTTACTTTACCATAGATAGCCAGTTATGGTTAATTAAAAATATTCTTTGTGTTGTTACTTGTATCTGGATTTCAAGAAACAAACAAACAAATATGGAAAAAAAGTTAAACACAAGCACTTAATGGAAAATAGGTATCATTAATTCACATGGTTTTTCTAACAAAGTCAATGTGATTTTTGGCACTGCATTTCTTCAGCCAATTTTTCGTAGTTGGGAGAGTAGGATGATATTCCCATTCGTAAGCAATCATCAAGATGGGCATCTGTAAGCCGAGTTCTGCATTTTGATTTTATGATGTTCATTGTTGAAAACAGAACTTTGCATAGATAAGTGGAACCGAAATAAGAATTTATTTTGTATGCTACATTTTTTAAGGCAGGAAACTTATTTCAGTCAACCAGATTCCAAAAGTTTGCATCTGTTGCGCAGGATTTTAGAACAATATCATTTTCAAGGTCCAAAATCTCCAGTTCCACGTCTTCTGTTCTTACCTGAATGAGACTCACAATTGATGTAGCCATTTCTGTTACCTCTATTTGGCAATTAAAAGGATTCACAAGAAAGGCAACTACAGGCTCAGTGATGGTGAACTGTTGAAATCTCTTTTCAAATTGTTCCAGAAGTGTTTGAATGTGGATAACAAATGGTGATGGGTTAAAATCTGTCATATACCATTTTCTTCATACTTGGGAAATGTACGAGAGACTTCGTCTTCATATGTGACATCCACAAGATCAGTTTTGCTTTGAATGATTTTACAGACCTATCATTTGAGCCACATGTTTGTCTTTTCTCTGGAGCTCAAGATTTAAAATGTTCAATTTGTCAGTGATGTCGGCAAGTAAAGTCCATGAACCAGCTGGAGTCTTCTAGTTGCTTGAAGTTCTGATTTGTGGACTTCAGAAATTCTTTAATCTCTTCAATTAGGCTTAAAAAACGTGCAAGAACTTTATCTTTGCTCAGCCATCGTACTTGTGTGTGCAAGACAAGATCAGATGGTTTATCTTCAACATCTTCCATCAGCGCCTTAAAAAGTCGATGTTGCAAAGGTTTCACTCGAATAGAATTAATTATTTTAATAACGACATTCATGACGTGTTGAAAAGAAAGAACTTTGACGCACAAAGCTTCTTGGTGGATAAGGCAATGATAAGACATAAAGTTTGGAAAGGATTCATTCTTCTTGCAGAGTGCAATGAATCCATTGGCGCGGCCCATCATTGCTGGTGCCCCACCAGCGGTGATCGCAGACAGCTTGTGTAGTGGCACACTAATTGATGTTGCGTATGATTTGAATAAATTATAGATGTCCTCACCCTTTGTTCGCCCTTTCATAGGCAATACTTTTAGTAACTCTTCTTTCACGAAGTCACTAAATACCATCCTCACCGTAACTGCCAACTGCGCTGTATCTGATATATCCGTTGACTCATCGAACTGCAGTGAAAACCAGTCACATATTTCCAAGTCATCCTTTAGCTGAGTTTGCACGGCGCTTGAAATTGCATGTATCCTCCTCGCAACTGTGTTGTCTGATAACTGCAAGTCTTGTATTGCTGACAAAATCTCACCCTTGTTAGGAAATCCTTGAAACAGGCAATCAGCACCAGTTAAAAATGCTTCCTTCAACAATTCACTGTCTTGAAAGGGTTTTTTCCTCTTTGCGAGCAGATGAGCAATTTTAAAGGACACAATAGTTGCACCATTAGACTTTACCAGTTGTCTAGTGAAAACAGATTGCTGGGCAGATAGGTTTGATTTGAGTTGATTAATCTTCTTCTTTCTCAACTCAGATTTAAGTGGCTGGCTAATGTCAAAAGAGCCATGATTAGTTTGGAAATGGAGTTCGACATTATGTTTTTTTGGCACTGCAACAGCACCCCCGCACAATAAGCAAACACATTTCCCTTTATTTTCAATAAAACAATAGGATTCTTCCCACTCGGTGTTGAAAAACACGTACGTTGACTTTTATTTGAACCACTCATTTTGGGGCAAAATTAAAAAAAAATAATAAACCGCAAAGCACAAGAAAGCAGCAGTGTCAGTGCAGTGGAAGAATACTCACATACAGGGCCGGCTCCAGGCACCAGTGGAGCAAGCACACGCCTGGGGCAGCACATGCTACGGGGCGGCGTTCCGGCCATTCTTGGGATGGCAGAGTCGGAGCTTTTTTTTTTTTTTTTTTTGCGGCAGTTCTGGGCAGCACAGAGAGAAGCCGGAGAGAAGCCACGAGGACAGAGAACACCGGCACCTGCAGCCCCGGGGTTCTCTGTCCCCAGCAGGCGCGGTGTCGCGGCTTCTCTCCCATGCTGGGCACCGGGCAGACCCCATGCCTGCCGGGGACAGAGAACACCGGCGCCTGCAGCCTGCAGCCCTGGAGTTCTCTGTCCCCGTCAGGCGCAGGGTCGCGGCTTCTCTCCTCTACTGGGCACTAGGCGGGGGCACATAAATGCACCGATGGACACCATGGCGCCTGCGGGCACCGTGTTGGGGACCACTGGGCTAAGGGCACAGATAAGAAAAATGTGACGGGTTGAAGAGCAAGCAGGTGCAGAGGGGTTGGCCAGAGGCACGGGATCTCTCCACCTATCGGTTGCTCCTTCATAGCTGACCCAAGCTAGCCGCTGCTAGAAGTTGTTTGTTTCTGTGAAGAGTTGGCGAGGTGTCAGCCTTATACAGGGTGAAGAGCTTTTGCTGTGGGGGTGGCATTTTTCAATTTTCTGCTGTTGAAAAGGCAAAAAAAAAATGCATTTGAACCTCCCCAGATCTTTTGTCGTGATCAGACATTTCCCCAACAGACATTTGCGTTTGGACAAAAAACCCCAGGTTTCACTGAAAAATGTTTTGAATCAGAAATTGCGACCAGCTCTCTCTGAGACCCATTGCCTGGGCAGTGCGCTGGCAAAGCTTGCTCTGCCTGAGCTGTTCCCATTCCCTGGCCTGTACCTGCTTCGCAGGCAAAAGGCAATGAATCTAGAGTGGGGTGACTTATAAAGCCCAAGCAGACAAGGTTTTGCAAGAAATTAAATGGCTATTTATGGTGCTTCTGTAGCTCCCATCACCACAGCATCTTTAATGCAGTTCTCCTCTCCCCTAGGAGGCAGGGCAGAGTTATTATCCCCACTGTACAGATGGGGAACTGAGGCCCAGTAGTGTAGACGTGATAGATCGATCCCCGATCGCTCTCCCGTCGACTGCTGAACTCCAGCTGTGCGAGAGGCGGAAGCAAAGTCGACAGGGGAGCGGCGGCCGTCAATCCTGCGCCGCGAGGACGCAAAGTAAGTGATTTTAATTCGATCTAAGGTATGTCGACTTCAGCTATGCTATTCTCGTATCTTAGATCAACACACACACACACACACACACACACAGTGTAGATCAGGCGTGAGTGTCACAGTGCCTAAGCTCTAGGTGCCCATGCAATGGAATGCTAAACTGTCTTATGCTGTAAAAGCAGCAAAGAATCCTGTGGCACCTTATAGACTCCCACGAAAGCTCATGCTCCCAAACGTCTGTTAGTCTATAAGGTGCCACAGGACTCTTTGCTGCTTTTACAGATCCAGACTAACACGGCTCCCCCTCTGATACTTTTCCTATACTGTTCAGGCACTAGGTGGTGCTGTGTGTCCCACAGCGCAGAACCTGGGCGTTATGAACACCTCGGGAACGGAGGTTGTTCGTAACGCTGAACAAAACGTTCTGGTTGGTCTTTCAGAAGTTCACAACTGAACATTGACTTACTGCAGCTTTGAAACTTTACTGGGCAGAAGAAAAATGCTGCTTTTAACGATCTTAATTTAAAGGCAACAAGCACAGAAACAGTTTCCTTCCCTTGTCAAATCTTTTTAAAAAGACTTTCCCTTTATTTCTGAGTAGTCTGTGTTTAACCCAGCACTGCACGGTAGCTGCTTTTTCTTTTATCTCTGCCGCTGCCTGATTGTGCACTTCCGCTTCCAAATGAGGTGTGTGGTGACTGGTCAGTTCACAACGCCGGGGTTCGTAACTCGGAGATTCTGCTGCACCTTATTTAAGCCAGGGCCACTCAGAGGATTCAGGGGGCCTGGGGCAAAGCGATTACGGGGGGCCCTTCCATAAAAAAAGTTGCAGTACTATAGAATACTCTATTCTCATGGGGGCCACTGCAGGGCCTGGGGCCTGGGGCAAATTGCCCCACTTGCCCCCCTCCACCCCGGGGCGGCCCTGATTTAAGCCAGACTGAGCTCTACTGGGCAGACCATCAAAGGATCCCGCAGTGGACACAGCTGGTGTCCGTCTCTCTCTCAGAGGATGCCTTGTGCTCAGTCCACACCTGCTACAGACCCCTGACCTGACAGGAGCAGCCCCACAACCTTCCATGCGCAAGGGGTAAGTGACAGCCCAATAACTCACAGGAACATCACTGTGACCCAGAGCCGGGGCAACCATTTAGGCGACCTACCCGGTCGCCTAGGGCGCTAGGATTTGGGGGGCGCCATTTTCTTGGCAGCGACCGCGGCGGCTGGATCTTCGGCCGCCCCGGTCGCCGCCGGCATTTAGGTGGAGGGAGCTGGGGCAGGGGAGCACGGGGAGGGCCGCCTGCAGCAAGTAAGGGGGAGGCGGCAAGCAGGGGAACTCCCTGCCCCAGCTCACCCCTGCCCCACCTCCTCCCCGAGCACGCCGTGGCTGCTTCACTTCTCCCGCCTCCCAGGCTTGCAGCGCCTAAGCCGATTGGCGCCGCAAGCCTGGGAGGCAGAAGTGAAGCAGTGACGGGGGTGCCTCAGAGCAGAGTGTGGGGGGTGGGGAGCTGCCACAAGGGGGGCACCTCAGGGCGGAGGGGGGGCCTGCCGCGGGGGGGGCACCTCAGGGCGGGGGCGCAGGGTGGGGAGAGGGCGCAAGGTGGAAGTTTCACCCAGGGTGTGAAACATCCTTGCACCGGCCCTGCTGTGACCCCCCAACCCTGCATTAGGTGCCCAGGCTCCTGTACAGTGAATGGGGAGAGACAGGCACCTAGACTGTGATCCACAAAAGCCAGCACCCTACAGGGGAGCCGCCTGAGCTAGCCAATGGGAGACGCCGACGACAGGGAGACGTGCTAAGCCCCGCGGCGGGCGCCTAAGTTCAGGCTGCAGGGAGGTGCCTTGCTCTGCTGGTGACTGACGAACCAGGGGGAGATGGAGTTTGGCTGCCAAAGTCACACATGGGGGCTGATCTGGGGGGGCTGATCCAGGGGGGTGCTCACAGTAGGGTTGCCGGCATCTGGTTTTCGACAGGAACGCCCGGTCGAAAAAGGATCCTGGTGGCTCCAGTCAGCACTGCTGACCGGGCCATTAAAAGTCTGGGCACTGGTGCAGGAGGGCTAAGGCAGGCTCCACTTGGCTCCTGGAAGCGGTCGGCACATCTCTCCGGCTCCTAGGTGGAGGCACAGCCATAGGGGCTCTGCTCGCTGCCCCCACCCTGGACACCAGCTCCTCAGCTCCCATTGGCTGGGAACCACAGCCAATAGGAGCTGCGGGGGCAGCGCCTGCGGATGACAGCGGCACCTGCAAACGAGGGCAGTACGTGGAGCCGCCTGGCCATGCCTCCACCTAGGAGCTGATGGAAATGCTGGCTGCTTCCGGGAGCCACCTGAGGTAAGCACCACCGAGAATCCGCACCCTGAACTCCCTCCTGCATCCCAACTCCCAGCCCCAGCCCTGAGCCCACACCCTGCACCCTTCATTGCCAGCCCCACCCCAGAGCCCACCCCCCTAGCCAGAGCTTTCACTCCCTCCTGCACCCCAGCCGCCTGCCCAGCCCGGTGAAAATGAGCGAGTGAGCGAGGGTGGGGGAGAGCAAGCGATGGAAGGAGGGGGGGTGAAGTGAGGGGGGGACGGGGCCTCGGAGAAGGGGCGGGGCCTTGGGAAGGGGCGGGGCAAAGGAGTTTGGTTTTCTGCATTCGGAAAGTTGGCAACTCTAGCTCAGAGGCCGCCTACCAGATCAGGCCCATCAGGCGAGTTCACATGGAACAGCCGGGAACAGGAGGCGGTGCCTCCTAACTGTTAGCCCAGTGATTAGGGTGCTCACCTGGAACGGGAGAGACCCAGGCCCAGCTTAACCCATGGGGGCCCCTGACCACTGGAAAAAAACAACCCCCGTCCCCAAACACCCCAACCCAAACAGATGTGGTGGGAGGGGAAAGCAGTGGATGTGTTATTCCTTGACTTTAGCAAAGCTTTTGATACGGTCTCCCACAGCAAGTTAAAGAAGTATGGGCTGCATGAATGGATTATAAAGTGGATAGAAAGCTGGCTTGATCGTCGGACTCAAGGGGTAGTGATCAATGGTTCCATGTCTAGTTGGCAGCTGGTTTCAAGCGGAGTGCCCCAAGGGTCGGTGCTGGGGCCGTTTTTGTTCAATATCTTCATTAACGATCTGGAGGATGGTGTGGACTGCACCCTTAGCAAGTTTGCAGATGACACTAAACTGGGAGGAGTGGTAGATACGCTGGAGGGTAGGGATAGGATACAGAGGGACCTAGACAAATTAGAGGATTGGGCCAAAAGAAACCTGATGTTCAACAAGGACAAGTGCAGAGTCCTGCACTTAGGATGGAAGAATCCCATGCACTGCTACAGACTAGGGACCGAGCGGCTAGGCAGCAGTTCTGCAGAAAAGGACCTGGGGGTTACAGTGGACAAGAAGCTGGATATGAGTCAACAGTGTGCCCTTGTTGCCAAGAAGGCTAACGGCATTTTGGGTTGTATAAGTAGGGGCATTGCCAGCAGATCGAGGGATGTGATCATTCCCCTCTACTCAGCACTGGTGAGGCCTCATCTGGAGCACTGTGCCCAGGTTTGGGCCCCACACTACACGAAGGATGTGGATACATTGGAAAGAGACCAAGCAGCCACCTGTCAGCCAGAGACACTTGTGTCGGGGGTGCTGGCTAAAGGGGAATGGAGCAAGAAACTGCCCCTTTTGGGTTTGGTTCCTCCTGCGGGAGCAGGGGCTCCGTGTATCCCTTGTAAATAGACACGGCAGCACCAAAGAAAACCCCAGACTCCAGCCTCAATTTCTGCCCCCAACTGGAGCATCCCCAGGGGCGCTCAGGTCACAAAGGGGGAGCGACGCGGCTCTGAAATCAAATTCCCAGTTGCTTTGCAACCCCGTCTCATTCACAGAGAGCGGGTGAGCGGCTCTGCCGCGGGGCGTGTGGGGGCAGGATGTGAGCCCTTTGCGCATGCCAGCTGCTGGAATCGCCCTGGCCTGCCTGCATGACGCGAGGGACACACCTACCCTGCCCCAGTGGGACAAGGAAGGGGTTAAAATCAGAGTTAATTATATGAACCAAAGCTCCCCCATGATAGGGGGATGCACTGACAGGGTTTTGAAAATAAAGTTCAACTGATTTCCATTCTGGGGCCAGGGACGTGTGCCATGCCCAGGATCTCAGGGTCTTTCCCTTAGGCCTGTTCCCACTTGGCCCATGGGGTGGGAGAAGGGTCACATTCCAGCAGTGGGACGGTGGGGAGCAATTCTTCTCTGCCGGGGAATCTCTCTAAGCCCTGCCCAGAGGTTCCCACGCACGAGCCAACTCTCGGCCGAGGAGCCAGGAGGGGAATTTGCATAAACCATTTTTTGATGGGAAAAATCGGGTTTTCAGCTCAATGGAAATGTTCACAGAATGTGTGCGTTTTCCTTTCAAAAGTCTCTTCTTTTGTCAGAAAAATGAAAAAAAAAAACCAAAAAGAATCCTTTGGTTTTGGTTGCTGAAACCCGAAGCATTTGGGGGTTTCTTTTTCAATGACAATGCCATATTTTCCAGGGAGCAAGCCCCCTCGTCCCATTGCCTCACCAGCTGTGTCTACTAGCAGCCCCAGAGCCAGGAGCAGAACCGGTCACAAAAATGAGCAGCATTTCAAAGTTCTTTCCATTTCGCAGGCTTTGAAATGTTCATGATTTTGCAAAATTTCCCATGATATTTCCTCACTGGCATTTTGATCAAAATCATTTTTTGTACGTTTTCCATTTATCAAAAGCCAGGGGTTTGGTGAGAAAATGTGGTTTTCAGTCAATCAGAAACATCAGTAGTGATTTGGTCAAGAACAGCCCTGCAAAACTCGCAGGGGTCGGGGCAGGGAAGTGTCAATACAGGCAAGGACCATGGTGACAAGTGATGTGTGTTTCTTAAAAATCTTTTTGGGCAAAGAATGCGGAGCGGCTCTCGGGGGAGTGGCTGGAGCTGAGCGGGCTGCGAGGATTCAGAGCCAGGAGACGATCAGGTGTGCTGTGTGGAGGGGGGAGCATTGGGGCACGCTGTAGGGGAGACTGGGTGAGGGGGTGCTCCAAGGAGAGCCCTGAAGCAGAATTATCACTTAGCGCTAGTCAGACTGGGCCCATGCCGGTGCCTTTCCCCAGGAGATTCCCTGCTGGTCCATCACCTGCTTTGCTATTCAGTCCCTTCCGGCTTTTCCCTGGTGCTTCCCCAGCCTTGAATTCCTTGTGCTGCTGGGGCTCCATGCAGAGCTAGCTCCTTTCCCGGGGCTCTCCGCATCCCCAGCCCCTCCCAGCCAGAGGTTCTGCTGCACCGTTCCTTCCCCGTCCTCACACCCCATGTGGGATCTGGCCCATGGTTAGCTGCAGCGGAGAGGCCCCCGTCTCAACACTCCAGAACGCATATTTCACAGCAGAACCCTGGCAGTCTAGAACGGAAGAGAGCGTGTCGTTCTCAGAGCCACCAGACCATTCTTTCGAACCCAGTGGCCCCTTGGGGAGAGAAGGACACAGCGTGGCTAGGGCCAGGGCATTCATGGCTTCCAGGCTTCCTGCTGCTGAGCGGGGAGCCCAGAAGCTCTAGGCACCCCCTTTTTAGCCAGGTCTTGGCTCCCAACTCTGCAGGGTGGAACCTGGAAGCACTGAGACCCTGGCTTGAGCCAGGACTCTCAGGGCTTCTCCCCAGTCTGTGCCGGGGAGCCTGCCAGCCCTGGAAGGCCCTGTGGTTGAGGTAGAGGACTGGGTGCCAAGAGATATGGGGACTGTTTCCAGCTCCGCTACAGGCCCCGTGTGAGTGGGAGAGTTCCCACTGGAGGAGCAGGTATCTGTATTTGCATCTGTCTTTGTAGTGCTTGTATCTATCCGTAGGGGCAGACTGCTGAGTGGGCAGCCGAGCCCTGAGTAGGGGGCGGAGCTAGGCTGAGGAGGGGCCTATAAAAGCGGCCGCCCAGCCAGGCAGCGGCACGGGAGCCGGCGAACAGGGCTGCTAACAGGGGAGTTTGAGTGGGAGTTTACAGGGGGAGGCGGAAGGGGCAGGGGGCGTGGTGCTGTGTTCCCCAGGTGAGAATGCTGAAAGAGGCAGAGACAACAGCAGCCATGAGCCAAGCAGCAGAGGATACAACGAGGATGATTGCATGCAGCAGCTGCGGTATGTACATGGTCCTAGCAGGGGTGCCGGAACAGAGGTATGTATGCATGAAGTGCCGCCTAATAGACCTGCTGGAAGAAAAGATCCGAGGTCTAGAGATGCAGGTAGAAACCCTGGTAGAGATTAGAAGGGGGTTCGAGCAGCTGATGGAGCAAAGGCAAGCAGTGGCTGAAGGGGAATGCCCAGGAGTACAGGGGGAAGCCGGGGCTAAGGCCTGTGAGGGGGGAATGCTGGATGGGGAACATGGGCAGTGGAAGCATGTGACCATGAGAAGCAGGAAGGGGAAAAGGAGGGCCAGTGAAGGAGAAATAGAGCTAAGGAACAGGTTTGAAGGTTTGGAGAATGAGGAAGGGGTACAGCAGGTGGCAGTCGACGGTGGGAGGGTAAGGAAGAAGAGAAGAGCGGCTAGTCCGATTGAAAGAGGGGAGGAGTTGATGGAGGCAGCACCAACTTTGGGCCCCGGGAGGATGCAGGATGGCTTAAGGGGGACTACAAGGGAGGATAGGAATGGAAGGAGCTTGCAACCAGGAGGAATGGGGGTTAGGTTAGCAGACCGCACTGTCACCAGGCAAAGGTAGGTCTACGTGATTGGGGATTCCATACTGAGAAGGTTGGACAGGCCTGTGACCAGGGCCGATCCAGAGAACAGAAGGGTGTGCTGTATACCAGGCGCTAAAATACGGGATGTGGACCTGAGGTTGAAAAAGATCCTAAAAGGAGCAGGTAAGAACCCGTTGATCATCCTTCATGTAGGAACGAATGACACGGCTAGATTCTCGCTGGAGAGAATCAAGGGAGACTATGCCAGGCTGGGTAAGACGCTCAAGGAAATTGAGGCTCAGGTGATCTTCAGTAGGATTCTACTTGTCCCTAGGGAAGGGCGACAAAGGGGTGACAGGATTGTGATGATAAATAGTTGGCTCAGGGAGTGGTGTTACAAGGAGGGCTTTGGGATGTATGGGCACTGGGAGGCTTTCGGGGACAGAGAACTGTTCTCACGGGATGGGCTCCACCTGAGTAGGGAAGGAAATAGACTTCTAGGAGGGAGGCTGGCTCAACTGATCAAAAGAGCTTTAAACTAGGAATTGAGGGGAGACGGTTGGGAGATGTCCAGGCACTCTCCACGCCAAATTTAAACATTGAGAGGGAGGACAACAGGATAAGAACGGATATAGCCAGAGGGAGGGGTTTGGACGTAAGGAAGAGGGAGGGGATGGATACTAGACCAATAGGTCATACTGGTGGTACTGTGTCCCTACCAAATTGGGTAACAAAGGTGAAAGAAGCCAAACAGCAAAAATTAGGATGTTTGTTCACCAATGCGAGAAGCCTAGGTAACAAAATGGAGGAATTGGAGCTCCTGGTCCGAGAATTGAAACCGGATATCGTAGGAATAACCGAAACATGGTGGAACGGTTGTCACGACTGGAGTACAGGTATGGAAGGGTATGTGCTGTTTAGGAAAGACCGAAACAAAGGTAAAGGTGGGGGAGTAGCATTGTATGTCAATAATGAGGTAAACTGTAATGAAATAACTAGTAATGGAATGGATAATACGGAGTCTGTTTGGGCAATGGTCACATTAGGGAAGAAAACTACTAGAGCCTCCCCTGGGATAGTGATTGGGGTGTGCTATAGACCGCCGGGATCTAGCCTGGATATGGATAGAGAGCTTTTAAATGTTTTTAAGGAGGTAAATACTAATAGGAACTGTATGATCATGGGAGACTTTAACTTCCCGGATATAGACTGGGGAACAAATGCTAGTAATAATAAGAGGGCTCAGCTTTTCCTAGACGTGATAGCTGATGAATTCCTTCATCAAGTAGTTACTGAACCGACGAGGGGGGATGCCATTTTAGATTTGGTTTTGGTGAGTACTGAGGACCTTGTTGAAGAAATGGTTGTAGGGGACAACCTTGGCTCGAGTGATCATGAGCTAATTCGGTTCAAAATAAATGGAAGGATAAACACAATTGCATCTGAGACTAAGGTTTACGATTTCAAAAGGGCTAACTTTACGAAATTAAGGCAACTAGTTAGGGAAGTGGATTGGACTAACATATTTAGGGATCTAAAGGCGGAAGACGCCTGGGATTATTTCAGGTTAAAGTTGCAGGAGCTGTCAGAGGCCTGTATCCCGAGAAAGGGAAAACGGCTCGTAGGTAGCAGTTTTAGACCGAGCTGGATGAGCAAGCATCTCAGAGGGGTGATTAAGAAAAAACAGAAAGCGTACAAGGAGTGGAAGATGGGAGGGATCAGCAAAGAAACCTACCTTAATGAGGTCAGGGGGTGTGGGGATGCACTGAGAAAAGCCAAAAGCCGGGTAGAGATGGACCTTGCAAAGGGAATTAAAACCAATAGTAAAAGGTTTTTTAGCCATATAAATAGGAGGAAAACTAAGAAAGAAGAAGTGGGACCGCTTAAAACTGTAAACAGAGTGGAGATCAAGGATAAGCTAGGCATGGCACAATATCTAAACGAATATTTTGCCTCGGTCTTTAATAAGGATAATGAAGGGCTTAGGAATAGTGACAGAGTGACTGATGGGAATGAAGGTATGGGGTTGGAAATTACAGTATTCGAGGTAGAAGCCAAACTTGAACAGCTTAACGGTAGTAAATCAGGTGGCCCAGATAATCTTCATCCTAGAATATTAAAGGAATTGGTGAGTGAAATTGCAAGCCCGTTAGCGATAATTTTTAATGAATCTCTGAACTCGGGGGTTGTACCGTTTGACTGGAGATTAGCTAATACAGTTCCTATTTTCAAGAAGGGGAAAAACAGTGACCCGGGTAACTACAGGCCTGTTAGTTTAACATCTGTAGTATGCAAAGTCATGGAAAAAATATTAAAGGAGAGAGTAGTTACGGACCTTGAGGTCAATGGCAATTGGGACAAATTACAACATGGTTTTACGAAAGGTAGATCGTGCCAAACCAACCTGATCTCCTTCTTTGAGAAAGTAATAGATTTTTTAGACAAGGGAAATGCGGTGGATCTAATATATCTTGATTTCAGTAAGGCGTTTGATACGGTACAGCATGAAGAATTACTGGTTAAATTGGAAAAGATGGGGATTGAAATGAAAATCCAGAGGTGGATAAGGAACTGGTTAAAGGGGAGACTGCAGCGGGTCGTATTGAAAGGTGATCTGTCGGGTTGGAGGGAGGTTACCAGTGGAGTTCCTCAAGGTTCGGTTTTGGGTCCGATCTTATTCAATCTATTTATCACTGACCTCGGAACCAAAAGTAGGAGTGGGCTGATAAAGTTTGCGGATGACACGAAGTTGGGAGGTATTGCCAATTCGGAGAAGGATCGGGATATCCTCCAGGGAGATTTGGATGATCTTGTAAACTGGAGTATTAGTAATAGGATGAAATTCAATAGTGAGAAGGTAAGGTTATGCATTTAGGGATGACTAACAGGAATTTTAGTTATAAGCTGGGGACGCACCAGTTGGAAGTAACGGAAGAGGAGAAGGACCTCGGAGTCCTGGTTGATCGCAGGATGACTATGAGTCGGCAATGTGATGTGGCCGTTAAAAAAGCGAATGCGGTCTTGGGATGCATTAGGCGAGGTATTTCTAGTAGAGATAAGGAGGTGCTAGTCCCGTTATACAAGGCGTTGGTGAGACCTCATTTGGATTATTGTGTGCAGTTTTGGTCTCCCATGTTTAAGAAGGATGAATTCAAACTGGAACGGGTACAAAGAAGGGCCACTAGAATGATCCGAGGAATGGAAAGCCTGTCATATGAAAAGAGACTTGAGGAGCTCGGTTTGTTTTCCTTAACCAAAAGAAGGTTGAGAGGAGATATGATTGCTCTCTTTAAATATATCAGAGGGATAAATACCAGGGAGGGAGAGGAATTATTTCAGCTCAGTACTAATGTGGACACGAGAACAAATGGATATAAATTGGCAGTCGGGAAGTTTAGGCTTGAAATTAGACAAAGGTTTCTAACCATCAGGGGAGTGAAATTCTGGAACAGCCTACCGAGGGAAACAGTGGGGGCGAAGGACCTCTCTGGCTTTAAGATTAAGCTTGATAAGTTTATGGAGGGAATGGTTTGATAGGATAACATGATTTAGTCAATAGGTCAATAACGTGCTGCCACTGGTAATTAGTACCAAGAGTCAATGTTGGGATATTGAAAGTCTTTTTCCTGAGTGTCTGGCTGGAGAGTCTTGCCCACATGCTCGGGGTTCAGCTGATCGCCATATTTGGGGTCGGGAAGGAATTTTCCTCCAGGGTAGATTGGCAGTGGCCCTGGTTTTTCGCCTTCCTCTGCAGCATGGGGCAGGGGTCGCTTGCTGGAGGATTACCTGCTACTTGAAGTCTTTAAACCAGGATTTGGGGACTTCAACAGCTGAGTCAAGGGAGAGAATTATTTCAAGAGTGGGTGGGTCAGCTTTTGTGGCCTGCATTTTGCGGGAGGTCAGACTAGATGATCATAATGGTCCCTTCTGATCTTAAGTTCTATGATTCTATGACTATGACCTTCCCCATTCTGTGCCTCAGTTTCCTGACGGATAATTCCCACGTTACCATACTAGTGACCTATACGCTATGAAGGGCTTAAATGACAAAGGGAGGATCATGCTATATGTGCCTGGATGGGCTGTATGGAGGCTTTCTTGCTTTAAGATCCTTGGATGGAGAGTGCTGGTGACACAGAAGAGGCCTGGCGCTCTGCTGCCCTGCACAATGTGTCATCATTTACCCCAGTGCAAGGTGGGTGTGCAAACCACAACCGATCTGATTGTGTAAATGACAGCGCCAGGCGCAGGGAAGCGGAAAATTAGGCCCAAAGCATGATGAGCGTGTTGCCAGCTGGGTAAAGAGGCAGGCTGTGAGATTCACATGGGGTGGGACAGGCAGCTACCTGTTCATTTTCTTCTCTTCTGAACCACCCAGGCAGGGCGCGGGATGCAATCCACAGCTCACTTGCCACACAGGCGGAGTTCTTAATGCTACACGTCTTAGAGAGCGGATTGATTAATCTTCCCCAAGTCCTGATTGCTGCTTCGTTCCGCGGTAGCTGAGCTGGGGGGGTTGTTGTGTTTCTTCCCTCCCTGCCCAGCCCAACTCCGCACGCTCGATTCCTGATAAATTGCATTTGACGTTTAATTTAAAGCCTGGGGTGCCGGAATCCGAAACGGCGCTGAAATAATGGTGATGAAGCACTGCGGCAGCCTGGTGCGCGGCCATCCGTTTGTCTAGCTCCAACGCTGAGCAGAAGGTGGGGCGGGACGGGACGCTCCTTCCCAGAACCCCACACGAGTTTGTTTTCAGAAATGGGGGTGGGGAGGAAATCCTGGGGAAAAGAGCTGAGATGGTCGTTTAACCGCACTGCGGCTGACGTTGCTAAGTTCCTAGGGTGGAATTAAACGACCCCTTTGAGACGTGTCAGACTCACACACCACAGCGATGGGGGCACCAATGAAACAAGGCTGGGTGGGGTCCCGGCTCCAGCCTCTTTACACTGCTGGGGGTGAAATGCTCCCCTCCCTGGGAATGTCCCCAGTACAGGGGTGATAGGCAGCACCCCGCTGCCCCCCCAAGCATACCTGGGCAGAGTGGGAGGGGTTGTGATGGGGGGGAAGGGGATATTGCTAAGGGAGGGCGAGTGGCTGGAGGGCTTTGCATCTGGCTATTATTATTTACGCCTTGTATTTCTCTAGTGCCGAGAGCTCCAGTCATAGGCCAGGGCCCCACTGTCGCTGTGCAAACAGAACAAACAGACGGTCCGTGGGCCTTGTGGGAGCAGCCCTGGTGCGAAAGTGATGTAAAGCTAGCGTAGGGTAGTGCACTCACCAACCACGGCACCCCCGGGGGTCAGGGTGCGGTGCTGCAAGGGGTCCTCGTCCCTGGCACCTCCTGCTGGCCACCTGTCCCTCCCCGGGTCTTCCGGGGCTCAGCCTCCAGCCACCTCTTGTATAATCCCTCCCCCTCCTGGGGTAACAAAAATCCAACCAAACAGCCATGACAGAAGAATTCTTCTGCCCCCTTGGGCTCCGCTGAAGTGCTCTTAGCTGGCCCTGCTTCAGGGCGTCCCCTGCAGGGGCCTAACCTGCTGCTGTAGAGCTCCCCCCTCTTACTGCCTGTCTTAGCAGGTTTCCTCCACCGCCGCCTTGCCCCAGGGACTCGGGCAGCTTCCCCAGGGCTCCTGCTAGGCCCTAGCTCAGGGCTTCCCCTCCAGGGGCCTGTGGGTTCCTTCTCCAGGCCCTTGCCAGGGAGAGGCAATTCTCTTACTTCCTCTCTCCTGAGTCTGCTCCCTCTGCTGAGCTCCCTCAGTGCCTCACAAGGCCAAGGTGCCCGAGGGGGTGTCTGCCCCCAGCCCGCTGGGACCCGGGCTTGTGCACTTGGGGTTTCCAAGCCCGGCGCCCGCTCTTGAGCATCCGCACTGCTTTGTAAACCCGGGGTTACTGTTGCTGAACCTGTGTCTCACAGCCACACTACTGTGTCCATAGTGCCGGGGCGGCTCTATGTTTTTTGCCGTCCCAAGCACGGTGGTCAGGCGGCCTTCGGCGGCACGCCTGCGGGCCATCCCCGGTCCCGCGGATTCGGCGGCGCGCCTGCGGGCGATCCCCGGTCCCGCGGATTCGGCGGCGCGCCTGCGGGCGGTCCCCGGTCCCGCGGATTCGGCGGCGCGCCTGCGGGCGGTCCTCGGGGGACAAGAGTTCGGTGGCGTTTCTGTGGATGATCTGCCGATCCCTGACTGCCGCCCTCACGGCGACTGGCAGGCCGCCCCCCACGGCCTGTCATAGAATCATAGAATCATAGAATCTCAGGGTTGGAAGGGACCTCAGGAGGTCATCTAGTCCAACCCCCTGCTCAAAGCAGGACCAAACCCAACTAAATCATCCCAGCCAGGGCTTTGTCAAGCCTGACCTTAAAAACCTCTAAGGAAGGAGATTCCACCACCTCCCTAGGTAACCCATTCCAGTTCTTCACCACCCTACTAGTGAAAAAGTTTTTCCTAATATCCAACCTAAACCTCCCCCTCTGCAACTTGAGACCATTACTCCTTGTTCTGTCATCTTCTACCACTGAGAACAGTCTAGATCCATCCTCTTTGGAACCCCCTTTCAGGTAGTTGAAAGCAGCTATCAAATCCCCCCTCATTCTTCTCTTCTGCAGACTAAACAATCCCAGTTCCCTCAGCCTCTCCTCATAAGTCATGTGCTCCAGCCCCCTAATCATTTTTGTTGCCCTCCGCTGGACTCTCTCCAATTTATCCACATCCTTCTTGTAGTGTGGGGCCCAAAACTGGACACAGTACTCCAAATGAGGCCTCACCAGTGCTGAGTAGAGGGGGATGATCACATCCCTTGATCTGCTGGAAATGCCCCTACTTATACAACCCAAAATGCCATTAGCCTTCTTGGCAACAAGGGCACACTGTTGACTCATATTCAGCTTTTCGTCCACCGTAACCCCTAGGTCCTTTTCTGCAGAACTGCTACCCAGCCATTCGGTCCCTAGTCTGTAGCAGTGCATGGGATTCTTCCGTCCTAAGTGCAGGACTCTGCACTTGTCCTTGTTGAACCTCAACATATTTCTTTTGGCCCAATCCTCTAATTTGTCTAGGTCCCTCTGTATCCTATCCCTACCCTCCAGCGTATCAACCACTGCTCCCAGTTTAGTGTCATCTGCAAACTTGCTAAGGGTGCAGTCCACACCATCCTCCAGATCGTTAATGAAGATATTGAACAAAACCGGCCCCAGCACCGACCCTTGGGGCACTCCACTTGATACCGGCTGCCATCTAGACATGGAACCATTGATCACTACCCGTTGAGCCCGACCATCTAGCCAGTTTTCTATCCACCTTACCGTCCATTCATCCAGCCCAGACTTCTTTAACTTGCTGGCAAGAATACTGTGGGAGACTGTATCAAAAACTTTGCTAAAATCCAGAAATAGCACATCCACTGCTTTCCCCTCATCCACAGAGCCGGTTATCTCGTCATAGAAGGCAATTAGGTTAGTCAGGCATGACTTGCCCTTGGTGAATCCATGCTGACTGTTCCTGATCACTTTCCCCTCCTTTAAGTGGTTCAGGATTGATTCCTTGAGGACCTGTTCCATGATTTTTCCAGGGACTGAGGTGAGACTGACTGGCCTGTAGTTCCCTGGATCTTCCTTCTTCCCTTTTTTAAAGATGGGCACTACATTAGCTTTCTTCCAGTCATCCGGGACCTCCCCCGATCGCCATGATTTTTCAAAGATAATGGCCAATGGCTCTGCAATCTCATCGGCCAACTCCTTTAGCACCCTCGGATGCAGCGCATCCGGCCCCATGGACTTGTGCTCGTCTAGCTTTCCTAAATAGCCCCGAACTACTTCTTTCTCCACAGAGAGCTGGTCACCTCCTCCCCATACCGTGCTGCAGAGTGCAGCTGTCTGGGAGCTGACCTTGTCTGTGAAGACAGAGGCAAAAAAAGCATTGAGTACACTAGCTTTCTCCACATCCTCTGTCACTAGGTTCCCTCCCTGGAGCTGCCCCTGCATAGTGCTCTACACAGACCTTCTGACTCAGGGCAGCGGCTTGGGCTGTGTCCATGCTGCAAAGTGACAGGGCTTGGCCCACCCCCCAAGCAGGGTCTGTGGGCCTGAGTCCAGAGAGGTTCCTGACCCGGGTCAGGCTGATTTCTGTATGGATGGAAGTGGGGGGGGTTGGGCTCAAACCTGAGTCTGAGCCTGTGCTTGCAGCGCCTGGTCGATCTCCCCTGTGGTCCTTAGCTAGGGGCCTGGAGACCATTAATTAATCACTCCTCAGCCGCAAAACATGACTCAAACTAGGCAGCGACAGGGGGTCACTGCAGCACAGCCACCTTCCCCCAGCAGGCCCCTCCTGAGGGCTAAGCACAGAATCTGGCTCAGACACAGACTGAGCTGTACTAAGTAGATGGCTCAAGGAGCATCCCCTAAAACAGAGGCTCCCGGCACTTTCCTTCATGGCTAACTAGAACCTCTCCCACAGCGTTTTGCTCCCTGTGGCAGAGCAACGCGCGGTCCAGTTAGCTCTGTCTGCACAGGGGTCAGCGCGCGTGAATGGGCCGCGTTCCCCCTTCCGCACCGGGATGGGAAGATGCCGTCAAAGCAGGTGGGTTCCTTCGTGCAGCACTTCCCACCCCATCGCTGTTAATGGGATTCCCATTAACATTACGCCCCTCCCGTGGAAGCACCTCGGCTGCTCGTCCCAATGGCCACAGGAGGTGGGGGACCAGGTGTCCTGGGCAGCGAGTGGGGGAGCATGAGATTTGGGGGTGGGGTGCCCAGACAGCCAGGAGGTGAGAGTGAGGAACCTGGTGAGGTCACAGCCCCACCCCCTTCACCTGCCTCCCCTCCCTACTGTGGGGTTGGATCCTGTAGCTTGAGGGCCTGCAACCTCCCTGTCACTGGGGGGTGGGGGAGGACCGCTGCACCCCGCCTCCGAGCACGCACTGCCATGCCCAGTCCCACCCAGGGAGGGTTCATAGAATCAGACTTTCAGGTCAGAAGGGACCATTATGATCATCTAGTCTGACCTCCTGCACAAAGCAGGCAAGAGAATCTCACCCACCCACTCCTGTCTCAAACCTGTGTCTGAGCCATTGAAGTCCTCAAATCATGGTTTAAAGACTTCAAGGTGCAGAGAATCTTCCAGCAAGTGACCCATGCCCCACGCTGCCGAGGAAGGTGAAAAACCCCAGGGCCTTTCCGACCCCAAATACGGCGATCAGCTAAACCCTGAGCATGTGGGCAAGACTCACCAGCCAGACACCCAGGAAAGAATTCTCTGTAGTAACTCAGATCCCACCCCATGTAACATCCCATCACAGGCCACTGGGCATATTTACCGCTAATAGTCAGACCAATTAATAGCCATAATTCTTGTATAACAAAGGTTAACAAACAAACAGACCTGTCTTCAATCAATACCTGGCCCCAGGCTGCAGGGATCCCTTTCCAGGGGTCTCCGGCTCTCCGGCTGCTGGCTGCTTCCTAGCCTGAGACAGCTCTGCTCCTCCCTTGGAGCTGCAGCCCCGGGGCTGCTTCCCTGAGCCCCTGGCCCCACTTGCTCCAGGGACTCCACTCCGATGTGGCATCTCCTCCCCAGATCTCAGCCTGTTCCAGCCCTTCCTCCTCAGCTGCCTCCTAGCAGCCCTTCACGGGCCCGGGTAGCCCAGTCCCTTTCATTAGCTGGGTTGGCTGCCCTGCTGCAGTGCAGGGCACAGGTCTGTCTGTCCACAGAGACCAGCTACCCTGTGACACTGCCCCAAACCCCTCTCCAGATCATCCTCCTCTTTGGGATGGGAGAGGCAGTAGCCAAAGCAGGTAGCTCAGAGACGAGGGGCTGGCAGAACCTGGAGGGAAAGGGCAGGTGGCTGCCTGATGAAGAGGGCAGTTTGGGAGCCCGGGTGTAAGATTTTGGGGCAGCCCTTCTGGATTCACCGCCGGAGCTGTGGAACAACCAAAGGAGAGGCTGCCTCCAGTGACTCCATCTTCGGCTTTGTGCTGAGCCCAGTGCATGCTGGGCAGGACTTTGGGAGTATGGTCAGGGCTGGGCGGGTCCCCACTCAGTGCAGACGTGATCAAAAAGCTCCACATCTTGTACCTCACAGTCAACCCTTAGCCTGGGATGCAACCTCCACAAGGCAATAGAGATAAGTGGGGAATTAGGGAAGGGAATCCTAGGGTGACTTAGCAACTGAATTCTCCCTGATGGCTATCCACAAACATTGGGGACCCTCAAACTGGCTGATATCCTGGAACTCCTTAATCCCCTAACGCTGGAACCAATGAAAGGAAATATATTTTACACACGATGCATAATTAGACTGTGGAACTCACCACCACAGGAAAATGTTCAGGCCAGGAATTTAGCAAGATTCCAAAAGGGACTGGATATTGATATGGATGCCAAGAATATCCAGAGTATTAATTAATAACAAAAATGTTGGAAGAGAGATTAAATCTCGTGTTTCAAGGTTTAAGCAGCTCTCTCTCTGTTAGAGACCAGGATGAAACCAGAGTGTGTGTGTTTGTGTGTGTGTAGGGGGCAGATTATTCTACACCTGTTTATTGCAGAGTTCTTACACTTTCCTCTGAAGCAGCTGGTGCTGGCCACTGTCAGAGACAGGACACTGTTGGATGGTGAGTGGATCTGATCTAGTCGGGTAGTTCCTCTGTTCCTAACAAACAGCACTGCCGAAATATCAGCAGGAGGCAGATTCTGCCCGGAGCAGAGTCAGTGCAAAATACTCAGCTCTGAGGCTGCTCATCATACCCAGGGGGAAAGATGGCTGGAGGTTAACATGAGTTAGAATCATGCTGTTAGTAGCACTGACTATATAATTCACGACTCCATCATGCATGGTACCCATGTTCTTGATGATTGAGCCATCAATTACTTCTGCTAATTAGGGGAGACAGCTCCTCGCTTCTAACTGATGGCCCAGATTAGGGGAGAGCAGGCTTTGAGCTGGTTATGTGTGGCGTTAACGGATAATAATTCTGTGGCTGCTAGATTATTTGCCACTTTCAAAAGCAACTCTGAAATAATTCAGTGTTATCTTCCCAAAGCACTTTACAAAGGAGGGCCGGGATCACTATCTGCCTTGTATAGCTGGGGAAACTGAGGGCACAGAGGGAGGCAGTGACTTGACAAGTCAGTCAGTGGCAGAGCTAGATAGTTCAGATCTCTAGAGTCCCAGCTTGGTGCTCTTCTCATTGGACCGTGCTGCCTTCCCAGGGCATTTATAGTTACAAAATGTAAACACACAAATGGAAGAGTCTGGGCAAGTTCAAAGCCACCAGACGGCCACCAGTGATTCCAGATTTGTGTCTTCCTGGGATCTCTTGCTTACCTCTGTATTACACACCACAACCACAGAGGCCTGGTCTACACTACGATTTTAGGTCGAATTTAGCAGTGTTACCTCAATTTAAGCCTGGACCCAGCCACACGACGAAGCCCTTTTTTTCGACTTAAAGGGCTCTTTAAATCAATTTCTTTACTCCACCTCCGACGAGGGGATTAGCGCTGAAATCGGCCTTGCCAGGTCGAATTTGGGGTAGTGTGGACACAATTCGATGGTATTGGCCTCCGGAGCTATCCCAGAGTGCTCCACTGTGACAGCTCTGGACAGTGCTCTCAACTCACTGGCCAGATAGACAGGAAAAGGCCCACAAACTTTTGAATCTCATTTCCTGTTTGGCTAGCGTGGCAAGGTGCAGGTGAGTGCAGATCTCATCAGCAGAGGTGACCGTGATGGAGTCCCAGGATGGCAAAAGAGCTCCAGCATGGACCGAACGGGAGGTACGGGATCTGATTGCCATATGGGGAGACGAATCCGTGCTAGCTGAACTCCGTTCCAGTAAACAAAATGCCAAAACATTAGAAAAAGTCTCAAAGGGCATGAAGGACAGAGGCCATAACAGGGACGCACAGCAGTGCTGCGTGAAAATTAAGGAGCTAAGGGAAGCCTACCAAAAAAACAGAGAGGCAAACGGTCGCTCCGGATCAGAGCCCCGAACATGCTGCTTTTACGCTGAGCTGCATGCCATGCTAGGGGGGTGCAGCCACCACTACCCCAACCCTGTGCTTTGACTCCGTCAATGGAGAATCACGCAACACGGAAGCGGGTTTTGGGGACAAGGAAGATGACGATGAAGAGATTGAAGACAGCTCACAGCAAGGAAGCAGAGAAACCGGTTTCCCCAACAACCAAGCTGTGTTTTTCACCCTGGACCTGGAGCCAGTAACCCCTGAACCCACCCAAGACGTGCTCCCATACGATGAAGGCGGAGAAGGGACCTCTGGTGAGTGTACCTTTGTAAATATTACACATGGTTTAAAAGCAAGCGTGTTTAATGATTAATTTGCCCCGGCAGTCGCGGCCAGTACAGCTACTGGAAAAGTTTGTTAATGTGTCTGCGGATAGAGTGGAAATCCTCCAGGGACATCTCCATAAAGCTCTCCTGGAGGTACTCCCAAAGCCTTTAATTTTTTTAATTGCAATTAATTTTTTTTAATTAATCACATGACTTAATTGCAATTAATTGACAGCCCTGCTTTTTATTTTTTCCATTGCTTTCCCTTTTAAACAGTGTTCTTTCAACTGGAACAGGAAGAGAAAAGGGAGGGAAATAATAACAACTCCCCCAAAAATATTGTGGGGAGGGGTTGGCAAAAAAAATTGGAAAATCTCAGCCAAAACAAATGAAGACACATTTTTTGTTCCAAAAAAAATAAAAAAAATTTAAATGAAAAAAATGTTAACCAGCTGTATCAGTGCCCATCATTTGCTTCAAATCTTGTATTTTAAAAAATAATAATAGCTACGTCAACAATAAAGATACAAACACTCCGGCAAAAAAAGATTTATTTTTCTTCTAAATGTGTTGGGGATGGGAGCAAGGTTTATAATGGAACCATAATTCTCCCTTCCTCTGCTGTGAGAGCCATAGTATAATTAAAAATATTTTCCCTTTAAATATCATGTTTCAATTAAGGATCTCAGATCATTTTATGAACATTTATTACAACAATCCAGGGAAGTAGGCACTAATATCCCCATTTTAAAGATGGGGAAACTGAGGCACGGATTGAGCCTGATTCTGGTCTCACACCCGTTTTATACTAAATCTGTTGACTTTGGTGGCATTGCTCCTGATTGTGTAAATGAAAGGAGAATGATCAAGTTTGAAATAATTTGCCCGGTATTGTGGTGTATTGAAAACTGTGTTCAAATTGCAAAGTGTCACTTTAAATTTAAGGGGTCTTTTCTGCTTCCAGGCTAGGGGTCTCTGTAGGGAAGCGTGCGATCTGGGGCTAGCGGCAGTCAGCCTAGAGAAAGGTCGGGGGAGTTGTGCCTGTCTGTTTTAGGGAGCAGCCTGCTTTGTCTCTCTGTTTTGGGTTCATGTGCTATTGTTCTGAATTCTAAGAAATAAAGTCAAGTTACATTGCAACATTCCAAAAAGAATATGTGTGTTTTTATCTAACTTCTCTGTGTGTGTGTGTGTGACATGACTATAGCAGGGGGCACACAGCAGGAATAGAATCCAGGGGTCCGGCCCTCAATCCTCTGATGTGACCAGTAGGGCTTCATGTAAATATAAAACCACGTCATTATGAAATACATCCTTGTAAATTTCCATACGTATTAATTGTGCTTGTCTCCTTTGATGTGTCCCCACAGTGTGGTCTGGTGCCCTGCTTGGCCTCCGGAAATGGAACCGGGAACTCTGGAGGTAAGTGACAAATGAACAAAGAGCGAGCCTGCCAAACATCCTCTCTCCTCTCAATCGGTTTTGAGTGTATTGCAGGCACTTTGTGAGCTACTGCTGAGTGACTGCTGGCAGCTGGTTTTTCGGCAGCAGCACTCAGCATGCCTCTACAGTCTGGCCTTGCAACTGACGTCCTTTGCAAACAATAATTAATTAAACCTCAGAGTCCCACTGAACGGTTTTGAACACACCCAGGACCCAGCGCGGTAGGACAGGAAGTGACGAATACCGTATTCCAAAGCAACTGCAGTGGGAATGCAGGGAGGCAGAATATCATTCCTGGGGCTGGAATTTGCCAGGACAATTCTGCAACAGCCCCAAATAAGCAGGACCTTTATTTTGTATCTCATCTGGAAGAGCTGCACCTCTCCTTGCTCTGTACAGGGACATTGGTTCATTACTGACTCAGAGGAGGAAAAGTAACCCACACTGAGGTGTCAGCTGCACATAGTGTGTCTGTGTGGTCTTCCACCCATGGGTTTACACAGGGCCGCCCAGAGGATTCCGGGGGCCCGGGGTCTTCGGCGGCGGGAGGCCCTTCCGTTCCAGGACCCGCCGACGAAGTGCCCCGAAGACCCGCGGCGGGACCCCCCTCTGCTGAATTACCGCCGAAGCGGGACCCGCTGCCAAAGCGCAGCCCGGTCTTCGGCGGTAATTCGGCGGAGGGGGACCCCCGCCGCGGGTCTTCAGGGCACTTCGGCGGCGGGTCCCGGAAGGGAAGGGCCCCCCGCCGCCGAATTACCGCCGAAGACCGGGCTGCGCTTCGGCGGCGGGTCCATCTTCGGCGGTAATTCGCCAGTGGGGGGTCCTTCCGCCCCGAAGCGGAAGGACCTCCCCGCCAGCGAAGACCGGGAGCGAAGAAGCTCCTGCGCCCGGCCCCGCAAGAGTTTTCCGGGGCCCCCGGAGCAAGTGAGGGACCCCGCTCCAGGGGCCCCGAAAAACTCTCGTGGGGGCCCCGTGGGGCTCGGGGCCTGGGGCATATTGCCCCTCTTGCCCCCCCCTCTGGGCGGCCCTGGGTTTACAGAGCCCTATACTGCTCAGGTTATGAGAGCATGCTAACATATAGTGCACCTAGGCTACAGCACTTCGGGTGCTAGTTTCAGCTCAGCTCTGCTCTGCATGGCAGGACTGTTATTACAGTACAGCCAAGACCTCCTGATCAGGATCTGGGTCGCTTTGTGTTAGGCACTGTACGAACACACAGGAAGACACGTCACCATCTCGATTAATTTCATACCCTGCTTTAATTCCATGAATGAAGCTTCCCCTGAAGTTTGGAACTACAGGAGGTTTCAAATAATATTCCCCAGTGTGGCTAAGCTATTTTGTTAGAGAGAGGGACACTGTCAAAATAAAACTCCGGCACACAACACCTTGTGAAGAGTTAAAATTGCAAACACAGACCAGATACTTCTGAAAATCCCTTTTCGTTTTGCTTGTGGAACATTCATTCTGGGTTTTGTTTTTTTACTTCAAATAATTTCTGAATTAAAAATGAATACTTAACCTGGGGCTTAATCATTTAAACATAACCTGGAACTCAGAATGTAATAGTTGTTAAGCATTTGGATTTTCTTTCTATAATGAAGATGTTCTAACAAGGATTTAGTCCTAATATATAAGAACATAAGAACAGCCACACTGGGTCAGACCAAAGGTCCATCTAGCGCAGTATCCTGCCTTCCAACAGTGGCCAGTGCCAGGTGCCCCAGAGGGAATGAACAGAACTGGTAATCATCAAGTGATTCATCCCCTGTTGCTCATTCCCAGCTTCTGGTAAAGAGGCTAGGGACACCGTCCCTGCCCATCCTGCCTAATAGCCATTGATGGACCTATCCATAAGAACATAAGAACGGCCGTACTGGGTCAGACCAAGGGTCCATCCAGCCCAGTATCTGTCTGCCGACAGTGGCCAGTGCCAGGTGCCCCAGAGGGAGTGAATCTAACAGGCAATGATCAAGTGATCTCTCTCCTGCCATCCATCTCCATCTTCTGACAAACAGAGGCTAGGGACACCATTCCTTACCCAGCCTGGCTAATAGCCATTAATGGACTTAACCTCCATGAATGTACCTAGTTCTCTTTTAAACCCTGTTATAGTCCTAGCCTTCACAACCTCCTCAGGCAAGGAGTTCCACAGGTTGATTGTGCGCTGTGTGAAAAAATACTTCCTTTTGTTTGTTTTAAACCTGCTGCCTATTAATCTCATTTGGTGACCCCTAGTTCTTGTGTTATGAGAAGGAGTAAATAACACTTCCTTAGCTACTTTCTCCACACCAGTCATGATTTTATAGACCTCAATCATATCTCCCTTAGCTGTCTCTTTTCCAAGCTGAAAAGTCCCAGTCTTATTAATCTCTCCTCATACGGCAGCCGTTCCACACCCCTAATAATTTGTGTTGCCCTTTTCTGAACCTTTTCCAATTCCAATATATCTTTTTGAGATGGGGTGATCACATCTGCCCGCAGTATTCAAGCTGTGGGCGTACCATGGATTTATACAGAGGCAACATGACATTCTCTGTTTTATTATCTATCCCTTTCTTAATGATTCCCAACATTCTGTTTGCTTTTCTGACACCGCTGCACATTGAGTGGATGTGGATATGGCTTTGCAATCTTAGCTCCTGTCAGTAAGTTTTTTGTCTGGGAATTTCCTTAGCTTCCCCCTCCCCCTTCCAAAACAGTGTTTGTACAGCACTTAATACAGTCCCAGATCCTCAAAGCTATTTAGGTTCCTAATTTCCATTGACATTTATGTAACCCTTCTGCCAGTCAGAGCTGACAGTAACAAGGGCCGGGTTCAATATCTAGGGGCTCCTTTTCAACAATACATTGCAAAACCGACTCAAGCCTCCACCCAGTGACCTGGGACAATTACACATCATCGCCTGGGCACCTCTCAGAGGCAATACTTCCCCTCTTGCTAGCACAGTGTCTGAGTGTAGCAAAACCTTTTAATAAAAGGAGGGGAGTAACTCAGCATTCATTTGAGAAAACACCACAACTAGGTTCATAAACATAAACTCTGAGCAAAAGACCCACCCCCAAGTAAGCTGGACAGTGTCCTTTCCCTCTCAGGTTCTTAAGACCAGCCACCCAAAAGTCCCTGTAACATGCCCGTCCCTTCTCTGCACCCCACTCACAGTTGTTGTCCTTGGTCAGTGCAGCCCCAGAGTCCAGAGGTTCATCTGCAGAGTTCACTTCCCATTCTGGGTGGGAGCAGGGGTAAGGAGGCACCTTACATGCTGCACTGCTCAGGCACCCACTTGCCACCCTGCCAGCCAATTTCTACACCTCTCTGTGAGGCTCTGCTCTGGCCCTCTCCACCAGCCACCTTGCTGGCCACACCTCTTCACCAGCTGCCCTGCTGGCCACCTCCCATATCTCTCTGCCAGCCACCCAGCTGGCTACTTGTCACAGCTCTCCGCCAGCCACCCACTCACTCACCAAGAAGTCTTCGGGGTCTACTACTTAACACAGCTTAAACCTCCCTCCCTTTCTCTCTCTCTCTCCTCATTAGGCTTTGGAACCCATGTCCCCTGCCTAGCGAGTGCCGTTCAGTTGACAGTGAGTCCCTCCATCAGGGTATGCCAGCTACAGTTCTGCTGCCTTCAATTCACACAACAAGGATAGCAAGCCTTTCATACTCCTGTCCCAATAACAAGTAGACTGGGGATCCAGCACGAGCCACAAGGGATCATTGGGCAAGCAATCCCATCATGCTAAGCACCTAGGCAGGGTGGGTATGTCCATGCAAATAAGATCAGCTTCTGAAGTCCTTTCCCACAGCTCACCACTAGATGTCATGGGGGAGCGCATTCAGACTTTGCTTACATAACCATCCTCTGCTATGCATGCGCTTATTTCTTATTACTATTATTAATGAGTCACTGCATTTTGGAGAAAAGATAGAGAAAACTCCCTGCAATTAGTGTAAATGCTGCAGGAATTTGTGTTTGTTCATGAAGCTTTCAGCTGTAGCCATCCAACACCCTGGGTAGAGCTGGGCGAATAAATGATTTTTTGGATCATTGACAACTCTGAAAAGTTTGGGAGAAAATTGTTTCAGATCAGACTGAAAACAATTTTTTTTTAAATTTTGGCCAATCAAAAACTTTTAAAAAAAAGTTTAAATTTCGAGCATTGAAAAATATTTTTGATTTTTTTTTTAAAATGACATTTAAGGAAATTTCAGAACAAAAAGTCATTTTGAGCCAAAATATCCAAACATTTTGTTATGAAAATGTTTAAATGAAATGTTTTGATTTTTTTCCCTGCAATGAACAATTCACAAAATGCTTTGGCATTGTTGAATCTTCATTTTTCACCAGAAAAAAAGTTTCAGTTGAAAACTATCTCCCAGCTTTAATGCTGAGTCAGATAGACACTTGCATAGCCAAGCCTTGATCCAGCAAAGCATTCAAGCCTGTGACTTTATGGGGCCAGGTTAACGCTGATTTCCATGGGGCTATTCAGTGTGCTTATAGCTAAGCACGTGTGCACGTGATTTGCAGATCGGGGCCATGTCCTAAGAGCTCCTTAAGTTGTCATTTCTCAAATGTGTTGTGACTGCAGCTCTGGGAGTTGCCAGCACTGATTTCTGGCGAAGCTGCTGTTTGTTTCACGAGGGGGAATGATTCAAATGCGAATTGTACAGGGAGAAAATTACCTTCGCTGGCACTTGAAGAGGAAAGGCTATAGATTGGCTAGGGCAGCTCGGCATTCCAGGCCGTGATTACCAGCCTCTTTGTGGTCACTTTACGAAGAAGCGCTCAGTTACAGGGGACAAAAAGATGGATGAGTCCTTGGTTAAAAGCCCATGTCTATACTACAGCTATGGAACTGCAGTCAGGGCTTGTCCATTGTTGTAGTTAATCCACCTTTCTGAGCGGCGGTAGCTAAGTCGATGGACAAATTCTTCCTTTAGCCTCGCCGTGTCTACATCGTGGGTTAGGTTGACCTAACTGTGCCACTCACGCTTTGACATTTTTCACAGCTCTCAGCAACGTAGCTGAACCAATCTAATTTTAAAGTGTTGATCGGATCTCAGACTCTGCAGCGCAAGAACGCAGCATTTTCTTAAAGGAAAAAAAAAGCGAAAAAACCACCACTTTTTAATCAATTCAACTGCACAAAAAATGAAAATACACAAAACCAAAACAGCCATTGGATGAAACTTCTCTGACTTTTATAATTACAGAATAGAAAACAAATCCCCGTTTCACATTACAAATATGGTCTTATAAAAACAAACCAACTCAAAAAAGATCTCAAAGCACCAGTGCCTATATCCTTCAAGTTTAAAAAGAGGGGCGAGGGCAGGAAGGGGGGGTTAGGAGGTGGAATTTCTTTCTACCAAATTTGAAATAACAGGTTTTGTTCTTTCTTGAATAAATACCCACAAGGGTGACAATCCAGTAGGAGGGTGCGTGCTTTTCTTTTACAAGTCTACACTGAAACCTGGAATTATATTTCATCCAGGCTTTAGTTTGTTTCTTAAGCAGGGAATAGAACCACAGATCTTGTCCGTGCCGTTTACCCAAGTCTACAGGGCTTTTTGTGTGAAATCTTGGGGCAGTCTCCATCTCCTGTCAGCAACTCCACCGTGTGAGATAACCAGCTTGCATCCCCTTCTGCACTGGGTGGTCCAGCCAGTCCTCAAAGGAGCTTCCATCTGGGGGAGCATCGAAGGGGCGCACTCCCTGGCTCAGGCCCAGATTGGTAGCAGCGGCTAAGCAAAACTTTAAGCTAAAGCTGAACTCGAAGCATGTTAGTTTCCTCATTGACATCTATGGGGCGTGAGGGGAAGCAGGCACCTAAGCCCACAACTCAGCACGTGTTTAACTCTCATGATGTGCTTTGATGGGAGGCGCAGGAAGTGACGTGTGTACTTAAGCACTGTCTGCCCTGATTAGGGATGCTTCCCTCAATGGAACATACGTGCCAGACCATCAAAGGTATTGCGGTGCTTGTCTCCCATTAAAACCAATGGGAGTTAGGCACTTAAAGACTTCTGAGGAGCTTGGCCTAAGGGCTCTTGGCAGGTAACTCAGGATGGGGTGGGGAGCAGGTTGAAATTAATAAATCAAAAGCGCCACAGAAAGGCCAGTGGGGCTGAGATGTGGCCATTGCTGTCCCTGCTGGCTCAGTGGGAGACGCGTCCAGTGGCTGAGCATCGCTGGCTTGGCTGACGTCCCCAGGGTCAGCGGGGAGGTGGGATCTCGCCCACAGAGCCAGTCACTATGTCTTTTCTTTTCTTTGTCTTTAGAAAACAGCTGTTTTGACTCAGAATTGTTGCCTGAAAGGTTTTGAACTACCCTAGGTGGGAGCAGCCAGTCCCCTGCCTTGCCGGGGAAGGGGCAGCAGGCAGCGGTGAAGGCCCAAGGAGGGGCCCTGTGGCTTGTGACACAGGCCAGGACTGGGAGCGACCCTGTGCGGTGACACGTGGCAGCACAGGCTGGGAGCCAGCGTGAACCGCCGGGTCTGGCTGTGTCCAGCAGCCTCGGTGGCTGTTACAGCCAAGGCCTCTTTTTCTCCAGCAAGATATTGTCCCAGCCAGGCCTTCTGCTCCCGCCATGCCCTGGCACTGCCACGCCCACCAGGCCCCCTGCACTAAGCACCCTGGCCCAGAGCCGCCAGGGTCGAGGGGTGTTCGGAAGTAGGCCCTCCCTTCCCATCTAGCTTCAGGCGCCCCCCCTCCTCTGCAGCACAATAACCCTGACACAGCGATCAGCGCCCGCTGGAGGGGACGGACGTGACACTAGGGGAACCACGTCGTGCCGTTGCTGAGCGCCTGGGGCAAGGCCGCTCAGAGGCACAGCTCTCGCAGCTTGCCCTGGGGGAGGGCCAAGAGATGAGCTGCGGCAGGACCCAGAGTGGTTTCCCAGGCAATTTGGGTCAGCTGCAGTTTTTAATAGAAGCCAGTTTTGCTCCGGAGCAAGGAGCAGATCCAGGCAGACATTGGTGTCTCCCAGCCTCTGGCCCAGGTAGGAGTCAGGCCTGTGTGACTAGCACGCTGAGCAACCCCTCTGTGCTTGGAGCCGCTGCTATCCCACCTGCGTCGCTCCAGACCCCTCTCCTTGCTGCCCGAGCCCCACGGCGGGTGAGAGCCCGTGCGGCTCAGCGGCAGGCAGAGGCCCCAGGCTGGTGCACCGTTTGGAGGAGCTGTCACAGTTCCATGCCTGCTGGGGCTTTCTAGGAGTGACAATCCTTTGATTTCGAAATGGGAAATGTTTCAAACAAGCTGGGTTTTTCCGGACGGATTCCGGAAAGGGATCAAAGGGAAGGAGATGGGAGTGCGAGGGGGCTGCCGGGGCCATTTCCGGAGGGATAATGACAGACGAAGGTCCACGTGTCCCTCCTTCCTTTGGTCTCTTTGTTCCCAGGCAGCTCACGAATGGCTAATGTCTCTGCTTATCCACACCCTGTGCAGATCCGGGCCTGTGGAAGGCTCCTGGGTCACAGGATGCAAACGCCTGCAGGTATTTTCCACACAGCAGCTTCCCCCCGGGGAGCCTGGCGGACGAATGGCTGAGCTGTTGGTTGCTTTTCACCAGCGCCTCTTTAGAGCAACGTTCAGAGCAGCCTAGCACTGTTGTTAATGGTTCGTTTCCCAAGAGTTTATACAGGACCTACAATATTTACTCTGCTGCCAGCGGGGGGCTCCAGGCCGAGTGGCAGGAAGAGGCCCCTTGCCAGGGTAGAAAGCCCTGGTTTTCTTTCAGGGTTTTCACAGGCTCTGAAATTAACGTGAAAACTGTGCCAGCTGCTTCCTTGTTAAACTGTGCAATGGCCTGCGCTGCTGACGTGGGGCCCGATCCTGCTGACCAGCGCTCTGAGCACCGCAGGGGCTACTCACACGGTGGGGGGTACCTTGCAAGCTACCTCCTTACGCCCCTGCCTGGGCTACCTGCATCACTGGTGCAGAGACAGCAGTGGGAGTGAGGCCGCTACTCCCCTTCCCATGCAGGTGAGCAGAGATTGGACTGGCAAGGGTGGGAGTGGACAGAGCTGGACGGTTCAAGGCCCTGGCCAATGCACAGCAGGCATGGAGGGGGACGTCTGCTGTGCCAGCTAAAGGACTGGCACAGATTACTTTACCCCTGGAGTAAACGGGGAGCAAACATTGGCTATCTGAGTCACAATTCAGCTCCTGCCCTGGGCAAGTGTAACTACACCCTTAGTGCTTGTGGGAAGGCCCCAACGTAGCCCGTGGCAAGCACTACGCTCAGTAGCAGGATCTGCCTTTGTTAGCTGCCTTGCACATTGCTGGCTGCACTGCAGCAGCAGAGTAAATATTGTAGGTCCTGTATAAACAATGATTGTTTTTTGTTGTAACTCCCCAGTGACTTGGTGAACAATTGCAACCCCGCACCCCAATCCCTGTGGCAATTTTGAATGCAGAGCTTTTTCCCTACTGGATTAAAGGCAGGTCGAATTTCAGGCCTCAACTGCTTGACGGGGGTCCTTTAAGCAGGTGGTGCATGATCTGCTCAAACATTTGTAGCGTTCAAGCATCCCATATTGTTACAACAGCGCCTCCACGTGGGCCGGAGGACTTACGGTTCCATCGGCTTTTCCTTTCTAAACCCTTGGGTTGGATGGTTTGCTGCCATAGCAGAAACAAACGTAGTGCCAAAGGGTCTCAGTCCCAGAGAAAGAGGATATTAAAACCAAACCCGCCCCGACAGCACCAGCTGTGTGTAGCGGCAGCGTGCAAAGGAGCCGTGGGAGGTCAAGGTTGCGGCTGGTGGGCCTAAAAGCTGACAAGGCAGACTTGGTGCTGGCACATGGCACTGAGAGCAAAAGGCTCTTTGCCTGGAAAACAGGGGAGGCAGAGGAGCGGGGCAGGGCATGGGGCAGGGGGTCGTGGGGTGGGAGGAGGCATGTGGGTGTGGATTGATGCAGTAGGTTGGGGCCCATGGAAGGAGCCTGTTTCATAGATTCCGAGGCCGGAAGGGGCCATTGTGATCATCTGGTCTGACCTCCTGGAGCAGATCTCGTCGAGAAACCTCCCATCTGGATAGAACGCTGGCCAGCAATGGCGAATTCTAGAAAGGGACGTGTGAGCCTGTAGTAAAAATGCCTGGAATTCGGGGTGGAATTCCGGCTCCTCAGTTCGCTAGAGCAAGTGCAGCCATAGTGATGAGGACCTGGCCACGGTTCAAGAGGCACCAGGAAACTCTTCACACTCTTTCCTCCCTTAGGCAACAGCGAGACGAAGACAGGGAGGAGGACGTCTTCTGGAGAGAGCAGCCTCAGAACCCCTCCTGGAAATGTCCTGTTCAATCAGCTCTGATCTCTTCAGGAAGCCCCCGTGGCTGGGGACCAGCCCCTGCCTAGGCTGCAGGAGAAATTCTGCACTAAGTAGGCTGGGTTGGGTGCTAGGGCCTTATGGCCTCTGGCTTTATGAAGCCACTTAACTCTTCCCTGACATGAGCCCGGCTGTTCCAAGCACATCCCCAGCATTTCATTTCCCAGCATCATTGCTCTGGTGCTTTCCAAAGCCCCTTACTAAGGCGGGTGAGCATTACTGCCCCCCTTGTACAGACAGGGATACTCAGGCAGCGAGAGAGGAAGCAGACCCATCGGGAAAGCAACCCAGGTCTCCTGTCTCCGTCCAATGGGGAATGTGGCTTCCAGGCTTGCCCTGCAGCATGCTTTCCAATTCTCCTGCTTCCCCAGCCTCCGACACCCCTCTGCTCGCCCGTTCCACCAGAGATGGGCTAGAACATCCCCATGGGGTTCTGAACTTGCTCTGAGTTCGGGGTTCTTGGGACCTAGGAGTCCAGGAAGACAGCAGTGTGCTTCTTGATGACACAGGCACCAGCCAAGGAGGAGGGTTGGCCTGGCCCATGTTGACAGTGGATTTGATGGTCGCTGGCTAAACTCCTGAAGCCGTAAGTAGCAAATGCCTGCAAGGCTCGAAGTGGCAGCAGCACCCCCTGAAGTCACTGGGGGACTGGGTGCTCGGCACCTCTGCCAAGCAGAGCCCAGTTCATTAGCTCCTTTTGTACATGGTGCAGGAGTTAAGAGCTGGACAATCAATTAAAGGCCTGGAAACTCAGGCTCAGCTCCTCCAAGGGAGTCAACTGTCTCCACACCTTGGAGGATCTGGCCCTTAGAGATCAGACTCTGTCTCAGCAATAGCAAAGCTGCATCTGCAGCCCACCATGGGACACAAAGTCACACACCCATCCTCATCTCACCCTCACTGGGACCGCAGTGCACGGCCCTAGCGCCAGCTCTGTGTGGACAAGTGTCCACATGAGCGACATCACCACTGCAGCTGGCACTAAGGGCTTGACTACACATGAAGTTATTCCTGATTAGGTCCGTGGGCAGACGCTCTTATTCCAGATCAAGCGTCCTGTCTCCACTGCTGCTACTGCCAGGAGGAATTCCGGCTCCCAGGTTTGCTAGTGCAGATGCAGCCTTGGAGATGAGGCTGTAGCAAGGGTTACAAAAGGCATCAGAAGACTCTTCAGGCTCTTTCCTCCCGAGTGCAACAGTGAGTGTGCCTTGATTCCGGCTTACCCCTTCAAGGCACGCTTATTCTGGAATAAGAGTGTCCAAATATGGAGTGAATCAGGAACACTTCATTAGGAGCAACTCCATGTGTAGACAGACCCACTTGTTTGCTATCTCAGCAGGGGGCCAGGTTGGGGACAGCCACTAGAGGGCACCCACGCTTATCAGCAGAGGAAAAGAAACACCGGCCACGTTGACGCAGGATATATAGGGCGACTTCATGATTGCCCATCCAGCACCATTCTTAAGCACCAAAAGTCTCTCTCACACACCCCTATCATGGGAAAGGCCCAGCAGGGTCACAACATTGGCCTCGGTTGCCTGACTTTCTGATACGTAATGTAATATCATAGGCAGGATGGGGGGGGGGTCGCTTTGTTTGGCATTTCCTTGGTCTTTGGAAAACAAAGTTGTCCTTGTATGGAGAGACTGAGCTGGGTCCCTTTAGAGTCAGGCACTTATACAATAACATTCATTATCGTATTTAAATCAGCTCTACATTGCTGGAGAGGAAGCAGAGTCAGTATTACCAAGCTCAAGTATTTACAAAGCAACAGGCAGGCCCCCAAAATCATGAGACTGGCTTACAAATTACGAGATTTAAAAATACTCAGTAATACACTTGTGGTTGTGTTTCTTTGTCACCTGGTTTCAGAGCCTTTGGGATAAACTCCCTTCGTGTTTTCAGTAGGGCAGTTGATTAATCGCAGTTAACTCACGCGATTAACTCAAAAAAAATTAATCACACTGTTAAACAATTCAATACCAATTGAAATTCATTAAATATGTGTAGATTTTTTTTACTTTTTCAAATATATTGATTTTAATTGCAACACAGAATACAAAGTGTACAGTGCACACTTTATATTATCATTTTTTATTACAAATATTTACACTGTAAAAATTATAAATTAAAGAAAGAACATTTTTCAGTACTATAATGCAATCTCTATCGTGAAAGTGTAACTTACAAATGTAGATTTTTTTTTGTTACATAACTGCACTCAAAAGCAAAACAATGTAAATCTTTAGAGCCTACAAGTCCACTCAGTCCTACTTCTTGTACAGCCAATCACTAAGACAAACAAGTTTGTTTACATTTACGGGAGATAATGCTGCCCACTTCTTATTTACAATGTCAGCTAACAGTGAGAATAGGCATTTGCATGGCACTTTTCTACATGGCATTGCAAGGTATTTACATGCCAGATATGCTAAACATTCATATGCCCCTTCATACTTCGGCCACCATTCCAGAGGACATGCTTTCGTGCAGATGATGCTCATTAAAAAATAATGCGTTAATTAAAATTTGTGACTGAACTCCTCAGAGGGAGAATTATATGTCTCCTGCTCTGTTTTATCCACATTCTGCCATATGCTTCATGTTATAGCAGTGTCGGATGATGACCCAGCACATATTGTTCATTTTAAGAACACTTTCACAGCAGATCTGACAAAACGCAAAGAAGGTACGAATGTCAGATTACTAAAGATAGCTACAGCACTTGACCCAAGGTTTAAAAATCTGAAGTGCCTTCCAAAATCTGAGAGGGATGAGGTGTGGAGGATGCTTTCAGAAGTCTAAAAAGAGCAACACTCTGATGCAGAGACTACAGAACCCGAACCACCAAAAAAGAAAATCAACCTTCTGCTGGTGGCATCTGACTCAGATGATGAAAATGAACATGTGTCAGTCCGCACTGCTCTGGATCATTATTGAGCAGAACCCATCATCAGCATGGACATATGTCCTCTGAAATGGTGGTCGAAGCATGAAGGTACATATGAATCTTTACTGCATCTGGCACATAAATATTTTGGCATGTGAATGCCTGTTCTCACTTTCAGGTGACATTGTAAACAAGAAGCAGGCAACCTTGTCTCCTGCTAATGTAAACAAACTTATTTGTCTTAGCAATTAGCTGAACAAGAAGTAGGACTGAGTGGACTTGTAGGCTCTGAAGTTTTACATTGTTTTATTTTTGAATGCGGGTTTTTTTGTACAGAATTCTACATTTGTAAGTTCAACTTTCATAATAAAGAGATTGCACTACAGTACTTGTATTAGATGAATTGAAAAATACTATTTCTTTTGTTTTTTATAGTGCAAATATTAGCAAGCCAAAATAAATACAAAGTGAGCACTGTACACTTTCTATTCTGTGTTGTAACTGAAATCAATATATTTGAAAATGTAGAAAACATCCAAAATATTTAAATAAATGGTATTCTCTTATTGTAAACAGCACGATTAATTGTGCAGTTAATTGCGATTAATTTTTTTAATCCCTTGACAGCCCTAGTTTTCAGGCTTTTCTCTGAAATCAGCAGAGCTAGACACTTCCCTTTTTAGGCATGAAATCTGAGATTTTCCTGCAGTCTCTTGATTCCAGAAGCTGGAGCTTTAAGAAACTAACCAGATGTTGTGAGCCTTGCGATAAAACTGGAAGAGCTGGCAACACTGCAGCTTCTGGCTGTGCCTCAGGGGTCAGTGGGGCGCTGTGGCCGTTTACCAGAGGCAAGAAGCAGCCAGCTCTCACTGCCAGCCAGCTGACAGAATGTATTCCTCCCACCAGCGCTGAATTCATTAAGTGCAGAATATTTTGCCCCCATGCCCCATGAAATGTCCTTTCGGATTGGCACTTATCTACGCTGAAAAGGGACACACTAATTCAAATAAAGATGTGGATAAAATTAAAGAAGAAAATAGTCAATTGAGATCCTACCTACCCTCCTCTGGTCAGTTTCACCTTGCCTTAAACACAGATACCTGATGCATTGCTAGCTACTCAATCCACCATCCGCATTGCCAAGCCATGGCAGCAGGGGTTCAGAACAGAACAGCTGACATAACTTTACGGATGGACGGCAGGAGTCCAGTCAGGATGTTGCTGAATAAAGCTGTTCCTTAGACGGAATCTTCTCCCCATCCTCCATGAAAATACAGGTTTTCCACCGTGGTCCTTGCTCTCATTGGAGTTACAGCTACTGGTGAGATGTGAACATTAGGCAGCAGGTGGAGCCATTGCACCTCTTTTGGTCCCTCAGTCTGAGCAGAAAAGTGTGTGTGTGTGTGTGTGTTTTTCTCTGGTGTTGCAGCAAGTCCCTGAAAACCGTGCAACTGCCCAGAAGGAAAATAAAAGGAACCCGAGATGAACCCAGGGCGTTGGCTCCGTGCCGGCCTCGCCTTTAGCGTGTTTAGTTGTTGCTTTCGGGACAGTTCGCAGTCGTTCGGGGCATCCCGCCACCTCGCATTCCCACAAAGATCCAGGAAGGGGGCGGATTCCAGGGCGTAAGAGAGTTACCCAGATCTAAGGGAACAAACCAAAGGCACAGAGTTAGGAAGGGGTCTGGGATTGGCACTGACCCACCTAGCGCTTGAGACAAAGCGATCTGTTATCTACGTAGGGCCCAAGGTGGGCTCTGTGCTTGCCAGACCGAGGGAGACAATGTTCCTGATCAGAGCAGCTTAAGGGCTCAGGGGGCATGTGGCTTTGCCCTCCTCACCCTCACTCGCCGTGGGATGCCCCAGCCCAGTTATTTCTACATGAAGGCCCTGACGGGTGTCAGGGCCCCATGGTGCTGGGTGCTGCATAGACACAGCGTAAGAGACAGTCCCTACCCCAGAACCCTCCCGGACTGAACAGACCCAGCAGGCAAAGGCCAGACGGGAGGGACGAGGATCATCCACACTCTACAGAGGGGGAAGTGAGGCGGAGAGATTCAGGGGCCGATGGGTCACACAGGAGTCCTTGACAGAGGTGGTCACTGAACCCAGCTCACTGGTCTCACCACGAGGCGTCCCCCGTTCCCGGGGCGCTGACGCCCTCGCAGTGTAAGAGAGACTCTCAGTTTTCATCCCCAATCCATTTCCAGCCCTTTTCCTCGGGGGCGAGGCGGGGAGAGCTGGAGTTTGTGACTGGCCACTGCCTCTCCATGCTGCCCATCCTTGCAGCCGCTGGGACACACAGGGCTCCCCATCCCCTGATCACAGCACAGGGGAGGCTACCTCTGCTGGGGCCAGGGCTGCTACAATCTCCCTCCCTTCCTGCCCACTGCTGAGCCGACCCCTCTGCTAACCAGCCAGTGCAGCCCGAGAGCCAAAGCTCTGCAGGGGAGAGGCAGCTCCCCGCAGCAGATCGGGGCCTGCTTGTCTACACTGAACAGCTGGGCTGGCGTAGCTCTGTCAGTGAGGAGTGTGACAAAATCGCACTGGCCAGAGCTGCGCCCACGCCGCCAAACCCCCCCGTACAGAGGCTGTTGTGCCAGCAACCGGCCTTGTGCTGGCAGAGCTTCTCTTGTGTGGTATGAGCTCTGGGGCGACTGCACTCTGGTGACTGTATGAGCCGCATCCCCATGGGGAGGGTTTGCCAGCCCAGCCCCCTGTCGGGATTGCCAGACACCAAACCCTCTGCAGTGTAGACAAGACCAAAAAGCTCCTGACTCAGAACCAGGAAACGGAGCCTTTCTGTTTCCCCCACCTGATGGTGAAAGATGGTTACTTTGTTGTATTGTAACTGTTCTTTGAGATGTGGGTGCAGCCATGCCCCATGCCCAGGGCACCAAAGCTGGATACTTGCCTAGCAGTACTCCAGGGGGCAGCTCTCACTCCCCTCCCCGGGCTGCATAAGGGGGGTGCTGCCTGACCCCCCCTCAGTTCCTTCACACCGAAATCCCCGGCTGGAGACGCAGAGGGGCGCAAGGTGGGTCAGGGAACATGTCTGCACCCACATCTCGAAGAATCACCATTACGATACAGACCCGTAACTGCCTTTTCTCCTTCGAGTGGTTGCAGACGGGTGTTCCACTCGGGGGACTCATCGGCAGTTCCAGCAGGGGTGGGCTCGGAGTCGATCCGTGGAGTGAGTGCAGAACTGCCTTCCAAAGTTTGCATCCGATCTCGAGGCCGTGTCAACAGCATCATGTCTAGCAAAAGTACTCAGAGAAGCCCTGCAGATATCGCTAAAAAATGCAGCTGATATCACCTTAGCGCTCGCAATGACTGCAGAGGTGGGCAGCATTTGAGCTACTTCATAAGCCGAGGGAATGCAGCAGTTACCCACTGGAAATACTCTGCATGGAGACTGGTTGTCCCTTCATCTGCAGAGTAGGACAGTGGCTCTCAACTTTTGCAGACGACTGCACCCCTTTTAGTGGTCTGATTTGTCTGGCCTACCCCCAAGTATCATCTCTCCTAAAAGCTACTTGCTAACAAAATCAGACATAAAAACACAAAACGTCACAGTACACTGTTGCTGAAAAATTGCAGACTTTCTCATTTTTACCAGATAATTATAAAATAAATCAATTTCAATATAAATATTATACTTACCTCGCCGCGTATCGTGCATAGAGCAGTATAAACCATTGTCTGAAGGAAGTTTTAGTTTGTACTGACTTTTTATGTAGACTGTTGTAAAACTAGGCAACTCTCTAGCTGAGTTGATGGACCCCCTGGAAGGCCTCTGCATACCCCCAGGGGTCCACATACCCCTGGTTGAGAACCACTGGCACAGGAGGTAAAAAGGTGAGGTGATGAATGAAACAGCTTAGTCCTTTCTAAATAAAATGCCAAGCACTGCCTGTCATCTAAGCTATGTAGATGCTGCTCCTCTGCACTTGGATGTGATTTGGGAAAAAAATAGAGGTAAGTAAATAACCTGATTACTGTGAAACTAAGATATGACTTTGTGATCTTAAAACCACCTTGTTCTTGAAGAACTGAATGTGTGGAGGATCTGCCATTAAGGCCTGCAACTCACTAACTCTTTCTGCGGATGTTATAGCCACAAGGAAGGCCATCTTCTGAGAGGGGCACGCCCATGAACAAGTTGCTATCAGCTGGGACAATGAACCCATCAGCACTGCCAGGACCGTGTTAAGGTCCCGCAACGGGACCGTTTCTTTCATCAGTGGAAAAAGAGTGAGGTCCTGTCTTTTATTGGACCGACTTCTGTTGGCGAGAGAGACAAGCTTTCAAATTTACGCCCAGCTCTTCTTCAGGTCACTCTGTGTAAACTCAAAAGCTTCTCTCTCTCTCCAACAGAAGTTAGTCCAACAAAAGATATTTCTTCACCCACCTTGTCTTTCTAATATCCCAGGACCAACACCGCTACATCAACACTGCATACAGCTGGTGGAAAAAGACAGCTAATACCTTTAAAACATGCTCACCACCATAGGGTTTGAGAATTCCTTGCATGGGAGGATGGAAAGCCGAGAGTGCCTCCAAGTGAAACTTCAGGGATTTTGGACTGAGGCCTGACGATTTCAAATGCAGCACCTACTCCAAAAGGTGCTGAATCCGCAGTAATATAGGCTGGATTTGCTTGGACAAATGAGACCGCCTGCCCACAAATAGCTGGGGCATAGATATGACAATGACAACAGACTGCCTAGCCGCATTTGACTAAAAGTAGGTGCAGAAGGCTTCCTCCTCCGTGATTTGTGCCTGCCTCGCAGTGTAGGACAGCTGACAGAAATATTGCTGAGGACGACGTTGCTGCTGTTGTTGCTGTTGGTTCCCAGAATGCCATCTCTTTGCAGCCTGGATATCAATTCCCGATGAGCATAGAGTGACTCGGGACAAGACTGTTCAGAAAGCTGCAAGAAGGGCCATTCTTTCCCGACCGACAGATTACCATTGGTGATACTGATATGCCAATCGTGATTCTGGAGCCATACACTGGCCACCTTGGCAGCACCAAAGGAATATTCAACTACTGGCCTAGCACATGCAGAATTGCAGTTGAATGTGCTCTTGGTAGATTGACGGGATGCTGGCGGTGTTCACTCACTTGTTTGGATCTCCATGAGAAAAACATCCCATGCCTGTTGTGTCCTGAATCATATCTATGAGGCAAACGGGGAAAAACTACCACCAAGGTTGAGGTGGAGCAAATGTCTCTGACTTTGAACAGCCAGACACCAGGGTCATTAGAAGAGCTCAACGTGGAGCTATCCGGGTGAAGAAACAGTACGTTAATGGTCAGCCACAGGAGCATTCTCTGCTGGAGTTTCTCTGGGAGCTTTGGGTACTGCTAAGAATTGTGCAGGGCTTGCTGTACGTTTATAAATATGACTGGGTGTTTTCCCAAAGCTATGAATTCTGTGGTGTTTGGTGTGGCTTTACAAGTGCCATTTGCTTTGACAATCACTATGTATTTGGCAATATTTGTTATGAACTAATAGAGATAATTTGATTCTCCAAAAATAGAACATTATTGAGTGGGGGAAAACAGCGTGGAAAATCAATGTGCACAAAAAACCCAGAGGCAATGTTATACAATTTTTTAACAAGCTTAATGGGGTGAACATTTAAAACTAGAAAGGCAGTAAACATTTATGTCCGTCTGAGTAACAAATGTAGGCCGTTGTGGCTACACAGCTGTGGTTCTTGCAGGTCACTGTATGTGAAGCTGTGGTTTTCCTTGCTGTCTCCCAGCACTGAGTGGTAGGAGTAAGGATGTGCACTACCATGCCATCGTTGGGGAGTGTAGGGAGCAGTGTGTGACCATGGAGTTCTCCAAGGACTGCAAAGGGTGGGGAGTCCAGGATTTTTGGATCTGTAGGTCAACCAGGGTCTGCAGCATTTGGGTTTGCTGCCTGAGAAGACCCATTATGTCCTGGTGCATCTCCTTCTCCTTTCTAGCTGGAAGTCCTGGACCTTTCTCCTGTCCTTTCTGCTTTTTTCCAGGCTGCTGGTCATATTGGCCCTCCAACCTCATGGTGTGATGTAGCACCGGCTTGCAGGATCTCACAGAACATGTCGTCACAAATCCTCTTCTTTCTCCTCTCAGAGTCAAGCGTTCTGAGGGCACGGAGTGAGCACCACCAGCAGCTGCTGATTAAAATCGACAGATGTACCTCTGAATATACAGTCACAAGGGTAATGGAAAGATAAGTTTCAAAACTCCCTTCCCTTATTCCCATAAACACTTTGAACAAGAAAAGCGTATTGATGCTTCAGCTTCAGAGCCTCTTGGCACAGCCCCACAGTCCAGCCCCAGCTATGGTGAGTACAGCCTGCCCGGGACGATGGGGGAAGAGGGAAAGGATTTTCTATTGCATGAAGCTATGAGATTTCAGTCCCTATTTCATGGTGTGAGCATGGGCCAATGGCACTGATCGCTGGCACTGTTTTCCACAGATGGTGGGGATTCTAGCTGATGTCTCACTCCTGAGGGTCACAAAGGCACAGAGACCACAGCTGCTGCTGGTGTCCCAAAGCCGCCTGAGCCCATATGCCACTAGCCTGTTTATGGCAATGAAGCCAGCCAAACTCGTCTCAGAGTGGTGCAGGAAAGTGTCCTACCGCAGAGGAAGAAACAGGGCAGCCACCCCAGCAACCTTCGGGAGGGGAGTGCAGAGTGCCTCCAGGGGAGCTCCATCGAGAGCTCTTAGGAGGATAAAAGGGCCATACATAAACCAACTGCTTTGCCTGCCCCCTATATCCGCCTTTCCCAAGAGGGGAATGAAAAGCAGGTGCTAACTCTCCCTCTGTTTGCTGTATCTCCAGCCTTTCTCATATGGGTAAAACACTGGTCCGGGTGGCTGCCATCTTTACATTTAAAGATTGCAAGGGGAAATGCATGCACACACTTACCTCCCCTTCAGCAGGCTCGGCTGCATTTGCCTGCTCAGACTGGCTGGACTGTGGCGGAGTCTCAAACAGGTCCTGGCTTGCAGCATGGCTGGAGATCCCCACCACATCTCCCCATCCTTGCTCCTCACTGTTCACTGCAGGGGTCTCTGTCTCGGGCTCCTCTGCACTGGTCTGGTGGGGTCTCTGCCAAGTACGGCATGCGGTTCGTTGTAAAAGCACCAGGTCTGTGGCTAAGGATCAGCTCAATTCTCGGCCTTCTCGGCTTTGGGGTAGGCCTGCCACAGCTCCTTTGCTTTCATGCGGTGTTGCTGCTGGTCCCTGTCGTACCCCTTCGCCTGCATCCCCCGAGCAATCTGCTCATAGAAGTCCATGTTTCTATGGCTGGTTCATAGCTGGGCCGGCTCAGCCTCTTCCCACAGGCCCAGGAGAGCCAACATCTCCTGTCTGCTCCAGTGTGTCTGGACCGTGTAACCGGCGTGCTCGGTTGGACAGTTGCACACAACAAGAGAGAGCTGCTAAGTGCGCGTGCCAAGGTGGGAATCAGGAAAAAGGCATTTCAAAAATACATGGGGTGTTTTAAGTGGGGGGAGTGGCTTCTTGTCTCTGGGACCCCTGGGCAGAGGAGTTTAAAACTGTGACCAGAGCAGTCACTTTGCAGGGACTAAGATAATCCTTAGTCCTGCCTTGAGTGCAGGGGACTGGACAAAATGACCTCTCGAGGTCCCTTCCAGTCCTCTGATTCTAGGATTGTGGGAGAGCTGCTGGAGGACTATTAGGATCGACACAGTCATGCAGTGTCTACACTCGTACTGTGCCAACCTCAGTAGTCGACCATGCCAGTCAGGGGTGGTTTTACTGTGCTGCTGGAATGGGGCATTTACATCAGCCAGAGACAAAGCTGAACATAGGCACGTGCGTGAATAGGTCGACACAAGGCGACGTACGTCGCCCTAACTCTGGAGCGTAGACCAGGCCTAAGTAGAAACGATTCTCCTACGAAAGGTGACGTGCAGTGTTGGGGAATCATATGGGGAAGCAGCTTCCTAGCGGAGAGAGAAGGTCATCAAAGCGGAGCTTGCCACAGCCGGCAGGTTTGTCTTTTTTTTTTCCCCACCTTATTTAAAATGCTCTGGCTGCTGAACAACTTTCTTTGCTCCGTTTTTTATCACTGTTTCGCCTGTCTGGAAACAGGAACTGCAGGCACTTTGATAAACGGATGGAAGGGTCAGCTCGCTGTCTCACTCTCGCTCTGTAAGTGCCTCTGGGTCTGACCACGAAATGTTGTTTTGTGACTTCTTACAGCACAACTCCACCATAAATCACAGCAGCTATCCCAATACTGCCTGCAGCAACAGGGCAATGGATGTGTGTGTCTCTGTATGTGTGTGTGAGCTGGAGACAAAGACTTCTGCTACGTGACACATGGAGACAAAGACACACACACACCCTGAGACACACATGCATCCTCACCCCACATATCCACAATACACCCAAAGGCCCATCGCAGGGAGTCACACAGAAACAGACGCACACAGACATCCAGGGACACACGTACAACTTCCTCTTAGTTACATACATACAACACACATGCAGATGCACATCACAGGGAGTCATGCTGGCACACAACACACACACACACATAGACACCCTCCCCCCACAAGCATTGACCCAATACACACAACACACCCATTACATGTAATCACACACACAGAGACAAACACAATCTCCCCGCCCCATAGACCCAGATGCACATTAATATAAATCAGCTCTATGCCCCTCACACAGGACACTGAGCACACACCAGACACACATACACCGTCAGACTCACACTCACACACCCTCAGTCCTGCACACACAGACGTGCACCAAATGCACATCACTGAATTCTTTCCTCCAGTCGTTCTCATATGATATTAACACGTGAACTAACCAATCAGGAACGTCAGTATAAAGGGTTGTGTGTGTGTGTGTTTCTGTGGGGTGTATCTGACTCACTGTGTGTGTGTGTGTGATATGTGTTACTGTGTGTGCGTTTCTGTGTGGTGTATCTGTATGTGTGTGTGTATCTGAATCACTCTGTGTGTTATCTTTGTCACTGTGTGTGTGTCTCTGTGTGGTATATCTGCGTCAGTGCGTGTGTGTATGTGTTTGTGGGGTATATCTGAATCACTCTCTCTCTCTGTTGTTATTGTGTGTGCATTTCTGTGTCACTCTGTGTGTGTGTATGTTTGTGGGGTGTTTCTGAATCACTCTGTGTGCTATCTTTGTCACAGTGTGTGTGTGTCTGTCTGGTGTATCTGTGTCACTCTGTGCGTGCATGTGTGTGTGTGTGTTTGTGGGGTGTATCTGAATCACTGTGTGTGTTATCTTTGTCACTGTGTGTGTGTGGTGTATCTGTGTCATTGTGTGTGTGTGTCTCTGTGTAGTGTATCTGTGTCACTCTGTGTGTGTGTGTGTGTGTGTGTGAGTCTCAGTGTATGTCAGCCTGTCTCTCGGTCACAGTATGTGTGTGTGTGCGTGTGTGTTTGTGGGGTGTATCTGAATCACTCTGTGTGTGTGTGTGTGTGTGTGTGTGTGAGAGAGATCTCTGTGTTACTGTGTGGTGTATCTGTATGTGTGTATCTGAATCACTCTGTGTGTTATCTTTGTCACTGTGTGTGTGTCTCTGTGTAGTGTCTCTGTGTCACTGTGTGTGTGTGTGTCTCTGTGTGGTGTGTGTGTATGTGTGTGTGTGTGTGTGTATGAGTCTCAGTGTATGTCAGCCTGTCTCTCGGTCACAGTGTGTGTCCATGTCTCAGGGTATGTCCGCACAGCAAAAGCCGTGCATGGCCTCGCCTAGTTGAGCTGGCTTGGTGTGGGTCACACTGGGTAGGCAATCAAAGATCTGCGGCCCGAGTCTCAGAGCCCAGGTCAGTTGACAGGGCTCGAGCTGTGGGGCTAAACATTGCAGTGGAAACGCTCAGGCTCAAGAGGCCGCCTGGGTTCTGAGACCCACCCCCCTGCAGAGCCTGGCTCCAGCCTGAGCGTGAATATCCACATTGCAGTTATACGGCCCTGCAGCCCGAACCCCGTGAGCCCCAGTCAGCCGACCCAGGCCAGCCGCAGCTGTCCTGTGGGCCTCTTATTGCCGTGTAGACGTACCCAAGAGCAGTGAGGTGTGCAGCTCGGGCTAGCAAGGGGAATACGTACCAGGCTCTGTGCTGGGCTTGCAGTGCTGCCTTCCGTGCTAGCGTTCCCCGCGCAGGCGAGTGCAGCCAGGCCAGCCTGTGCCCAGCACGGGGGCCACCACGCTGCATTGGAGGCAATACCTCGCCCCCTGCTCAGTGGCACCAGCCCCTCCTCTCCACTAGCACAGCGCTCCCCCGTAGAGCAGGGGATCCTTACGGGCCGAACGTGTCAATGAGTTCAGTGTGTATATCAGGCCCGCATGAGCCCTGTGCCCGCTGGCGTGGGGGTGCAGCTGAGCTGGCGTGCGCCCGTGTGTAGCGGGGTCTGAATGCCCAGTGGGGAGGCAGGTTGAGTGCTTGTGCAGCACCCCGAGGAGACCCTGCGCTCCTGGCTCACACCCCGCTGCCTGCTGGGGCTCAGGAACAGGTGCAGCGGGGCGGCTGCCGCGTACCCGGGAGGGGCAGGACCACCAGAGAGCAGGGATTGTGCTCGGCAGCCTGTGGGCTCGTTGGGAGCCGCCCGCGGTAGGCACGGTGGCCCATTTCCCATCAGGTCAGCACAGTGCCCTGGCGTGAGCCGCCACGGGGAACAGCCTGTGGATGGAGCGGGAGAAGGAAAGACAGGACGTGGCAACAGGGCAAATGCAGCTTCTGTACTTCTCTAAGGCTCCATGTGGAAGTGCTCCCGCACTCCTGCCTTTAATCCAATTACGGCTAATTGGTAACTACATAAGGAGCTTTAATTTCACAGGCTATTAAGGTAGCCTCTGTTTGCCTGCAGGATCTCCCCAGATTCATTTTGCCTTAATAATCCATGGGGACCCCATTTACCAGACCTGCTTGGTGGAAAGTGAATTAAGTGAGGCTCGTAACTTTCATGTGTTGCATCTGCCCAGGGAGCTGAGATGTTCTCATTAAAAAGACAGGTGCTTCACAACCCAGCCCCCGCCCCCGCCCCCGCACTTCCCTCTGTGCTGTTGGAAGCACGTCAGAGAGCCAGACTGTAGCAGCTGCCGCAGGGTTTCGAGGTGATCAGGGTAGAGCAGGGCCACAAGCCCCCAGCCCCTCTCCAGGGTGCGTATGTTTTGCAAGACCCTATAGCTGTGCACCGACCCACTCGCCCAGTACAGCTGGCTCTGTCTGGGGTATTCCACACTGCGCTTAGCGAGCCAGCAAGGAGGTGAAATCTGACCTTCGGCAAGCTCACCGAAGGCTCGTAGGTGGATGAGTGGGGACGGCATTCCCTCTAGGAACAGCACCTGCTCCAGAATGCACATGCTGCCTCCAGCATTTGGGGTTCTCAAACGTCACGCTTCAGGGCATCAGCGTAGCCCCTGGGGGAGTCAGGAAGGATTCCCCACCAGCCCTCCAGGTGCAGCATTATAGAACTGACTAGGTGCATTTATGGGGCCTGGGGAACAGAGCCAAGGGGGTTTGACTGTAGGATGCCAGAGAGCCTGGACTGCTGGCCTGATCGGCACAGCACGAAGAGGGATATTGGACTGGATGTGCAGGGGTTTGGGGTGCTGCAGAGGCCCAGGAGAACAGCTACCCCTGGCAAAAGCCACACCCCCTGCCTCAGCATCTCTGGACAGCAGCACCGCCTCCTCTGTGACTGGCCTGTCCCCAGCTGCCAGCCGGGGTGATGTGCATCAGGAAAGATGTGGACAAACTGGAGAGAATCCAGAGGAGAGCAACAAAACGGATAAAAGATTTAGAAAACCCGACCTGTGAGGTCATGTTTAGTGTGGAGAAAAGAAGACTGAAGGGGAACCTGATAAGTCTTCAAATCGGTTAAGGGCTGCTATAAAGAGGACGGGGATCAATTGTCCAAGTCCACTGAAGGTAGCGCATGAAGTACTGGGCTTTAATCTGCAGCCAGGGAGACTGAGGTCAGGTCGTAGGGAAAGCGTTTAGCTGTAAGGAGAGGGAAGCTCGGGAACAGGCTGCCAAGGGAGGTCGTGGAATCCCCATCACGGGAGGTTTTTAAGACCAGGGTGGATAAACCCGTGTCAGGGAGGGTCTGGGTTTACTTGGCCCTGCCTCAGCGCAGGGGGCTGGACTAGGTGAGCTCTCGAGGTCCCTTCCAGCCCCCCCTTTCTGTGAGTCTGTGATTTCCTTGCACACCACCACATGGGATGTACAGGTCTTTGTGGATCCTCTCATGGCTGGGCCATATAAGTGGTTTATGAGCCTGTTGCTGCTTCCGGGTAACAGCGCTATCCTGTAGCTCCAGCAAGAAGAGTTTCTGCCTTTAGATCTAAGGCCACAAGTCCAGTCCCTGCTATTGACCCAGGCAGGACAGGACTGAAAGCCTGCACTAGCCCAGGAGCTAAGAGCACCCAGGCCAGATGTCTCTTAGTGGTAGTTCAGAGACCAACCCAGAGGCAAAAGGTGTTTGTGTGCTGATCACTGCCTCCTAGAACTGCAGCTCGGTGCTTTGAGCTCATGCTTTGAAGGTGCCACTTGAAACACCCCCCCGCCTGCTCTCCTGCTTTGATGCTTTGTCACTCCGGGCGCAGCGAGGACAGGCGAGGACATCGGCTGGCGTGCGGTGAAAGAAGAACCCTCCAGCACTCTGCCCTGAGCAATCTGTCTCAGCAAAGGCCCTTCCCAGAGACCAAAAGCAGAATTAAACTGTTCCCCTCACCAGGCGCTCAGATTTATGGAGATTCTGGTTACACTGCACTGTCTGCTAACCAGATTATAAATGGGAACTAACCATTTTATTATAGTGTAACTTTCCTCTCCATTACAGTCCTCACCACCCACCCGCACATCGTTAATGCAAATCCGGAGCCACTCAGACTAAACTGAGAAGACCCAGCGCGCTTTAGTTTATTCTCGGCTGTATACGTATGTCGCACATTTACAGCATGTATCATTTTATGCACAGCTCTAGATCTGTTCCCAGTGCTCTCTAGTGCTGCTGTACCTGGGAGGGGGCATAGTTCAGTGGTTACAGTAGGGGATGGGGAGTCAAGACTCCTGGGTTTCAGACCTGGCTCCATCCTTGACTCATTGGGCAAGTCACAGCCCTTCTCTTGCCTCAGTTTCCCCCTCTGTGAACTAAGGGTCATGATAGTTCTTCAGCTCGCAGGATGGCCTGTGGCGCTGTGGCCCAGAGCCTGCAATAGCTCTGTGAGTGCAGTGTCCATCTACGCCCGTGGGAATCCTGCCTGGGAACTGAGGGCAGGATCTACTGTAGGGGCTGTAGTGGGAAGAGAGCCTGAGACATAAGCCCTTGGCCTGAGGCCTGAGCTAAAGGAGTCAAAACCTTGCTGCTATAAAGCAAAGTTAAGTTGTGAGCAAGAGGCAGGCCCTGCTCATAGAATTTGGCAAGCACAGGGCTGATACCGTAAAAACACATATTCCTAAGAGGCGCTAGGCACAAAGCACTCGCACAAGCACATTCCAGAAGGGTGGTACCGGAACACCCCGATAAACACATTCCCCAGGGATAACAGGAACATGCTGACCCAGCTTACGGAGAAGGTCAGGATGACAGCGTGATGAATAGAGAGGTTTTGATCAAACCTACAGGTACAAGGCAATGGGTGGTGCCCTAATAGGTCAGAAGGTGGCACTCTGATATGTCAAGGGTGATACGTCACTTGTTTGTATGGTGTATAAAAATGTATCTCAGAGGGAGTGTCTTTGTCCAGACGAGGGGACAGTGGACAGTCCCGCCACCGACTGAGCTGCGTCCATTGTCACGGGCATCCACGTGCTACTGGAACTGTAGACATTGATCCGGGGAGCTAGGACCGTGCTTTGCTGACAATAAACCTGGCCAGGCGCCTTCGCATCTTAACGGATCTTGTGGTCATTCGCTCGAGATCTGCTGTGCCAGCTGTCTGCGCAGAGCTGGGACAACCTGCAAGGGGAACACACATGCAGCCGAACAGCTGATGACAGGGGCTTGTGACCCAGGGTGGGCACCTGGTAAAGGAGGACCGTGGCCGATGATATCAGCTCATTGCGGGGTACACTGGACAGAACGCAAATGTCCAGTGTTAGGAATGAGCTGGTTTTGGGGAGGGATCTCCTGCTTCATTCGCTGGCTCTTAAGGGTCAGGAAGAAACTCTCCCGGGGCAAATCACCCCACAGCTGCTCACTGTTGGGAGGGATGCAGGTCTGATCCAGCATGGCCCTTCCTACATTCCTGGGCATGGCTTGGCGCTGATGGACATGGCACATTTCAGGAGCCTCACAGATCCACAGTGCCCTTTGGAGACAGCAGTGCACAATCACACACAGACGGTAGAGGCAGGTGTATGTGACGGTCCTGGGGCTGGAAGTACATAGGAACAGAGTCTGGAAAACACCAGCCGTTGAAGGGTTAAACCTACTCCAGCCAGTGCTTCTGGGGTTGATTTTTATTTTGTAAAGTTTCTGGCCCAGCTTCTGCCCTGAGAGGCAGTGGCGGAAATCCGGAGGAACTCTGTGCCTTGCAGTGGAGCTGCTCTGCTTTCCCAGCGGTGTCGCCGAGAACAGAAATTGGCTCTTGTTTCTAATCAGAACTGATGGAAGGGCCCCTGCAGGGCCCTCGCTGCGTCACCGAGTGTTTCAGGCCATAGTTGGGAGATGGGTTAATGCTAATTCATATCATGTGGTGGACGCCTTGTAAACTCCATGGATTTTCTCGGCATGGCATTGTTCGCAGGCTGCTCTGATCAATCGTGTTTGCTAACGAAGTGCTCAGCTGGTGCTTAAAAGCATGGGCTTGTGGTTAAGGCACAGGACTCGGCCTCCGGACACCAGTTTCTATTGCCAGCTGTGTGCCACCGACTTCATATGCGATCTCAGGCATGTCTGTGATCGCTTCCCCACCTGTAAAATAATAACCCCTCGTGTGTCTATAGTGCTTTGCCCCAGGAGAGCTCAAAGCTCTTTACAAAGGCTGTCAGAATCACTATCCCTGTTTTGCAGATGGGGAAACTGAGGCAGAGGCAGTCTGATTCAGCTCTGTGTGTGCTTCTCAAGGAGCTTCTCCCCACACCATCCTCAGTGCTAACGGGGGTCGTGTCTGGCTGGGCTCCCCCAGGCTGCAGTGGTGGGTGAGTGGCTCCCCGGGGGGGGCTTTCCCGGGAGAGATGGCAAGAAACATCTCGCAGCCCGACCAGCCAGAGCAGGTCTATCTGGATGAAATGAGCTCGAACCAACATTGCTGTCGGGATGATGGAAGTTCGACATGCCTTGCTGTAAATAATACAAGGAGTAATTATGTCTCAGGAAATTAATGTTCTGGGTGATCAGAGCACGAGGTGGCTGTGGACATGTGAGGCCCAGCTGCGCCGCAGCACAGACCCTTGCCGGCCAGCCAGTCCCAGACCATGGCCGGGGCATGCTCAGGCGGTGGTTTGATGATGCACCTGGATGAATGTCACGGTATGTCCTGGCTGCTCTGGGATTCTGCCCAGGCCAGGCTGTGATGGCTTTAAAAAGACAACGTGTCTAACTGGGACAGGCGAGCGTCCCAGTGACGGGGCACGTGTGTCTAGTCTATTCAGGTTCTCCTACTGCCCTCTTCGCCGTCGTATCTGAGGGGCTTAGGCCATTCGTAGGCAGTAGGTTGTACTTAGGCTGTAGGGCAGCAATGGAATGAGTTTGGGGTTCTCAGTCTGGCCTCGGGTCAATGGTTATCACCACCATAAAGCAATCACTGCCTTCATGCGGATGGGTAGCCTGTACTCAAGAGAGGCCCAGCCAGGGCTGGAATAGCTGGGCGATGCTGCAGGTCGGTGCATTGGCAGAGCTGTGGGGGGAGCCCAGGGCTGGAGCGGCAGAGGAGGCTGTTTGGGAACTGGGGGTCTAAACGTCTCCCTGCCCTGCTCCTGCTCTTCTCTCCCTTCCGGATTCACTAACAATATCCCAGAATGCACCGGGCCATGACCTCCCTGACTGCAAAGTCTCTTGACAGCCTGTGCAAGCGTCCGGCCCTGGGACGGTGCCAGCAAACCAGCCAGGGGCAGGGAGAAAAACGATGAAAAGGTGACTGGATCCTGAGTCCGATGCTGGCTGGCCGGACAGCCCAGGGAACGGGGAGTCAGCCCCCAAATCTGGGTTTCCCTCAGCTCTCATCACAGCTCCCCTTTAAGAGTCCTAGGCTTGGTCTCCACCTAAAACGTAGGTCGGCCTAGGTACATCGCTCAGGGCTGTGACAAATGTCCCGCCCCGTGTGACGTAGGTAGGTCGACCTAACCCCCACTAGAGATGCCGCAAGGTCGAGGGAGGAATTCTTCTGTTTGCCTTCTGGAGGGGGTGGGTTTACTGCAGCGATGGAAACCCACCTTTCGTCGCTGTGCTACGCATCTACAAGGCAGCGACGTAGTTGCAGCGCTGTGGTTTGTCGTGTGGACACAGGCTCCTTTGCAACGGTGGGTGTTTAAATTCCATACACATCGACTGCCTCCGTAGTGCACTCAGCCATCCCGTCCACGAGTGCGGAGTCCAGGCCAGGGGAGACACGTGGCAGCAAAGGCTGGGAGCCAGAGAGAACCACAGCAGCCTCAAGAAACAATCCTCTTTAGAATCACTAACGCCCAGTCCGGTCTGTGCTAAAACACTAGGGACACTTCAGCCCTCACACACGTGTGCTCTCACAGGCATTCGCACACACGTCTGGGGCTTTGTGCTTCCAGGGGCAGGCCAGGCAGCCGTGTTTAGAAACTGGGTCCTGAGCACTGTAGAAAGAATCAGACAATGGCACCAGGACTCCACTGGCTCTCTGGCATTGGACTGAAGTGAGGTATAACGCAGCGAGTCAGCAGGCAGGCAGAGACGCAGCGGGGGGCTGGGAGGGACGCTTGTTCCAGATGAGGTATGTCCAGCTGTCAAATCCCGCAGCCCTACAATAATTAGTTATTAATACAGGGCTTGTGGCAAAGCTGCATCTGTTCTGACCGGGTGCGTGCACGGTCTGCCCCCAAGTTATGAAACTAATAAAAAATACTTAGTTTGAAAAAGCAACTTGCCAGATGTCAGAAGCATCAACAGGGGGTGAGTCACGGGCCTAAGCCTGGGTGTAGGCTACCTGCTCCCCTAGAATCACAGGGTGAGCTCCCACCAAGGCCAATTCAGCCTCGCTGTCGAGAGAGGAGCTGAATTCTCGAGACACCTGGGTGTTTATCGGCCCGAGGAACCTCAGGACAGGTGCTGGGTGGCTCTGCGTTACAGAGCTCTGTGGCAGTTCTCGGGGAAGTGGAGGAGGTTGACAATCCCTGGCCAAAATTCGCACGGGTGTGTTCGGCGTTGGCTGCCACTCTCCCACCAGCCGCCCGTTCCAACCCTACGAAGTCCTGGCTGGTGTTTAAGGGAGCCCTACATGGTGACGACAGTGGGTTGTGTTCAGGAAGAGATACCGCACTCAGAAAAACCATAGGACACAGAACAGATGAATTCACAATGTTGCCTGTTTTTAAACGCCCATCGGTCCCAGCTTCCCAGTGAGCTACGAACCCGGCTTCTCAGCACCAATCCTGCGGGTTTGTAGCTCACTCACATTCGTTTGCTCGAAACGGGCCTGGTTCTGAAAAAAGGAGTAAGCTGGTAATGGCATGTCGGTCTCCAAGGGCAGGTACTACAGAGCGGCAGGCCTAGTGAGCCAGCCCTCCAGGGACTCGGTTATTACGGCCTGGCATTTTACTTGCAAGCTTTTGGTTTTGTTCAACACGGACCCATTAATGTGTGAGCAATAAATCTGCTCCCAGGGCAAATCGCAAGAGGCTGTGTTTGTCCGAGGTGCATTTTGAAAAAACCTTTCATGAGACTGGGGTTTGTTTGTTTGTTTTGGGGGGGTGCTGAGGCAGAACCCCAGCAAGCCCGCCTGGGTGAGAGGGGCTAGAAATCTGAGCGATTATTAGTGCAGATGAAGCATGTGTCAATACCAGGGCCGGTCACTGCTGATTGAGATAAACAACAGTTTTGGACAGGCGAGAAAGGCAGGCTGGTCTTGTAAGCCAGTGGAGTGGGTCAGTTCCCTGCTCTGCCACAGGGTTCCTGCGTGACTGGGTGCAAGTCAGTGAATCTCTTCAGGCCTGATTCACCCTCTTTGTGCATCGAGGCTGGTGCCATGGGCTGAAGGACAGGCCTGAGATCCCATCCTGGCTCAGACATAGCCCCCGCAGCACCGCAGCCCTGGGTGCAGGGGGAGCTTGGGCAGAACAGAAGCAGGGAGCAGGTGGCCTGGAAGAGGGAGGTAGCAGGAGCAGCCCTGCAAAGGGCTACAGGGACCTCAGTGCTGCCAGAGCCAGGGCTAGGGCCCTCGGCCGCCCCTGAACAGGGCAGGCACAAATGCCAGTCCAGGGATGAATCCTGCCCCCGGTGCCTCCATTCTCCATCCATACAATGGACACAATAAGAACATAAGAATGGCCATTCTGGGTCAGACCAGTGGCATCCTGTTTTCCAGCAGTGGCCAATGCCAGATGCTTCAGAGGGAATGAAAACAACAGAGCGATTGTTGGGAGATCCATTATGATCCAGCCCCAGCTTCCGGCAGTCAGAGGCTCAGGGACACCTGGACTGTGTTTCCCTATCTCCCAGGGCACCAGGAGGCTAAAGCCATTAGTGCTCAGCTATGTCACTGATGGGGACCTCAAGAGACAGGAAAAGCCGAGGAATCCTGGAACCACCAGATGAGCAGCGAGTCCTTAGCCTAAACCCCCGCAGGTGTTCGCTCTCCCCAGGCCGTGCCATTGTGACTTGGTGCACAAAGCCACCAGTGTGACTGGAACACGCCTCATGCTTGACGCTCTCCCCAAGCGACTCAGTGCAGCCGGCGCAGCGGATCTAATCCTCCATCTCACTCCCATCAGCTTTCCCACACTCTGGGCAGCTCCTGCATCAGCAGCAGTGGCCAGCGCCACTCACAACAACGCGCAAGTTGATTTCATTGTGGCTTCAAAAGACGGATTAGAACTGAGGAGCCAAAGCTTTGCATTTACAGGGGGAGATGTGTCTGAAATTAACCAAGGGCCCTGCGGCCTGGGGCTGCTGGAAATGTGAGGAAATCAAGTGTGTGGAGCTCATTTTTCTGTAGGCCTTGCTGTGGTGGACACCACACAACCACGTAACTGGTAGGACATGGTGCTCATGCGACCTCTAACCTTAAAGAAAAGGAGGAAGGGATTTAAGCGAGTGCGCAGAGAGCTGAAGCAGGATCACACACAGCCACTGCTTCTCTAGTACAAGGAGCAGGGTAACACGCAGGGACCCCCATCCCCAGTCATGGGAGAGGGCTCTGGGCGTCTGCGCTGGATGGGCTGTACAACCAAGGTCCGGGTTACTACAGATCCCATGGCACTTTGCTCAAGCACAAGGATGTTCTGTTTAAACCCTGGTGTCCTGGTTCAAACCCCATCAGGACATGAAGTCCTGCCCAATGCTAACCTTTAGCAATGTACAAACATTCATGAATTCTCACTCGCCCTGCTGTGAGGAAGGTATTAGCTACCCGCCCTCTTCGGACAAAAGAGGAAACTGAGGGACAGAGATGTGACATGACATGCATGAGGTCACACCAGTCAGTGCCAGAGCTAGGATCAGTGCTCAGGCAGCCTAGCTTAGCTAGTAAAGCAGAGGGCTAGGTATCAGGAGAACTGGTTTCTAGTCCCAGCTCTGACTTGTTTTATAACCTTAGATAAGTCACTTAATCTCTGTGTGCCTCAGTTTCCCCATCCAAAATATGGTGATAATATTTAGCTACCCCACAGGGCTTGTGTGTGAGACTTAATTCATTAATCTTTCTCAAGTGTTTTGGGCTTCAAAGATGGAAGATGCTAAAGAAAGGCAAAGAGTTATTATTGGCAGTGTGACGTTGCACTCCATATGATTTTATCAAAATATGCTAATAAGTGTGAATACTGAGTGTGGCCATCCTATTTGTATAAATGCACCACTCTTGTATCTAAAACTAGAAATAGGAAATATAACTCTGAGGTCCTATTGTAATTATGCAAAGTGTGGGCCATTAATGGAGGTTTGGAATCTTGATGGCTTCCATCAACTAGGATAATTGACTGTAAATGGCCCTGTTTACTTGCAAACCTTCCTGTGAGTCAGGCTGGGAGGAATGAAGGCTTGGGGGTCTCACAGGACATGTGACCATGTCACGTGGTACTGGAATCCATCTTAAACCTGGGGCTTTTCCATTTAGAAGGAGGGGTGGGGACCCAGAGAGGGACAAAGGATTCCCGCCTTGTGCCAAAGCTACATAAGGGGGTGGAACAGAACAAAGGGGGTGGGAGTCATGAGAAATCCCCGAGCTACCACCTGAGCTGGAACAAGGGCTGCACCAGGGGAAAGGATTGGGCCCAGACTAGAAAGAGGCTAGTCTGTCAAAGACACTTATTGGAACATCTCTGAGGGTGAGATTTACCTGCATTTAGTTTCCTACTGTATTAGGCTTAGACTGTATTAGGCTTAGACTTTGTTCTGTCTGTTATTACTTGGAACCACTAAAATCCTACTTTTTGTATTTAATAAAATCACTTTTTACTTATTAATTAATCCAGAGTCTGTATTAATACCTGGGGGGAGGGGCAAACAGTTGTGCAGATCTCCCTATCAGTGTTATAGAGGGTGAACAATTTATGAATTTGAGCTTTATACAGGGTAAGCTTTATACAGGGCAAAACAGATTTATTTGGGGTTTGGACCCCATTGGGAGCTGGGTATCCGAGTGCCAGAGACAGGAGCACTTCGTAAGCTGTTTTCAGTTAAGCCTGCAGCTTGTGAGGGACGTGGTCCAGACTTGGATCTGTGTCTGTAGCAGGCAAGCGTGTCTGGCACAACCAGGCAGGGTTCTGGAGTCCCAAGCTGGCAGGGAAAACAGGCTCAGAGGTAGTCCCAGCACATCAGGTAGCATGCGAAGAAGTGAGCTGTAGCTCACGAAAGCTCATGCTACAATAAATTTGTTAGTCTTTAAGGTGCCACAAGTACTCCTGTTCTTAAGGGGGTTTCTGTGACCCAACGCATCACAGGCAGGTCTTGCCTACTCCTGGGCTCAACCCACCAGACCTCATGGCCTACCTAGAATCCTGCCCCCTTCTCCCCCCACTTCAACTGCAAATAGTCTTCTTCTTCTTCTTCTTCTTCGCTTTCTGCCCTACACTGTTGGGTTGCTGTGTGCTGTACATAGCTGCTATCTTCCACCCCAGAAGTAGCTGCATTTCATTGGCAGGCAAAATGCTTTCCACGTGTATTACCTAGTTTGTGCTATGCAGTACAAAAATAAATGCATTTCCTGCCCCAAAGAACTTACAAGCAAAAGGACAGACATACAGAAGCCAGGACAGACTGGCAAATGCTTCCCCATGGTTACCGGAAACTCACTTTGTGCTGGCATGACGGATGCATACAGCACACTGGAGAGTTCATGCACTTTGGGATCCTTCGGGATGAAAGGCGCAGTGTAAATACATTTTTCAATCCTACCACCTCAAGCCATTAAAGTGACAGGCTGTGTGAGCTGCTACAGTTCCATGTCACATAACAATCTACCCAGCCCCCCTGACATGGGTGAAACGGTGGGTTCTGCAAATCCTCTTGAGCTGCCTCATTTCCAGGTTCAGAACAGATCAAAGTCTTTGAGGGTCTGAGTCTGGTTTCAGTGACACCGGCGTAAATCAGGAGCAGCTCCACTGAGGTCAGTGAAGTGGTGCGGTGTAAGCCTGGTGTAAGGGGGAAAGAATCAGGCCCAAGGCCAGAAGGGCTAAGAGGAAGCACGAGGCTAAGCTTGGCAGCACTCAGAGTCGGCCCAGAGCACCCAGAGGTCGGACAGCTAGGCTTGGGGCTAAGGCTTGAGCCTGTCCATACAGGAGAAGTGGGCTCAGTCCCCAGCTCTTCCTTCCCTTCCCTGGGTGATTTCAGTATCCCTAGGTGTACGGAGGGGAGAATGATGCTTCTTGGCCTCGCAGGGCTCGGTTCAGGCTAAATACCTGGCAGGCACTCAGCTATCACTCTGCTGGCGCCCACAGAGGGATCCCAATGGATCACACATGGTGCTTTTCATTCCTGGCTCTTCAGGTGCTTTCCAAAGGTGGGGAATGTGTCACGACCCCGTTTGCAGAGGGAGAACAAAAGAGTCACGCAGCTAGTGGGAGAGCCAGGAACAAACCCCAGCTCTATTAGTAGTAGTTAAGCCATGAGTGCACCAAACAGCCCCAACCGGGAACCAGAGCCCCCACTGTGGTAAGCAGTGTACGGGCAGTGGGTGCTGCAGGTCCCGCTGTGCTACAGAGGTTCTGAACGGTATTAGCCACCACTTACAGAAGACTGGATCTTTAGCTCAAGTTGTCGCCGCTCAGGTTATAACCGTTGGGGTCCAAGGTACAGGTCCAAGATGATGGCCATCAAACAGACACACACTAAGACAGTCCCTATCTGCTAGCCCTCCCCTGTACCACGCTGCTCCTGATACTCTCCTGGTCCTTGTGCCTGGGGTACGTGTCATCGTCACAGGATCTGGAACAGCCGGATAGCAAGATCACCCATTTTCCTCTCTGCAGACGCCTCCTGCCTCCCCTGTGCACACTTCAGAGACCTGTTCGGCAGCTCAGCCCTCTAGCACTAGCCTCTCTGCAACACAGCTTATTCCCTATTAACCTTTCTAGCCTTTCCACTGTATTGTACCCAGTGCCAGAGAATCTCACACCGTTAGGTCTTCTCTGAAGTGCCTCCTACCTTCGCTTTGGGGTTCCACATTGACTCCGAGGGGACAGCCCCAAGAGCTCCATTGGCAACCCTGCTTCATGCGGTATCTGCAGTGTTCCTTGGTGTCTCCTACCTAGCTCAGTCCTGCTGAGCTTGTGAAATCTGACCAGCTCCCAGTGCGTGGCGGCACGGCTTCCACATTGTACAGAAGCAAAGCCATAGCAAAACATAATTAAGGCCTTTCTATCTAGCTGAGGTTTTTCTGTAGCACCTATCACCACAGCATCTAAGTGCTATCAGCTTTGGAGTACCCTGTATCTCTTGTGGCTTCAATAACTGTGATGAAACACCGCTGCAGGAATTGCTGCTAGTGTTCTCAAACCTTGCGGCTTACAGCACTGATACGGCCGGCTTTGGGCAATTACCGCAGGATGCTGCTGATCTGGTATCTCAGGGAACGTTATAGCAGGCCACTTTTTGGGTGGGGTCATCACTGAGTCCCAGCCTGAAGCAATCGATCCAGCATTGACCAAGCGTAGCATAAATGAATCAGCCAAAACAACTGTCCGAAAGGGGATGCTGGATTCTGACCTTTAGCCACTCAGATAAACTGTCAAGATCCCCCCTGCTCACTGTTTGATGGCAATAAAGCCTAATGGAAGGAGAAAGCTCCCTCGGGCTTTTAATGTGAGACAAACACAAACATCTTTAAAACCCCCATCCAGCCTTTCGGTTCATCTGTGCAAGGACGCATTAGGATCATTCCATGGCAAGGGAGCTGTTCGGACATGCGTGTGCCCCCTGCTCCTTGCGCTGCTGTTCTTCCCGGGGGCTGGCACAAGAGAGGAAGGTCATTAGACAGCTGCAGGGGAATCCAGCCAAATTCAAGTCACCACATGCTGCCATAAAGCACCGTTCTGTTGACTGTAACACAGGGGATCCGGGCCTGTCCCAGCCACTCACACTGTGCTCCCAAACACAGGTGCCAAATCACACTGAATTCAGTGCTCTGGGTGGTCACACAAGGGTTTGCCCAGTAACACCCCAACACACTATGTTAACAATACAAGCGGGGGCATTGCTCACATATTGGCTACTGACCAGCCCAAGAGCTCACTGAAGGCTAAAGGAAGCAGGATTCCAGGGTGCTCTGTGCATTTCGGGGGGGCATTCAGTGCCTAGCACAATGGCATCCTGATCCCCAGTTACACCTACTACAACACTCTACTGCTGCCAATCCTGAGCCAGGCAGCTGTTCTGGTTGCTTGCAAAGAAATTCAGTCTCATTCCAAACGCCAGGAAACACCGCACACGACTGCGAAGTCGGCTGAGGCCCGTTTGACTAACTGCCCCGAAGCCGCCACAGGATCTGTTCTCAGCACCACTGCCGCAATAGTTCATAGGCCCCCTTTGCCATCAGATCTGGGCTCCCTCTGTGGAACACCGCACTGAGCTGGGTCCGACCGTAACCCCCGTGAGTCGTTCTCTGTTCACTCAATGACAATAGCCACGCTGGTGGGGTTCCTTCTGAGCCTCCTCCCCCGGCCCCGGGCTTCCTCCCTCCCTCCCAAGCTTTTAGCCGCTGTTAACGAGGCTGGCAGGTGTGGCCAGTTTCCAGGCCAGTCCTAACTAGTGGCCCAGCCCCAACCCATTTGCCCTGATTGGGGCTGGAGTGGCAGGAGCTGATTAGGGCTCCCTGCCACAGCCCCCTCTAGTGGCTGCAGCAAGTAGGGATTTATGAGACCGATGATCAGTAGTTTGCCGGCTTCCAAGTTATCATCATGATTTCACATTTCTCCTGCAGCCGTGCCTACAGGTCACCCTGGCTGGGTCCCGTTGCGCTAGGCGCTGTACAGCCATGAAGTAAATAAGAGCTTCTAGTCTAAAATAACGTTAGTATTAGGAAGCAAAGCAGAAAACCACAGAAGCCTGCTAGAAGCCTTCATTTGGGATTTATGCTGGAAAACGGTTCTCCAGCAATCTCTGCCATCTCACTCCTGGGAGCCGAGGACCCAATCGGTCCCTGGCATAGCGACACTGATTTCACACCCCGTCACCCATTCCTCCCCCTTTGCAATAGCCACCCCCCTATTCATCTGCGGTGGTGAGGAGATCTATGGGGCATTTCTCTTTCCAGCTAAGAGATGGGGTCAGAGGAAAGAGGGAAGTGAATTCTGCATGTGAGAATGTGTGTCTTTGACAGAGCGCTGAGGAAGAGCACAGCAGCACTCTGGATGCATTTGTCTCATGGCCGTCTCCTCTCTGCGTCTATAATTGCACTGCATGCCCTTGAATTTACATACAAGACTTAAAACACAATTAATTTTTGGCAGCCAGCAAAGCCCAAATGAGGCTAATCCCTTCAGATTTTGCATCGTTATCTCATTTTAGCATTATCTAGTTAAGCTTAAATGGGCAGAGGGGGAAGTCAGTTGCACTTATCTGAAGAGATGTTGGTCCCACTGGAAAATATTCAGTGTTTAGAAGGCCTAGTGGCTGCAGAATGGAAGGGTGGAAAGCCACAGAGAGGAAAGAGGGGGCACAGCGGGGTTTTCTGCACCATCCTTTCACCTCTGGGGTTCTCAGTGCAGAGTCGAATCGGATCGCAAGTGAAAATGAAAGTGATGAGTCTGATCTTGTTTCTATTGATCAAACTCTGGTACCATTGTCAGTGTTTGATCAATAGAAACAACCCAGGATTAGAGCAGCTGGAGAGGTGGCAGGTTAAAATTGCCTGTGTTGTAAGTGCCGTGCTGGGGGGGGGCGCTCAGGACAGGGGGCTGGGTCAGGCTTGAGCTGTGCTGGGACAGCTGCAGGGGCGCTCAAGACCGGAAGAGCAGGGGGGGCTACGGGTCAGCATAGCACTCAGCCTTCGCTCACTCACAGGAGTGAGGGTCTCCGTATCTCTCTTCCAGGGCCGGCTCCAGGCACCAGCGCAGCAAGCCGGTGCTTGGGGCGGCCAACGGAAAGGGGTGGCACGTCCGGCTCTTCGGCAGCGGGTCCCTCACCTGCCGCCGACTGGCTGCCGAAGAATGAAGCGGCGCGGTAGAGCTGCCGCTGAAATGCCGCTGATCGCGGCTTTTTTTTTCTTTTTCTGCCGCTTGGGGCGGCAAAAACGCTGGAGCCGGCCCAGATCTATTCTCACAGCACAACTCTCTGCTTCTGAGTCAGATGCCCCCCACATCCCCCTTAGCTCAATGCAGGCTGGAAGATCCCCATCCATTTCAGGCTCCCCTCCCCTGCACGTCAGCTCCTGTTGAACCCCTCATGGGCTGGGCCCCAAGGACATCGCTGAAGCCCTGACACCCAATTCACCATCTCACAGGGGAAACAGAGGACCTCATCTCCCCCACCCCCCATCTCCCCTTGGCTGCACGTGACTCCCACACGTTCTCCCCCAGCCGGTCAGTTCTGCGGGGGCATCTGGCTGTGTGGTTTCAGGCCTATGTCCCTTCTTGTGCCTTGGCTTCTGGAGCCACTGGGTTCACCTCCTTCCCAAGGGGCCCGGGGCAGCTCGCCCAGCTGTCGATGAGCCCCGCAGGGGGGGCATGAGACACACTGGCACTTAGTTGGGCATGCTGAAGGGAGCTGTGCTGGCGGGGGGCGGAATGACCTCCCCACAGCTGTGCCCCCATTCGCCTTAGTGACCAGGCCCTGGTTTCCGGAGTGGCCAGGGCAGGGCACGCTGCTCCCCACAACGCCCCACCCAGAGGTGAAAGAGGGCAGCTGGGTCACCAGGCCCGTGCTGGTGGTTTGTGTCTGGCTAGGAGCCAGGCTCCGAGCCATCACCCGCCCGCCAACAAGCAGCTGTACTGTGGCGAGGACTCAGTCTGCTCCCGGCATGGTGATGACGGGAGGCGAAAGGCTGCCTGGACCCTTGACAGTCCCCAGAGCCATCCTGCCCCTCGCGGAACAGCGGCCCCGGCTCACTGCTCCCGCTCGCATCGCCGCGGGCAGGCGAGACTCACGTGTACAAAGGCTGTAGCTGTAAGTGTGACGTCTTCTGTGGGGCCTGGTACCCGTAGGAATCGAATCCTCCGATGAAGTCAACTGGGGAGAGGAAAGAACAGGAAAGTGGGTGTCAGCAGGGGCTCCGGCTCCTACTGCAGGGAGATGCGGCTGGAGCAGGAAAGGGCAGTGGATTTTAGGCTCCTTCTTTCTTCTCTTCCCTCCCACCCCCACTCTAGGTTAACGGCCCAATCCCCCAGCAACAGGACTTCCTGGCGGGTCTGATGTGACCACCTCAGAATGGGGAGAGCCAGCAGGATCCTTCCGTGCTCGTGTGAGCGGCTGACGGGAAGGTGTGTGTCGGAGACAGCGTGTGTCGGACTGCGTGAATGCAGAGAGTGCATCGGCATGCGAGTGTGTCCCCCGGTGCCTGGAGGAGGCCCTGGGCGGTGGAAATCCGCAGTGACCCCACAGAAGTCAGTGCAGCATCCCAGCAGCAGAGCCAGGGTAAGCGAGAGGGGACTCCAGCCCAGCATTCGCGCGCCTAGAGCACATGGCCTGCGAGCTCAGTGCATGTGTTCCAGCCGCCTTCCCATTGCCCGGACGGAAGATAAATGCAGGACGAGCCGGACTGACTTAAAAAGACCCCCCCAGCTCCTTTCTACTCAACACAATAGACCTCCCATTTCACGCTGGACAAAGTGGGTAAAATGACGCTATCATTGCCTCCAAAGTGGGCATTTAAGGAGAATTATGGGTGACTTAACTCTCATTTAAAGTGTGTAATTTAGGGGAATTACAGACACCAATAGATGAGTTTTCATTGCTGCGATGGTTGTGATTTCCATCCGACAGATTAATCCCCCCTCAGGCAGCATTAATACAAGGAGCCTGGTTATTGTTTTAGAGTCCATTACCTGGTCTATGAGCCCCGGGGGGCACCCACCGGAATAAACAATACGTGGGCCTACTCTGGAGCCAGAGGGAAATGCAAACACGCCTGCCTCCAGTGCAAACAGGGGGGCTTTCGGCGCACACAGTGTCCAGAGGCAATGGGAAGTGGGCTGCACTGGACCTGGATAAGTGGGCAGACCACTGGCCTCGTCTCCCCAGAGCAGATCTTGACCTATACGGCTCCCCTGCAATGTGGGCATCTATTGCTAGGTGGGCAAAATGTTACAGTCAAGATCTTTTCTGCCCAGTGTTTCCAAGCACTGTGTTGCTAACAGGCTAGCGGTGTTTGCATGCCTGCTGCCAGACACCCCCCTCCAGCTCTCTCTCTCTCACACACATACACAGGCATGCTTGGCAGGTGCAAATCCTGCTGGGAAAAGGCCAAGTGAGTTCTGCTGACTTACCAAGGCAGGTGGCTCCTTACCCCACCTGGATACAGGGGAGGAACTTTGTGGGGCAAGAGGATCTAGGGTGTAGGCTGAGCAGTCACGAGGGAGGAGCCCCTAGGAACTGCAGACACTGGAAGGAGGTTTGCGCTGAACTTTATAACCTGATTGTTGACTGTGTTAATAAAGCCAAATCCTAGGTGGGGGGTGAGTGTAGATGCAGTCTGTAGAGTACGCTGGGAAAGCGTTACACTAACAAAAATCTCATTACTCAGCCAAGCCCTTTCTCCTGCTACTCATGGTTTGTGCTTATCTAGCCCTGGCCAGGATCTGAACGCGCCCTACAGATGGTCACTAGGTGCAGGCCTATGTCACACAGGGCACAGCGAGGGGAAGGATTTTCTCCCAGCTCATAAAGCAAGTTACGAGGACAGCCAGGAATCCCGGCTCCTATCCCTCTCCTGTAGCCACTCTGCCTTACTGAAGCCAGAGAAGATGACAGGCTCGTTATTATATTATTACTGTTTATTATTTATATTGCAGGAGCACCGAGGAGAGCCCCAGTGGATCAGGCTCCCATTGTGCTAGGCACTGTGCAAACACAGAACAAACACAGTCCCTGCCCCAAAGCACTTACAATTGAAGGCGGGAGACGTGACTTTCCCTGTGATCTGTGTACATTTCGGTGGCTCGGTAAATGTTCTCTAGCAATAACAGCGCCCCCAGTGGTGCCTGCCGGCACTAGCACTTCCAAGCGGGAGAGGATTCACCCCTGAAGAGTGACACTTTCATGAGGGACTGTGACAATTTGACAAATCCAATGCAGGGCAAATGCTTGTCTCTCCCACCCCACAATACTGCCTGTCCTGGGGCAATACTGCCAGCATTATCCCCCTGGGTTTTTTTAAATCACAGGTTATGGTGACTTTTTCGGCTTTTTGCCCTGGGCCAGCAGGTTTTCTGTCCACCTGCCCCGGGCTTCCGAGGCAAGAGGGGAAAAGCTCCATTTTCTTCAAAGTTTGCGAAAGCAGATGCAGCGGCTTGTCCCAGGATTGGCTCATCCCCATTCTCTGTCACGTACCCTCACTTCCTAGCCATCTCTCCATCCCTTTTCTAGACTCGCCGTACATCCCCCTCATCCTCCAGCAACTGTGCCGACTGCCCATCCGCTCCTCCCCTGTGTCACCGTCACTGCTTTCCTCTCCCTCCCTCCATCCGCGGACACGTTAAGCGGCGCTGCTCTCCACCCCCCTCACTGCCTCCCCATCCCTCTCTGACTCCAGTCCAAAACTGCCTGCCAGGAGCTCTGACCTCACCCCCAGCTGCTCACTCCAGCCCCAATGATTCTTCACCGCTGGGGCAAGGGGCAGGAAGGGTCCCTCTGTCCCTTGAATTTCCTGCATCTCTCTGGAGCTCCCTTCCCACTGCTGTTTCTGAACCGCCGAGTCACTTCATCCCTCTAAATCTCCCTTGACAAATTCCCTTTCCTCTCTCGCCTGCGATTGTCTCTCTAGGCCGAGCGCCAGGCGATAACGCCTACTGGTGGTGCTACAGCAACGTAAGCCACACTGTGTTATTCCTATAATCGCCCTCGGCTTTGCCACTTAATTCATCCCGCTGAAACGCCGGGGAGGAATTATACTTCCAAGTCCTCTATGCACTTGACACTTAAACCCTCCCACGGACATCCTTGGGAGGAATTAAGTGATGAGATGCCCGTGAATCCCCTGCAAAGTGGGCAGCCACTCCGCTCCCCGAGGTGAACGTAAGGCAGCTTTTGGACAGAAACTGTATTTAACCAAATCAGGTTCTCTCCCTGTGAAGTGGAGCCTCCGAGACACTCCGAGAGGGCCGGTGCTGCCGATCTCCCGGAAATCAATATATAAATCATTTAAGAAGCATTGAATGCCATGGATTATCCGACTAGTGTTCTGGAAATCAGAGTGAAGTCAAGGGGGCCCCCCTCCGGGCCTATTTGTCTTTCTAACTTAATATTCAACAAGCTCTCAGTTTTGACGGCATCCATCCATTTCCAAATCTAATAAGATATTCCATTAAAAAAATGCATTTGAATCTCAGCTACAGTGGCATTAATATTAAAAGTGTATTGAATGCCTGAGTTTGTTTGAATGCCGTGCGCTGTGTGGAATGCAAACACAGTTCAAAGACAGCAGAGGCAGATAAGCCCCTTGCCAGATCTCAATATACATAAGCAACTTATTACAACAGGCGGCGTCCAATTTCACATGGAGATTTTTATTTTCCACTACATCGGTTTGAAATGCTGGTGGAAGGGAGACACAGAGCGCAAGCCGGAATGTCGATTTCTCTCCTCCCCTAACAAAGGGGAGGAATAACGTAGCTGAAGTCGACGTACTTAGACATATTCACCGCAGTGTCTTCACTGCGGTAAGTCGACTGCTGCCGCTCCCCCGTGACTCTGGTGGAGTACAGGAGTCGATGGGAGAGGGCTCGGGGGTCGATTTATCGTGTCTAAAGACGCGATAAATCGACCCCTGCTGGATCGATCGCTGCCCACCGATCCGGCGGGTAGTATAGACACACCCTAAGGCAGAGATGGCCAAAGCCAGGGTCAAATTGCTCTGGGATGTGGCCCATGGTTGTCCAATACAATGACTCCAGGTCTGAACGGCTGCCAATGCAATGCATTCTGGGACCTGTAGTCTCCTCCGGGCATGGCTTTGTAATTAAAGAGGAGAACCTGCTTCATTTTTGTAAGCAACACCCAGCAAGGTGCCAATGTGCCTCTGTTTGCCCAGGTTTGGATACTTCTCTATTACGCAACTGCTAGAGGCCAGCTGAGCCAGTTCCTCCTGCACTGCTGGGTTCGAGCTGACTCTGCAGACCGTATCTCGAAGCTATGGCGTGAAATGCTCCAGCGACAGCACTGAAGCGCTTCAGTGCAGACACTTTATGCCAGTGGGTGGGGTTGCCAATTTTCTAATCGCACAAAACCGAACACCCCTGCCCTGTCCCTTCCCTGAGGCCCCGCCTCTGCTCACTCCACCCCCCAGTCACTTCTCCTCCCCCACCCTCACTCTCTTGCTCATTTTCACCAGGCTGGGGCAGTCAGTTGGGATGCGGGAGGGGGTGAGAGCTCCGGCTGGGGGTGCGGGCGCTGGGGTGGGGCCAGGGATGAAGAATTTGGGAGGTTGGAGGGGGCTCAGGGCTGGGTCAGGGAGTTGGGATGTGGGAAGGGGGTATGGGATCTGGGCTGGGGGTGCAGGCTCTGGAGTGGGGCAAGAAATGAGGGGTTCAGGGTGTGGGAGGGGGGTATGGGCTCTGTCTGGGGGTGTGGGCTTTGGGGTGGGGTCAGGGATGAGGTGTTTGGGGTGTAGGAGGGGGCTCTGTGCTGGGGCCGAGGGATTTGGCATGCAGGAGGGGTCTCAGGCCTGGGGTAGGGGGTGGGGATATGGGAAGGGGGTCCAGAATCTGGGTTGGGGGTGTGGGCTCTGGGGTGGGGCCAGGGATGAAGAATTTGGGGGGCAGGAGGGGGCTCAGGCCTGGGGTAGGGGGTGGGGGTGTAGGCTCTGGGTGGCATTCACCTCCGGTGGCTCCCAGAAGCAGTCAGCATGTCCCTCTGGCTCCTAGGCACAGGGGCAGCCAGGGAGCTCCACTCAGTGCCCCCGCCTACAAGTGCTGCCTCCGCAGTTCCCAATGGCCACAGTTCCCAGCCAATGGGAGCTGTGGAGCCAGCACTCAGGGCGGGGTCAGTGCACAGAGCCCCCGTGGCCACCCCTGCGCCTAGGAGCCGGAGGGACATGCCAGCCACTTCCCAGGAGCCGTGCCAGCCCCACGCCAACTGGACTTTTAATGGCCCGGTCAGCAGTGCTGACTGGAGCCACCAGAATCTATTTTCAACCAGGTGTTCTGGTCGAAAACCAGACACCTGGCAATGCTACCAACAGGTGGGGTTCTCCCATCAGTGTACATAATCCACCTCCCTCAGAGGTGGTAGCTAGGTCGATGGAATTCTTCCGTCAATCTAGCGCTCTCTACACAGGGACTTAGGCTGGCTTAATTCCATCGCTCAGAGGTGTGGATTTTTCATACCCCTGAGCAACATAGTTAAGCCAACCTAATTTTCTAGTGTACACCAGGCCTTAGACACCACAGTTAGAACTGCTAATCCAGGTACTGTAACTAGCACGTGGAGACAGCCAGAATCAAAGGTTTCATTTGGCTCCTCAAGCAAGAGCTGGAATCCTTCCCAGAATCTCTTTGGAGAGATACCTGGCCAAAGTGGGCTGGCGGCGGAACCACAGGGAGAGCCCAAAGTTAGCAGAACTTTTTCCAGTGTCTGAAGTTTCAGACCAGCTTTGAGTCTGGGGGCAGTTTTTGCTTTGCCTGAAGGGGCTCTCATCCCTCCTTCACAATCACAGCGATAAGAGAGATGGCCAAAGGGAGATCAGAGGGGAGGGCCAGTCATACATGAAGCTTGTGCGCTGAGGGGAAATGTGGGATTTGCACATGCAGTTCGGGCAGCCATTTTGGAAACCTGGGTCTCCTGAGGTGCCCATTATAGAATCATAGAAATGTAGGGCTGGAAGGGACCTCAAGAGGTCATCTAGTCCAGCCACCTGGTAAACCTCCTAGACCGACAGGGATTTGTCCAACCTGGTCTTAGAAATCTCCATTGATGGGGATTTCACAACCTCCCTTGGAAGCCTATTCCAGAGTTTAACAAACCTCACAGTTAGAAAAGTTTTCCTGCTAACTAGCCTAAATCTCCCTTGCTGCTGATTAAGTCCATTACTTCTTCTCCTGCCTTCTGTGGACATGGAGAACAATTGATCGCTGTCCCCTTTATAACAGCTCTTAATATATCTGAAGACTGTTCTCAGGTCTCCTCTCCCTCTGCTTTTCTCCAGACTAAACATGCCCCGTTTTCTTAACCTTTCCTCACAGGTCAGGTTTTCTAAACCTTTTATCATTTTGTGGACTCACTCCAATTTATTCACTTCCTTCCTAAAGGCCGGCACCCAGAATTAGACACAGTTCTCCAGCGGAGGCATCGCCAGTGCTGAGTCCAGCGGGACAATTACCCTCCTGTACCTTACATACAACTCATACTGCCTAGCCGGTTATTCCCCATTTGGTAGTTCTGCATTCGATTTGTCCTTGCGAAGAGCAGTAATTTGCACTTGTCTTTACTGAGTTTCATCTTGTTGATTTCAGACCAATCGTCTAATCTGTCAAGGTCCTTTTGAATTCTAATCCTGTCCTCCCAAGTGCTTGCAACCCCTCCCATCTTGGTGTCATCTGCAAATATTATAAGCACACTCTCCACTCCATTATCCAAGTCATCAATGAAAATATTGAATTGTACTGGACCCGGGACTGACCCCTCCCAATTTGACAACCTTATATGATCTGAGCCTGCCCCTGCACGGGTGCCAAGTGCTCCCATTGCGTTCCTGCCCAGCAAGCTGCAGAAAGGGTTTCAGGAGCCCTTTGAGGTGCTGCAAAGGAGCAGCTAAAGCGTGAGGAGCCCAAACATACCCTAGGCAGGCCTGCATCAGGGACATTTACCAGGCAGAGAGTCTAAGGGGCAGAGATGGGGACCTAACCCCCCGAAAAAAATCTGGTTACAGACTGGGAGAGATCTAAGAACCTGGGGGCTGAGTTTTGCTGCAGTAGCAGCTTTGGGTGATGAAATGAAGGCAGCTAAAGCAAGCGGAAAGATGACGCAGTGATTTGTGCACCTTGGGAGATTGAGGTTTAAATCCCTGCTCCACCTCTTTCTTCCTCTGTGGCCTTGGGCAACTCACTCAGCTTTTCTATGTCTCTATTTCCCATCTGTATATTAGGGACTCACAGAGCTGAGGGAGGCTAAATACATGGAGGCTTTGGAGGCGCTCACAGAACGTGGTGACGTGAGTACGTAAAACAGAAGGAATTCATCAGTGACCTGCCAGGCCTCCTACACGAGTCACTTATTTGCTGTGGTTTGCGGGGATGTTCCTTGCTGGGGCTGGCTGTGGGAAAATCACTGTCTCCGTTTGGTTATTCGATGCTGCCAACTGGCTGGAATTAATTATTTGCAGATGAGGAGTAAATGCCACTGGATGGTTATCGGTGTGATTGTACGTTTAATTATTGGCTGAGTACTCTGCGCTTGCATGTGGCTGCCTGCAATATTGTTCAATGGCAATAAATTAAATAGAATTTAAAAAAAAAAACTCCCCATAGCTGTGCTTACGTTTCCTTTCCTCTGCCGGGTTACAATAAATGGAGTAGGTTGGATCGGTAACAATCTGTGATTATGGCTCTGTGGGTACCCGTCTTTCTGCACAGCGTACTGCCACTCCCATGCTATTCTTCCTGCTGGCACTGCTGCTACCATTTCAAAAGCTGGCTAGGAGGAGATAATAGTTCATATTTACTGTAACTGAGTATTGCATAGAAGGGCGAAGCAGGTAAAAGAGCCCACTCTGGTGGAAGCCAGGAGAGAAGGAAGGAAGGCTTAGTGGTTAGAGCACTGACCGGAGTTCAATTCCTGCTCTGACACAAACATCCCAGGCATGTCTCTTTGTGCCTAAAATGGGGATCCCATGTCAAAGATTGGGAGGCTCTCAATACTTACGGTAATGGGAGCTGTGTAAGAATGACAGGACACGTGGCGAAGGGCTTGTCTACATGGGATGTGAATGTACAGTGCACTAGTGTGCCGTGCAGTGACATCACGTGCAGACACTGCCACAGCACAGTGAATGTGCCTTGACGTGCTGCTTTTGGAAACAGGACTCTGTCAAAGCGCACTACATACTTTTAGTGGGCTGCGGCAGCGCGCACGGGGAACACTGCTGTACAGCAAGTGACTGTGCTATAGAGTCACACCCTGGCTTGCCGCATACTAATGTCCCCTATAGAGAAGCCAGAAGAGAACTGCACTGTGCAGTGAAACTTTTAAAGGAAATACCTGCTCCCACAATTATGCCTGCTTAATTAATCCAAATCCCCCTTTCCTTACAATGAAAGAGCAGTGTTTAACAGCCTGCCGCTATGCAGAAAAAGTGCTATTAAGAAATTCCCTTGAAACTGAACTGGGAGTAACTGGGACTAAGGGTTGTTAAGGCATGTCATACTGGGGCAAATGCTGCGATCCTTACTCAGCTTTTAACTCAGGCTAGGTCTGTCTACACTACAGCTTATGTCGGCAAAACTTATATCGCTCGGGGCAAAACTTATACCAACCCCCTTGAGCGACATATGTTACACTGACATAAGTGTTTGTGTGCACAGTGCTGTCATTGGGTGAGCATATGCCGCCGACATAGCTTATGCTGCTTGTAAAGGTGTTTTTTTATGTCAACAAGAGAGATCTCTCCTGTCGGCGTAGAGCATCTTAGCCAGACGCACTGCAGTGGCACAGCTGTATGGTGCAGCTACGCCATTGCAGCGCTGTCTGGAGAGACACACCCTTTTGAAATGAATGTTTGGCCCAAGTTCTGCTGATGGCTAGAAAGACCCGTGTTCTTTATGTTAATTAATCCTTTGTACTGGCTGAGCTGGGGGCACCTCGGAGCTCTTGCAGGTCTTCGTGTTGTAAAGAAAGGTTTGCTAAAAGCACTCGTGTGTGTGTAAACATCTCTGTCTTTTGCAAACCTTCCTCCATCATGCAAAGACCGACAATAACAAAACCAAGGCCATTTCATATGATTGGTATCAGATTAATAAAAACCTGCAGTTATGGCCCCAAATCCTATAGTAACATGATTGTTATGCTGAACAGTTTGAGACCAGCGTGAGTTTTGGCAATCCGCCCTCACGTCCATCCCGGGTGTGTTACTCAGTAGGGCCGTTTTGGACCTTTGGCTGCTTCTGGATGCCCAGATGACACTTTAGCACAGATGGCTTTGTGTTTTTCCATCTGTGCTTGGCTGGAAGGTTGCGGCTGCTGCTGGGGCATCTCGTTACAGTCCTCCGAGGCATTGCCTCCTCCAGATGGGGCAGTGCCAATGCCTTCCACCTCTTGGAATAGTCAGCTGGTGTTGAGCATGGTGGCCCACTCAGTAAGTGGCACTTCAGACAGAGAGAACTCAAAACTGCTGTAAGCTCCTGGAGGAGGTCTCAGGCGTTGGTTCTATTCTCCCCTGTTCAGGTTCATCTATGGCTCCCGTCACCACAGGATCTGAGCACTTTCCAGACACGCATTAAGCGGCGTAACTAGCAGCTGTCACATGTTTCTAATCCCCGAAGAGTGTCCAGGTGACCCATAGCTGAGCTGGTTCAGCACACCGTCCCCGGAATGACTGTGATGCTGGAGGTAGGGTTGTTCAGAGCATGGCATGTGGCCAGTCTCTGGACCCAGCTTCTCCCTGACGGCTCATCTGCACCACAAAGCTCTCTTGTACTAGGACTCAACTGGGAAGAGCAGAGTTAGCCAGTCCGATGCTGACCATGACTGCGTGGTGTCGTGTTCAGGCTCATTGTGGTTAGGCCCTGCCCCCAGAAGGTTGATCTACACTCAGGCTAACTTTTCACGCATGCTTTTATCCAGAGCTAAAGGTTCCCAGATGCTATAAAGTTGCTCCTACTAACTCTACAATCCTGAACCCCACACCCCTGCTCAGAATCCCACTCCATCAGCAAACCACTTCCTCTCATAAAAGGAAGGGTTTGAGATTTCCAGGAGAAGTCTCCTAAATGAATAGGTGCATAAACATTGATCCTGCTACAGACAAAAATATGCTGGAAGTTCCGTGTCTTCAGCCGCTATTTATCGCCCTATATTGATATTTTATGTGGCGCTTTGCTGCGCCAGACACCACAGCACTCGGCTTTAGCAGGCAGCGAACGAAACGTCCACGTTTTCGCGCTGCTCAGTTAATTTAGCCATCTGTCACCACCGGGCCTGAGAACGTGACGCAGAACCTGGGGCGTGGTCGGCTGAGGAAAAGCAGAAGGGTGCTCATCCTGCGCACTGCTTGTGGGTTGGGCAGTCCCTCGCCGGGGATCCAAATAAGCCCTTTGCTCCCACTGACTTCCACGGGAGTTGGATTGGGGTCTAATGCCGTAGTGGTGCTTCCTATGGACCTACTGGGTACCATTAACTATTTAGCTCCACTCAGCCCCTTCATCAGAGACAGAGCTGGAGTGGGAGGTTGAGCAGAGGACAGAGGACTGGCCCAAAAGGCTCATTCCGACAAGCTTGATTGTTCCATCATCTTCCCATTGTTTGTATTTCTCTTTTAAACTAACAAACATCGCACTGATTGACCTGCTGTCCTGTTGGCCAACCTCCCTGCTCTGGGGTGGGGCACAATGGGTGACAAAGCGCCTGCCGTAGGACTCTGCATGTACATCTAGATGCATAGAGTGTAAGTCCTGCTTAAACCACAGAGCAGCGTGACCTACCCAGGATCACACAGCCAGTCAGTCGCAAAGCCAAGAATAGAAACCAGGGGCTCTGACTCCCTGCGCTTCCCATTAGACTACACTGCCTTCCTGATAGACCAGTGCTTGGGAAATCCAGACTGCGGTGAATGCTGGAGATGGGAAAATTGGTGGGTGGGGGAAGGTGAGGGAAGGAGTGTTTATGCCGGGGGAAATGGGGAAGAAATCAGGCTGGAGTTCACAAGGCCTGCTGTTTTGCTTTTTGGTTGTCTGTCCATATCTGACTGTCTGTCTTGTTATTTTTAAGATCTTCGAGGCAGAGACCTCTCCCATACCATGCGCATGCAGCAGCCAAACCTGGCTGTGGCTTTTAGGTGCCACCAAAGAATCATTTCCTCAGGGGGCGTGTAGGCCAGTGGGCCACACCATGCAAGAGCAACAGGGGGTATTGCAGGAGCGACCCCAGGCCAGAGTCAGGGACAGGCCCTGGCCTCCCGGCATCATTTGTTAGTTAAACAGCTCTGCATAACCAGTGGCCACTAGTTCCGTCTTGCTGGCCTCTACAGGGAGCGGGTTCTCTTCAGGCTGGCCCTGCAGCTAGGGAGGTAGTCTAGTGTGGGGCCAGGCCCATCCCCCCCTTAAAAGGGTCAGTCACCCTGTGACAGGGCACCATTAAAACTGAGGGGTCTGGGGGGACGGCTGGAGGGGAGGGATCCTGGCTTGTGTCATTTGATGGATTAGGTCTCAGCCTTGGCACTGGAGCCTCCTCGGAAGTGGAGCCCAGAGGAAAAAGGAGCCTGGTGCATTTCCCCCTCATTAATCCCGACACTTCTGCTGTGCCCAGCACTGGCTCTGCAAACCAATGCACCATATTATCCCTGATTCTTTTGCAAAGCTGCCGCTCACCCTCTGTGACTAATAGCAAAAGCACTTACAGCTGTCTTCTTCCTCCATAAACACTTTGCTGACATAGCAGGCATAGACGAATCCAAAGAGCTTCAAAACAAAAACACAGAGAGAAAAGCCAATTATTTGGAACTCGAGAAATGTGAAACCAGACAGATAGTCAGGGTCAGAAGTAGCAGCAGTGGACACGGGCAGACTATCTGGAGCGAATAATCTATCAAGTCAGTTTAATCTCCTTATCTTGCTCACCAGTTACCTGCAAACAGATTTAGAAGGTTACAAATTTCTTAGTAAATTTCAATTTCACAAGCTGTTCATGTTGGGTGAAATTCAGAGGGCCCAGCACAGACCTGTCCATCCTCAACCCGATGGGCTAACGTGTAATTAACTATTATTAACCATGTCTATTACGGCAATGGCCCGGGACCAACTGAGAACGGTGTCCCATTGCGCTAGGTGCTGCACAAAAGTATAAGTGGTGCATAGGCTTGGTGCTTGGGTGACCAGACAGCAAGTGTGAAAAATTGGGACAGGAGGTGAGGGGTAATAGAAGCCTATATAAGAAAAAGACCCAAAAATCAGGACTGACCCTATAAAATCGGGACATCTGGTCGCCCTACCTGGTGCAGGTTTTCTGCATGGGATGAATTTTACCCTTTGGCTCTGTTTTCAACTCTGTTCATGGCAGGCAACAGGTCACCTAAGTCACATGGCATTAGTCCTGTCCTCTGATGGGATGGCCAGAAACCAGTTTAAGACAAACTGGTGCAACTTGTATGTTTACACAAGCGCTCAGCAGGTGAGTGGGAGGGGTATGTCCTAGCACCTTGGCCAGGTGGGTGCTGTGACATCAGTCCGCAGTGGGGGTGACAGGGAGTGCTCTTTTGGGAGAGAATTATGGGGTCTGATGGAGCTGGAAGGGTTGTGCCCCTGCCCCCAACACTTCAAATCCCTCCAGTTTGTTCTATGGAGCGGGAACTGGGGAACAAGGGTGGAACTCTCTTTGGTTCCAATATTTGCACTTCACGGGCTCTGTCTGCTGGAGACCCCATTGCCTGAGTCACTTACATCTGGACTGGAGGAAGCACTGGGGTCCTTGACTCAATGGAGGACAGGCTCATCACTGACCCACAGCGTCCTCAGAGGTGGCCTGCCGCATGGCGTGGCAAAGGCAGGAGCGGATTTCTCCAGCGGTGCTGCCGTGGGAGGGCTGTGCTGGAGACCAGGACTGAACTCGCAGGATACTACGCAGGGAGAGATCTCTCTGACCCGGCCAGGCCACACACCCTGCCTGCATGAGAGGCCAGTTGACCCGACAGGAAGCCTGCGATTAGCTTGGAGACGACAAGCTGCAGAGACTGATGGGGAGCAGGCCCTTCGCAAAGCTCACATGCCCAGTTCCCACTCCCCCCGAGTCCTGGCCCCACCCCAAATCAAAGACTGCTGCTGCCAAGGCTGGTAGAAGCCAGCCCAGGGCGTGTCTGGCAGATGTTTGCTGTCTCACTTGGACTGGGTCCGCCCTGTTGCCAGCTCCCCCATTGCCAGGCGGAGTCGTGAAGCAGCACTTGATGCACTCAACTTTTTTTTTTTTTATTGGGCTTGTCATTCATGAGGCTGCACGAGGGAGCCCTGCTGTTATTAATGGGGACATGGGGGAGGGCTGGGTGTGCACAAGTGTGCAATAAAAGTGCACCCGTTTTTAAACCCTGCCTTGCAGCTCTCCTTTAAAACCTTCCCTCCGGCATCCCCGAAAGGGGAGCGTGTCTCTCCGGCAATTACTTCTGCTTCCAGCCCAGCCAAGGACATGTTCACAATTGCTTAAACTCCTGGCATCTTTCTGCCTGGTGACAACTCACTAGCAGCTCTGGTGTAGGAAGCTGCCAGACGGGGAGATGAAAGCAGTGGCCTCAGTCCTCACGGTTCTGGGAACGTGTCGCTCAGCTCTTTTGTTGGCTCTCATTGTGAGTATGATTTCTGAGTCAACACTTCGCACACACGAAACAGCACATTTCGGGGGGGGGGGGGGGGGGGCTTTCAGGCACAGGGTCTGTCTGCTCCTCTGCTGTTCACACCTCGCGCACCACCAGCCCAGAGACGAGCTGATATGACACATTATATTATCAACATCGCCCCTGTAGCACGAGGCGCTAATGTACGCTAACACACCGGGAAGTCGCCAGCTGGAATGTGCCAGCCTCGCGCCCGCAGATATGTTAGTGCCTCAGCTGCATTCCTTTCTTCCACTCAGTTTACAATTCAAACTAAAGGCAAAGGAGTGAAGTTGGTGGTTTATAATCCATGCAGCTTAATGCTCATGGCTCTGTTATCGGCTAGGGCCGTGGTCCCCAACCTTTGCCGGGTGGTGGGCGCCGGACGACGAGCCACCGAGAAGTGGCGACGTCAGGAGGCATCGCTGCCAAAATGCTGCTGAAAATCAGCGGCATTTCGGCAGTGACGCCTCTTGATGACGCCGCTTTTCGGCGGCATTTTGGCGGATGCTTGTCCGCCGGACAGTACGCAGGTGCGCATAGATGCCCCGGCGGGCGCCATGGCACCCGTAGGCACTGTGTTGGGGACCACTGTGCTAGAGTGAAATTTACCAGGTGCAGAGGAGTTAAGTGTGCTTTGTGATGGTCTTCTGTATAAGGGTGAATTCCACCCCAGATCTTTAAGTAATTCCCCCACACCTCTTGCTATTATTCATTCCACGATTTAACTGGGGACTAGAGATACATTTACCAGCGAAGAACACCCCGAATTGCTGTTTTCGTATTTTTTAAAGATCAGTACCAGTTCCCACCACACCTCCCCATTTCACTTTGAAAATAACATGGGCCCAACAGCCTCTAAGTGGTGGCTTTTGGGAGCGGGAAGGGATTGAAATGACTTCAGCCACCGTAGGTGCCTAGCTCCCACTGATTCCAAAGGGAGTGAGTCGCCTAAATACCTTTGAGGATGTGGGCTGATCACTCTACAGCATTTCAGCTCCTCAAGAGGTTTCTGTGGGTGCCACAGATGCGAGGGTATCATACCATAACACAATGGTACATCACAGCTGAGTGGAAATGGAGGATTTTTACTTTTTTTTTAAAATGTGTTTAAAATTTTTTTTTTTTAAATGCATAGCCCTTTGCCCAGTTTTACTTGACATCCATTAAGAGCACGACCCCCTCTGGGGGTAATCCCGGTGTGTCAAACTTCACCCTGTTGGTTTATGTTGAATGGAATCACAGCTGCATTATGCACACTTAAAGGGGATCCTTAATAAGGACAGGCCCAGAACCCCAGTTCTGGAGGGCAAAGTCTCCTGTGTCTTTTGGGGAAGTTCTGATCCAGATTCAGTTCTGGGCTTGGCTTTAGCACAGGCCAGAACTAGAACACATTGAATCCAAATGCTCCAGAACTTTGGGGGAAATTTGGATTCAGACACAAATCCCATGTCTCAGCCTCCCAATCCTCCACCTTCATAAATAATGCTAAGTTTGTGTTTCTGTAGGGGTCCCTCACCCCTGAAATGCAGCTGACTCTGGGCTGCAGTGTTACAGCCATTCAGCGCTAGCGATGGTACAGGGTAATTTCTGGGAAGGTCAGTAACAGATGACTGGCCAGGATATGTTCTCAGTGAGCTGGCTGGCTCTCGATTGCCCTGCGCTGTGTGTAGCCATCTAGGAACACAGGAATCTACCCCATGGCACAGTGTGCAGATCACCTCTTTTCACCCTGTACAAGTGCAGGGTAAGGGAGTGTCAGGCCCACTAAGGGCATGTCTACACTGCAGTCACCGGTGTGACTGATTTGATCAATTAGCTTGAGTAACACCAGCAGTGAAGACTTGGGGGCACAGGCTGGCCCTACCCACCTAGGACCACGGGTACCTACTCAAGCAGTGGTCGCCTGGGCTGCTGTGGCTTCACTGCTGTTGTTATTGGAGCTGGCTAGATCACAGCTATCTCGGGTATGGCTACACAGGCTGCAATCATACCAAGACAAACCCTTACTCTGGTGGCGTTACATTGGGTTTACACCCAGTAGGCTTGATTCTCTTCTCACTTGAAACCAGGAGTAACTCCCATGGAGTCAAATCTTGTGCATCAGACCCAGGATCTTTGCTATTCCTCACTCAGGAATCACACGGGAGGGACACGAGATCCGAGGCAAACCCTGGCTCCCCTTACCGCAAGGAATATCTGCATGGCGCTGCTCACTACCTCGATGTACTGGTAATCGAGCAGGCATCCGGTGACAGTGATGACGTGATGGTCCTCGGGGGCCAGGTTTGAGTTCATCACCGGTGTCACCAGGCAGCCGGGCCCATTCTCCATCCACCACGAGCGGTGCAGCGAGGTATTGAAGGTCATGATGAAGTCCCGGTCCTATGGGAGAGGAACATGGGAACACAAGCACAGCGTCAGGCACCCCCTTTCTGCAGGAACCATTCCCCAGGAGAGGGCACTCCTGATTCCCGGGGTAGGATGGTGTTGGTTGTGAACATGCAGAGCCTCTATTCAGGGTGGCCACTAGGAGGCACCCAGCGAGGAAGTAAGGATCTGTGTAAGCAGAAAATAAAGACAGTCTCGCATTCACTCTGATCGCTGTGTCCTGGTTCTCTGTAATTGCTACATGGTGTCAGTGGAGGGATTCGAACCCACGTCGCCACATGGAGACAATGGCACCCAAAACAAAACCATCAAAGGCCTGATTTTCAGAGGTGTGGAGCCCTCCCAACTCTCGGTGAAGTCAGTGGGAGCTGCAGGTCCACTCCCCAAAGCAGCGCCAAGAGGAACAAGGCTTCACAGGGGAAGGGACCCGTAACCCACTCAGTGTAATGCTCTGCCCCCTCATGCAGTGGCTGGGTCACAGACGGGCTGACGAGCCTGCTACAGCATCAGCCAGCAGGCCTGGGCCTTTCAGTGCAGGCAGTAGCGGCTCAGGCATTACAGTCCAGAAAGCCCATGTTCTAACCCCGCTGGTGCCACGCCCTGCCCCACGGGACGGAGCGTTAGAGTACCATCCACACGTACTTCTGCACCGAACGATGAATCGTATTCGTATAGCGCATCGCTACTACATCTCTCCGTGCATCCCCAATCTGATTGATTAATAATTAGCAGCGCCGCGGCCCTTCTCTAGCATCTTCTATTCACGGATCTCAGTTTAGAGCAGTTCAGGAATTTAGCCTTATAACCCCTGTCAAATGGGGAACCTGGCCACGTTCTGCTCTGCCACGTTCTGCTCTCTGTCTCATCAGCGTAAATCTAGAGCTATTTCCCTGGAGTGACTCCACAGTCACACACGTTACTATGCACAGAGTCGGTCCAGAGACGTTAGCTGACTTGCCCAAGGCCACACCGAGAACCCAGGGCACAGCAGGGATGAGACCCAGGGACCCCAGCTGGTGAGAACCAGAGGAGCTCCACTGACTTCCATGGGGCTCTGTCGATTTACACCAGCTGAGGACTGAGCCCCTTGTCTCCAGCCAGCCAGCCCTGTGCTCCCATTTCCTCCTAAAGGGCTCCAGCAGCACCGGAGAGGGGCAGCTGCATGCTGTACAATCACTGCGCATGCAAGCGCCTGGGAGCTGAGGACACTGCGGCATCTTTGAGATCCCAGCAAGCCCCAGGATTAGTTCCTTTGCGCAAGCAGCACCTGTACCTCCAGCTGTGCAAAGGGACCATTGCAGGTTCTCTCAGCACTGGCTACACCAGTGGTCCCCAAGCTTTTTTGTCTGGCGGGCGCCGGATGACGAGCCATGGAGGACTGCGGCGGAGGACGAGCATCTGCCAAAATTCCGCCGACAAGCGTCAACGTCAACAGGTGTCACTGCTGAAATGCCACCGACAAGTAGCGTCATCCAGAGGCGTCGCCGCTGAAATGCTGCCGAAAATCGGCAGCATTTCAGCGGCAACACCTCTGGATGACGCATCTTGTCGATGGCATTTTGGCAGATGCTCATCCACCGGCCAGTACGCGGGCACACTTAAACACCCCGGTGAGCACCATGGTGCCCATGGGCACCGCGTTGGGGATCCCTGGGCTACACCATGCAAAACTCACAAGATAGCCAGAGCACATGTAACGCCGACAGACCCTGGTCATCGACGGGCAGGATCAAACCGGGGACTTCTGGAGCTTAGTGCATGAGCTGCTACCACATGAGCTAAAAGCCAACCAGCTCTTAGCTCAGGCTGGAGAGCACACTCATGTCACTCTCTCTAAATCAGGGGTGGCCAATCTGAGCCTGAGAAGGAGCCAGAATTTACCAATGGACATTGCCAAAAAGCCACAGTAATACGTCAGCCCCCCCTCCCCGCCCCCCCAGCCAATCAGCAGCCCTGCCGATCGGCGCCTCCCCCTCCCGCCCCATGCCGCCTGACCGCTGCGATCAGCTCTTTCGCAGTGTGCAGGAGGGTCTGGGGTGGAGGAGCAAGGGTGCAGCAGGTGAAGGAGGGGGCGGGAAGGAGCAGGGGCCTTGGGGTAAGGGGTTTAGTGGGGGCAGCCTGGGGTTGAGCAGTGGAGTGTTGGCACCTGTAGCTCCGGTCCCGGAGTCGGTGCCTATACAAGGAGCCAAGCCACATGCTGGCCACCCCTGCACTAAGTCACCTCGGTGCCACCAGAGACAGAACACGGCACCCAGCAGGTGTGTGGGTGTAGACATGCCGACTCACCCCTGCGGCGCCTCCTGCTGGTGACTCCTGGGAATTAGCTCTTTTCCTGCCAGGAGCGCCCTCTGCAGGCCGGTGATCCGCCTGTCCTCCGGCCCCCCATGTCCCTCTCTGGACCCCGGTGCCCTTTTAACCAATCTGGGTCTCCCCTCCCTGGGGAACCCCCAACCCACTATCCCCACTTTGCCTCAGTTTTGGCTACTGCCCAGTGTCCATCTAGCCCCCACGTCCTGGGGCAGGCTGCAGTATCAGCCACTCGTCATAGGCAAAGGGTTTGGACCTGCTGCCTTGGCCTACCCCTGGGCTGCCCTCTGCAGCTCCCAGAACCTCTTGGCCTTCTGCTAGGCCGCAGCCTGGGGCTTTCCAGGCTGGAGCTCCCCAGCTCCTCTGCCTTTCCCCAGCCCTGCTCCACTCAGGTACCCTGGGTCCAGCTTCCTACAGCCAGGCCCTTCTCCCTCTACAGGCAGAGGGAGACTGTTTGGGCTCCTGGCTTCCCTGGCCTTTTTATACAGGCCAGGTGTGGCCCAGCTGCGGCCGCTTCCCCAATCAGCCCAGCTTTTAGAGCTGCAGCTCTTAAGCCCTTTCCTGGGCTGTTTTAAGCCCCAAAGGGCAGGAGTGGATAACCACCCTGCTACAGTGGGTTACACAGGGACACTCAGCACCTGGAGAACCAGCACCATAACACTCCGGCAAAGCCCCTGGCCAGGTCCATTTCTTGGTTCTGAGATGCAGATGGATTCTCCTTCTCCCCGGCATGGTTTGATTGCACTGGGCAGCACAGGACACACAGACCCCCACCACGAAGACTTTGTTCCTGGGTTTCTCTGCCTGGTAAGCCCATTAACATGCTTTGGGGCTCTCCATGGTTGATCTCCCTGAGCTTTCAGATCTCTGCTTCATACACAGCAGGCCTGGCTCTACAAGACACGGCTTTGGGCTGTCACCAAGGGAAGGATAAGATGCTGCTTCTCTAATCCTCCCAGCCCAGCACCTGCACCCGCCTGATAGCAGACTCGCAAGATGCAAAGCTGAAATTCAATAGAGCCAACGATACGTGGGCTGGGGCACCCTTCCAGGAGTGACCAGATGAACGCACGGCACGATCAACACAGTTGCCCCTGCTCACAGGGCAGAAGAACAGATTGGACTTAGCCTGCAGCCAGGCTTTCTTTGGGTGCAGCCACAGGGAACGCTCGCATCTGAAAGCGTTGCTGTGGGAGGGTTCCCTGAAGAGAAGAGAGGCCTCCACGGCATTGAGAGCACTGTGTGTGTGTGTGTGTGTGTGCGCGCGCGCGCACGCACAGGTTCAGGAGCAGAGATCCACTTCAGTACGGTGCATATGTCCCAGCTCTGCTTTGTGTCTGATGTTAAACCAAAGCAGCCTCTCTAAGCACTGCCAGGAGCACCAAACATGCAGCACCAAGCCCTGAGTTCAGGATCCGGGCCCAGGGGAGTCTAGCAATGAGCAGCCCCTTAGTGCGCTGACAAAACATTCCCATTTTTTTGGGACAAAAATCGGGGGTTTTGTCAAAAAGGATTATTTTGTGAAGAAAATTGGTTTTGACCAAAAAATGGGTACAGGCAAGTCTTATCATATGCGGGGGTGCCGTTCTGCGGTTATCACGTAAAGCGAAAACTACGTATACTGAAAATTATATCCCCAAGCCTTTTAAATCCCGCCCACAGCTCCGGCGGCTGGGCTGGGGTGGCATTTAAAGGGCCCGGAGCTCCACGGTGGCTGGAGCCTCGGGCCCTTTGGTTCGCCCCAGGGGCAACCAGCCACCTCTGCAGCTGGGAGCCCCCTGGGTGATTTAAAGGCCATGGGGCTCCCAGCCACAGCTGGTGCCCCTGGACCTTTAAATCTTGAGAGGCCCCGCCTCTTCCAATTGAGACCACGCCCCCGGGAATCTGGCCCTTCAGAGTAAAGCTGAAATCGTGCCTGTTAAATGCGCGTACGTTGCGACAGACCTTTATTTATTTTAAAAACGGTATTTCCCCCCCCAGTTTTCGGCAACCAAAAACATTCAGCACCATTTTTGATTTAAAGCCAAAATTTTGGGTTTGGGGTTGTCAGAAGCCACACAAAAAAAACCCGTCAGTGTTTTGGTTTTGAGGTTTTTCAGTGAAAGGCAGATTTTTTTTTCTTTTCTCATTTTCACTGAAAATTTTCATGGGGGAAACTAAATAATTTCCCAAGCAGCAACACGTGGCAGATGAATAGCCAGGGACACCTGAAGACAGAACACTCAGCCGGGCACAGGAGATCCAGGGTCTATTCCTCACTCTGCTGCTGGGCGACCTTGACCAAGGCACGTCACTGCTCCATGCCTCAGTTTCCACCTCTGTACAATAGGGAAATGATACTGACTTAGTAAAGCACTGTGGGATCTCTTGATGAAAAACACTAGATAAGAGCTGGGGGGCTCTTTTTATTATTTAATAAGAACAATACCGTTTGGGGGACACAAAAGAGAGCCCCTCACATTTCTGCAGATGCAGCTGACATGCCCACAATAAGCTGCATGTGTCTGAGCCGCAGCCTGTATGTGTAGGTCTCAGTCCAGTTCCATACAGCAAAAGCCACCCAATGTTTGGGATGGTTAGGAGAGCATGGGGAGCTTAGATTCCATGTGTGCAGGGCTTCTGCGCAGCCTGCCCCATCCCCGGCTGAAACGGGAAGAACTGAACTACGCCCAGAATGAGTCAGAGACAAGAGAGCCTGTCGCAGCCCAAGCACAAGTGGGAATAGCAGAAATCTCAGGGAAGTGACACCTCTTTAGCAAAGAGGATTAATAACCCAGCCCTGCAGACTCAGGAGGCTCAGAGAGTTTCAAACAAGCATCCAGTCTCCACATCCACAACCCTACAATAACAAACCAGCAGGTGCCCTTCCTGAGGCGCCTTGACTGTAGCCTGCTCCCAAGTCTGCACAGCCCAGGGCAGCCCCACGATAACAAAACAGCGGGTTGTGGTCTGAGGGAGAGAAAAAAAATCCCACAAAGAGAAATTTCACCTCCCAACATCTAAGGTGGATTCATGAAAAACCTGGATTTTAAAAACTTCAAAATATTATCGTGGCAGCATCGTCTAGCGATTGCCAAAAGAGAGGCCTGACCACTCCAGGCATCCTGCAGCGACACATGGGGGGTGGTGTGGAGCAGACCCTGGTCTCTGGACACCCGTTGCTTATCCGTATGCCTATTTCTCTGCATTCCAGCTCTTTGACAGCGTAAGATTCCCCTGCTTCTTCTGAACACCAGTTTACAGCTCTCCCTGCTGCCGTTAATTTTAACAACACAAACTTTTATTAATAATTTAATGTTAACATAACGTTTTTGCTGAGATTTATTGCTCCAACTGCTGGGAGCTTTCATGCAAACAGCAGCAGTGCCCCATCTTTGCACAATATGCGCTTTTGCTTCGCTCCTGTGAGATCCCAGGGCCTGTTTCTCCACTGCCTTGTGCAGTCGTTTGAAGCAGAGCGCTTGTTACCATTGTGAGCTGGTCGTACGCCCACTTTGCATTGATTGCTGTACATAACAACGCTAGGTACCAAGCACAAGAGAATCAGGCCCCTGGAGCCTGAGGTCCAGACTCGTTCCAATCTCCCTCGCCCCAATACAACCTCCTCGCAGAGTTCCAGGATATTTTTTAAAGCCGGAGTACACCTCCTAAACAGCCTGAGGGGCCCGACATGCCGGCTGCTTCTGGGAGCAGCATGGAGCCCGGGCAGGCAGGGAACCACCTGAGGTAAGCGCCGCCTGGCCGGAGCCTGCACTCCGAACCCCCTGCCCCAGGTCGGAACCCCCTCCAGCACCCCAACCCCCTGCCCCAGCCTGGACCCCTCTCCTGCAGCCCAAATACATCCCCGGCCCCACCCCAGAGCCCACACACCCCCTGCCGGAGCCTACACCCCCTCCCGCATGTCAAACCCCGGCTCCAGGCCTGAGCCCGCTCCCATGCTCCAAACCCCTGCCCCAGCTCAGAGCCCCCTCCCACACCCCGAACCCCTCATTTCTGGCCTCACCCTGGAGCCCGCACCCTCAGCTGGAGCCCTCACCCCTCCAGCACCCAGTGAGAGAGAGGGAGGGTGGGGGAGAGAGGGGGGCTGGAGTGAGTGGGGTCTCAGAGAAGGGGCAGGGCAGGGATGGGGCCAGGGTGTTCGGTTTTGTGCCGTTAGAAAGTTGGCAAGCAACGCCGGTCCAGACTAAACGTCTGAGCCTGTCTCTCTGATATCGCCTCGTGTCCAGCCATCAGCTCAAGCTCAACATGGATAAACCAGAGCTTCTAATCGTCCCGCCAAGATCCACCCACCGCCTCCTTTCTTGGAAACCGCAGACAACACCATCCCCCTCCTGTCACTCAGGCCCGTAATCTGGGAGTCATCTTCCACTCGGACGTCTCTCTAGGTCCTCACAGCCAGGCTGTGCCTAAGGCTTGCCAGTTCTTTCTATATAACGTCTCCAAGACACGGCCTTTCCTATCCATCCACACAGCTAAAAATCTCACCCCGGCACTTATCATCTCTCCTCTCAGTTACAGCAGCATCCTCCTCTTTGGCCCTGGCAAAGGCAGTCTCGCCCTGCTCCCATCCATTCAGGATGCTGCTAAAAGATCGTTGTCTAGCCCGTTGCTTAGTTCCACATCACCTCGCTCTTTGCATCCCTTCCCTGGCTCCCTTTATACAGCACATCAAACACGAGCTACATGTCTTCATGTTCTGACCTATCCCCGCCTGACCTACCAGCTCTCAGTCACTAGCGAAATGTCGACTCTGGCTCCATGATTCCAGCCTCCATCGCCCACTTGTGACATTTTCAAACAGGCCCGGTTCGTGCGGCCACATTCAGAACAGAATTCTTTTTGACTCTAGTTTTCCTGGAAGACTCTATGGCTAACTGGAAAACTGGTAGAACCGTGACATGAGAAACTCCATGCTAGTGAATCCTAACAAACAGAGAAGTTATTATTATTCAGTCTGCTTAAAACTCTTTGCCGTTGTGTGTTGTTGTTTGTTAATGTGTATTTAATTCAAATACCTAAGAAATACTTCGGAGGATAATTGTCTTTGTTAAAGAATTCATGTTACTGCCACTTCTGCTAAGCCTGAGAAATCTCAGAGACCAAATTTCCAAGACCTTGAATGAGCCATCTACCAAAAGCCAGGGAAGATTTTATGTGACATTCCTGATATTTGAGGGACAACACTGGGGGAGGGAATATCTTTTATTGAACCAACTTCTGTTGGTGGCAGAGACAAACTTTTGAGCTTACACAGAGCTCTTCTTCCGGTCTGGAAAAAGTAACCAAAGCGTCACAGCTATATACAAGGAGGGACAGATTGTTAAGCATAAGGGGTTAACACATGCTGCATGAAACCACTTAAAATGAAGTGCGCAATTAACACCTGTGCAGTCGCAGGACAGAGGAGAGTTAGCAGGTTACAAATTGTTGTAATGAGCCATAAACCCAGTGTCTCTGGTGAGACCGTGATTATTAGTGTCTAGCAGAGATATGAATTTAAATTCCCAAGCTCGATATAAACTGGCCATCAGCAACCTTTGGTTTGAAATTAGATAAAGGTTTCTAACCATCACAGGAGTCAAGTTCTGGAACTGCCTTCCAAGGGGAGCAGTAGGGGGGAAAAATCTAACTGGATTCAAGACTGAGCTTGATAAATTTACGGAGCGGATGGTAGGATGGGATTTCCTACAATGGCATGGAGCCGATCTGCAACAGCTAGCAGCAAATATCTCCAAGGGCCAAAGAGGGGACACTAGCTGGGGGAGGGGGCTCTGAGTTACTACAGGGAAATATTTCCCAGGGGTCTGGCTCATAGGCTCCGACCCCCCCGTCCAGTCCCACCCCACTCCCCCCCTTCCATGAGGCCCCACCCATTCCCGGCCCCCATTCCAACCCCTTCCCCAAAGTCTCTGCCCCAACTCCGCCCCCTCCCTGCCACTATTCCAACTCCTTCCCCAAATCCCCGGCCCCGCCTCGTCCCCACCTCCTCCCCTGAGCACGCCACGTCCCCCTCCTCCCCCCCCCTGGAGTGTGCTAATGCTGCCAAACAGCTATTTGGCAGCAGCTGGGCAGGAAGTGCTGGGAGGTAGGTGGAGGAGCGGGGACACAGTGTGCTTGGGGGGAAGGAGAAGATGGGGGGAAGCTTGGCTGCCGGGGGGTGCAGAGCACCCACTAATTTTTCTCTGTGGGTGCTCCACCCCCGGAGCACCCACGGAGTCGGTGCCTATGGTGTCTTGCCCACGTGCCCAGGGTCGAACTGATCACCAGGGTGGGAAGGAATTTTCCCCCAGGTCAGGTGGGCAGAGACCCTGGAGGGTTCTTGCCTTCCTCTGCAGCATGGGGCACGGGGTCACTTGCTGGTTTAAACTAGTGTGAATGGTGGATTCTCTGTAACTTGAAGTCCTTAAACCATGATTTGAGGACTTCAGTGACTCAGCCAGAGGGTAGGGGTCTATTTCAGGAGTGGGTGGGTGAGGTTCTGTGGCCTGCAACGTGCAGGAGGTCAGACCAGATGGGCGTTGTGCAGGTTTCCTTTGAGGACGAGGACGGAGAGGTCAGATATGGAGTGATCGCTTTGAGAAAAGTGTTGGCCCATGGGTGATAGGATGCTTCCATCTTTGATCGTTTTCCTGGGTGAGTTCATTCGAGAGCGCAGTGACTGTCTGATTTCACCTACACAGTAGTTTTTGGGGTATCTGATGAACGGAATGTAGGACCCATAGATCTTGAAAGGTGTGTTGTGGGGAGTGCTGATCACTGTGGCAGTGGAGATATGGCTGCAAGTTTTACATCTATTGGTCTGGCAGGATCTGGTGCCGCTTGGGGTTGGTGTGCCCTGCTCTATGGGCAGCTTGGCGCGGCTGGTGGGTTGGTTGAAGGCCAGAAGAGGATGCCCCCTCTTCTGGCCATCAACCAGTCCCCCAATCTCATCATCAGAAGCAAGCTCCCCCCCGTTGGAGAACAACTATCCTGCTCTGCTCTGCACTCTCAGCAGTATCTCCAGCTTCACACAATAGTCCCTGAGCTTTTCCATCTGTCCGGATGTTTCTGACATGCACTGACTGGGCTGCAAGCAAGGCAGCAGCAGGGCACCCTGCAGTGCTCCTAAGCTGCACAAGAGCCAGCCCGGCTCCAGGGCGCTTCACACAAGCCCTGGCTCTGCTGCAGCTTCTTCCGTCTGCCCAGTCTCCTGGTCTCCACGCGGCTGGGGGCTGAGGGTGAATGACTAGGTGCAGTGGCAGATTAAGGGACCCACGGAAAGGCTCCTATGAACTTCGGGGAGAGCTGGACCAGGCCTGAAAGCAGGAGCAGCAGAGCTGAGACGTGGGGCTAACGCTGCAGAGCGCTTGGTTTTAGCGCCAAAGGAGGCTGGCTATTGATCGGCGCCAGGTTAGTTTCCCAACTCCTTCCGACAGGCTGCGAGGGCTCTAGCTGACTGCTGGAAATAGACACTGTGAGTGTCTGCTGATTTCTCAGACCCATTAACACAACAAAAACTAATTTACAGTTGATATTTCCAACTCTCCAGGATGCTTCCCTGCCTATCAGTGCTAGTGGAAGGCTACGCTGGGCTTTGAAGGTTCAACTGTTCACAAGCTCTTGATTCCCCAAATTGCTCCTAACAGCACATACACACATAGGGTAATTATCATTATTAATGACTGCCAGCGTAAGTAACCACGTTCTAAGGGTGGCCAATGTACCTACAAACAGAAACCTCACCTGAGCTCCCTCAGGAAATGGCAGTACTTGCAGTATCTCCCCCGGGATGTTCTTCTAACCTTCCTCTAGCTCTCACTCATCGCAGACTCATCTCAGCCTTTTAGACTTCTGCCCATGTGTGTTCTAATGGGACCCACCTGTTCTGACTGCTTGGTGACTCAGCAGAATAGCCCTGCACTTCCATGAATAGTCCTAAAGCCTGACACGTGCTATATAAAGATCAAATATTAATAAGAGTTGCACATACAGCACCCTAGGTACATGCATGATATAGTACAGAAGGAATTAAAACCTATCCCACGTCCCAAAGAGTTTTGTCCCACTGCTTGTACGACAGGCACAACCTGATATCTGAAATACCAAGCTCAGTGCATGCCACTTCCCCTCTAGGAGCATCAACAGTAACAAAGGGGCCGATTCTTCATTGCCCTGCAACATCATTTACATCAGTGCAAAGTGCGTGCAAAACACCACCATTCCGATGGATTCCCACCCCCTTGCACTCACTCTGCCCTGGGGCGAATGATGGTATGAAGCACAGGGTGATGGAGAATCAGGATCTCGGCAAGCTGAGGACCGCAGACAATTCTGTTGCTGCTGGTGTGTAAGGCAGAGTCATCTCCAGCTCTCTGTCCCATAGCTGGATTCACTCTGCAGGGCTGGTCAGTGTAAAATGTGTCCACTCCAGTCAAATGAGAGGCCTTGTCTACACTAGAAATGGTTTATGGATATAACTGTACAGAGAAGCGATACTGGCACAGCCAGCTAGCGGAGAAGCAGCTTATACCAGCAAAAGAGTGATTTTGCCGGTAGAATTTACATCAGCTCTGCAAAAAAATAAGCTCTACCAGCTAACGAATGTTTTTTCTGCCAGCACAACTGCATTTACACTGGAGTTTTGCTGGCATAGCCATGTCGGCTGGGGGGGGGTGATTGTTTCACACTCCTAAAGTCTGGGCTAGACTTAACATTTTGATGGACTTTGCTGTGTCGATCCGGGGTGTGAAAAATCCATCCCCCTGCGCGATGTCGCTGTGCCGGCCTACCACCCGGTGTAGAGCAACTTGGGCGATGGATGAATGATTCCATTGTCCTAGCTACCTCCGCTCAGGGAGGTGGCGTTCCTGCACCCACTTCCATCACTGCAGCGTCCACACTATAGCGCTATAGTCCCTGGCGTGTCGAACTGATGTAGCTATGCCGGGTAAGCAGTTAGCTGTCACCCAGGCCTCAGAGATGCACAGGAGTCACTGTGCTGAGTGACAAGGAGCTGTACGCACCCCCCTTTCTGGCTGTAACCACCTGTTCTGCGCCTGTTTCTCGCTATAGTGACACACGGATGGATCCCGCAGCAGCTGCAGTGAGAGCTGCAGCCTTGGCTTATGAAATTGTGTTGTCTGATTCATGCAATCCATAAACTGAGGCAGCGCTAAGTGAGAGCGCGTGATTAACGAGCCCCCTGAAATTCCCAATTAATCAGTCTCATTCATTTTGCTCCTCTGCGCTCCACGTTCGAATCCACAGCCTCGTTCCCTTCCAAAGCCGCCCACCCCCTCGCCCTCGCCACTCTGCCCTTCCCGGGATGCTGATGGATCTAAGTAACAGGCTGGAGAGCTAGCAGCGCTATCCATCTCTGTCGGGTGGGTAAATGGAGCTGGTGTTTCAGAGAGTGATTTCGCCATCGCCACTAAATGCACATATCCCTTTAGATTTAGTGAAAGTGTCACTCGCTGCCTTTTCGGGGAGGCTGGGGAGGGGGCGCCGTGGTTGGTTTGAAGAGATAAAGAAGCAACCATTGCCTGCATGGTGTACATGGGAGATTACTCTGTATGCCTCCCTCCATGCATGCTGCCAGCCAGATGGGCAGGTGCTGTGCTGTCACAGGGAAGGAGTGCACAGCTCTGCCCCATTGATGGTGAGCAGGTTCTCTTGGGGGCTCTTCTACATCCACTGAGATTCCTCCGTCCTTCCCTGCGACCCAGAAATGAGTCCCCGCAGAACACCATGGGAGTCACCCCGTTTGGTGGCTCTCCAGATGCTGTTAGAAGAGGCACCAAAGAACAACATGTCCCAGTCGCTCTTGCTGTCATGTCAATGTGGGGTGGAAACAACCAGCGTGGGGTGAAATCATGTAGGTTGAATCCTGGTGAGCAGAAACCATCTATGGTCTGAAAGAATCACAGTCTGGGTGGTGTGAGGAGAAACTATTGCCGGACAAAAGTACAGCAACCAGAACGCCACAGAAAGAAAGAGTTGCAAGGAGCAGCAATCAAGAGGAAAAAAACGCTGCATACAAATCACTGGGAGGAGAAATCATTGCTCTCTGCATGCCATGAGGAGATTAAAATACCATGAGGAGAGACTATCACACCCAGAAGCAGTGAGGAGACACCATCACACCAAAAACCTGTGAGGAGACACCGTCACACCCAGAACCCGTGAGGAGAGACCGTCACACCCAGAACCCATGAGGAGACACCGTCACCCCCAAAACCCATGAGGAGAAAAATAGTGACCAGAACAAGATTCATGAGCAACCCTTGGACTCAGACCACTGCCTGTCATACTGACCATTATCGTCTCATTGTTTCCATGTACTCCCTGTCTGTCTCCATCTGTTGTCTCTTGTCTTATATTTAGTTTGGAAACAGTTCGGCGCAGGGACCATCTTTTTGCTCTATGTCGGTAGAGCCCCTAGCACCATGGGGCTCTGGTCCATAACTGAGGCTCCCAGCCTCTGTGGTAATAATCATACTAATTAATAATAGAATTAGTGGGCACTACCCAGCCCTTACAGACAGCTTGACAAAAGCAAACCTGCGTGTGCTGCCCAGTCTACAGGAGTTACCCCAAAAGCCAGTGTGTGCAGCTCTGTGCTCAGGAGAAACCCTACAATAACAAGCCACTATGTGCAGTGCTCCTGGGCTCCTCTGCTGCACAGTGTGCTCGCCCGCTCACCCGCCCGCCACGGGCTTAGTACACAGAGACCGAGTCTTCGAGTGGCAGAGACCTTCCAGCCCTGTGACGTTGGACTCTAGCCCAACTGCCCATGACCCGTCGCTTGCTCTGCAGTCTGCACTGTGTTTCTAATGCCTGGAACTGGTGACACTGGACACACAGTGAAGAAGTCTGCAGTTTTCATGGGTTGTAATATGAAGCGAGAGGAGCAGGGAAGATGAAAGGACGTAGAAGGGAGGAGATGGAGGAGGGGAAACACACCAGCTCTTCACTTCTGGAGACATGGAGCGAAATCCGGACTCCTTTGAAGTGAGTGGCAAAATTCCTATTGACCTCAGTGGAGCCAGGATTTCACCCCAGCCTCTGCAAATCTGGGTGAGGTTAAAAGTAGAAACCAAGTTTGGAGCCTTGGCACATTCACCCGGACAACACTTGTTCCCCCTCCCCACACAGCCACAAAGCTCCACTAAGAGAGACTCAGAATAGAGTTGGCCAAAACCCAGAATTTCCATCCCGCAGGAAATTCCAAGATTTTGACATTTGGCGTCATCCTAAATTTGGCTGAAATCTCAGAATTTTTTACGAAAAGAAATATTCTGGAAGTATTTTGTTCCGACCGTCTCAAAATCTAAAAAGTTTTGACTTTATTGTTTTGCCTAATACAATATACTCTACAAGTCAAAATGATGAAGTCGAAACAAAACATTTTGACCTTATTGAAATGAAACATTTAGTTAATTTCCCACAAAAATTTTGACAAAATTGCTCCCTTCCTGCAAAACTTTCCAAATTCATTGAATCCCCATTTTCCAACGGTTGTTTTCAGTGAAGTCGTAGGATACGAAAGAGGCAAGATGGGGGAGGAAACATCCTTCATTGGACCCACTTCAGCTGGTGAAGGAGACACGCTTTTGAAGGCTTGTCTCTCTCACCAGCGGAGGTGGGTCCAATAAAAGATAGTTCCTCACCCACCGTGTCTCTCTCATGTTCCAGCTGAAAGCTGCTCCACTGGAAATGCTTTGACCAGCTGCAGCTCAGGACTGGGATAGCTGGTGGTGCTGCAAGTCAGGGCTGAGGGACACCACCTGAGCTGTGTGTGAGGAGGCCAGGTGATGTTGCAGGTGACAACTGAGGTGCAGCTAAATCCTTATCCCCGCAGAGTCTGAGCACGTCACCACCATCGATAGAGCTTTATCCTCCCAACACCGCTGTGCAGTAGGGAAGTATCATCCCACTTTACAGATAGGGAACCAAGGCACAGGGCAGATTAAGTGACTTCCCCAAGGTCACACAAGGAGCATGTGGCTTAGGCAGGACTTCTGGTCTCCAGAGCCTCAGTCCAGCACCCAATTCACTACACCAGTGGTCCCCAACCTTTTCTGGGTGGCGGGCGCCGGACGACGAGCCACCGAGGACCGTGGCTGGCGAACAAGCATCCGCCGAAATGCCACCGAGAAGCGGCAACGTCAAGAGGCGTCACCGCCAAAATCCCGCCGAAAATCAGCGGCATTTCGGCAGCGACGCCTCTTTGTGATGCCGCTTTTCGGCGGCATTTCAGCGGCGGCGCCTCTTGATGGAGCCGTTTTTCGGCAGCATTTTGGCGGATGCTTGTCCGCCGGCCAGTACGCGGGGGCACATAGATGCCCCGGCGGGCGCCATGGCACCTCCGGGCACCGCGTTGGGGACCCCTGCACTACACCGTCCTTCGAACAGCAGCTGAGCTGCATTTGGGGGGAACATGCAGATCACGTACCCCACCGCCTCCAGCAAGCGAGAGCTATCGGCACATCAGTGTCTGCAGTGCTACAGTGTGAAGGGAGAACGAACGAAAGAACGAACGAACGAACAAAAGAGAAAGCTGAAACCCAGTAAGCAGCTGCAGCGGCAGGAGTGGAGATGCCCTGCGACCTCCGCCCCAGCGCTGCTCTTCCCCGGCACCATGACCTCCGTGTGCGTGAGGAATAACAGCAGTAACGGGAAGGACGTGCAGCCCAAGAGGCAGGGATGCCAGGCTGATCAATGGCTCTGGAGGAGCCGGCGCTCAGTGCCATTAGAGAGGTAATTACCTGTGACAGGTGTCCAACTTCCAGGTAAAAGCAGATGATGAATGCGTTCCATCCAACCCACAGCACCAGCCACGCCGCGTACTGGGGAGAGAAAGAAACAGAGGCTCAGAAATGCAGAAGGGCAAAACAGCCCTTGGCAGCAGGAGAGAGAAGCAGCTGGGCACTGGCGTGGGGCTATTCCAGGGGGCTCTGCCCTCGGGCAGGGCGTTCGAAAGAGCCCGACAGCGTTCAGATTTCTCCTGCACCCACTTTCTGCCCTGAGCCAAATCCCACTGAGGGCAAGGGGAGTCTTTCTGCTGACTTCAGGGGACTTTGGATCAGGCCTTACGCACAGGGGCCTTGCAGAAAGAGACAGCAGCATGCACCACGCATTTGGGCATGCAGAACCCGGGCTGGTGCATGAGCTCCCATCGCTGCCTGCAGCTTCCCAGCACGCACAAGCAAGTGCATTGTTTAATGAGTAATAGACCCAGCTCTGCTTTCACAGACACCAGATTTACACCAAACTTCAGTGGGGTCACAAGGTGATCAGGCCCAGTGTTTGTAATCTGTTGGCCCCAAAAGCATTCAGGGCTCTGGAAATGAAAATCTGTTATAATTTATCACATACCTGCAGCACCATACAAATATCAGCTAATTAACCCTATAATGCCACACACCCTCCCAGGAGATGGGTGCATAGCTATTATTATCCCCCTGTCACAGATGGAGAAACAGAGGCACACAAAGCAAAGTGACTTGCCCAAGGTCATGCAATGCGCCAGTATCAGAATGAAATTTCCTGGCTCCCAGACCTGTGGTCAGGTCTCAGGCCACTAGATTAAGCTACTCGCTTTATGCTATAACCGTCAATTGAATCAACCAGAGACGGGTTCTAGGCCAAGCTTCTCCACCAGCGTCGACCCCTCTCTCATCTAAACGCTCCCAGACTCCAGGGAAAGCCTGACGGGACCTGAATGTCAAAGCTCAGGCCCATCTCTAAGAGGACAATGTCAAACCCAAAACACTCATCCTCTTCCCCCTAACCAGGCGTGGGGGGATCACAGGCAGGATCCAAGAGGGGTTAAAGCGGAAAACCCCCATGGTAAAGAAGTGGTTCCAGTAGTTAAAATCAATGCGGAAGCCCAGCTTTACCAACCTTGCCCCTGTAGAGGCATTGCTGCTTCTCACCAGGACCAGTACAGAACAAGATGGGAGAGGAAACGCTCAAGGCTTCTCCAGAGCTCTTCGGCACAGAACGAGACACTGACCGTGAACTCTACCGTACAAGCCACGATGTCACATGACAGCATTTATGGTGCTGTCATTCGGAGCGCCAGCAGAGGAGGGCAGTGCGACCCACGGGCTGCAACAAGAGCCCCTAGTCCTTAGTCCTGGCTGTGCTACAGACTTCCTTTGTGGCCTTGGGTGAGTTGTCAATACGCTCGTGCCTCAGTTTCCCCATCTATAACAAGTCCTACCCTCCTTTGTAAAGAGCTTTGAGATCTACAGCTTCTGAGAGCTAAGTGTGAGATTATTACCAGTGGTGGTTTCAATGCTTTCCCAGAAGAAATCATCGTGCAGCAATTGCATCTGTGCAGCTGAGAACAGAATTTGTTCTACAGAAAATACCATGCAAGTCTATAGCACCTGACATCTAAGGATGTTGTCGCGCTTCACAAACATTGGGCAGATCCTCCCATTTCCCCCTGCACATTAGATCAGGGCGGTTCTCCCTGTCTCACAGATGGGGAAACTGAGGCATGGAGAGTTGGTGCGAGTTGTCCAAGATCATGCATCAAATCAGGGGCAGGGCTGTAACTTGAACCAGGAGCCCTGCCTCCCCGTGCCTTGCACCCTGCGTAGCCAGTCACACAATGTAGACCAAGGATGATAATGGTAACTGAACTGTCCCCTGGGGCAGACAAGTGGGAGTTAGATAGGATGAATTAGCTGATGTTTGGCCCCTGCTACAGTCATTTGACTACATTTTGCAGATAATTGGCTGGGAATTACAGCATCACTGAGACAGCTTCGGGGCTTGTCAGCAGCGGGCCGGGGCCTTGCCCACAGGAGAAAGGGTTTGCTGATATAGCTGTACCAGTGACCCCCCTCAGGGGAGATGCAACTGATACCGGCAAAAGAGCTGTTGTGCTGGCTTAGCTTAAATCAGGTCCTTGAACTGGGGAACTGGCTCAGGCTAGTCCGGGAAAAGGAGATGTTTTCAGGTATAATTGTGTCTACACTTCAGCTTTCGCCGGCCCAGCAATATCAGTCAGGGGCGTGAAAAAAATCATACCCCCGAGCAACCTACCTACACCAGCATAGTGTTTAGGTGTAGACCTGGCCTGAGGTAGCTCTGCCCGTACAGCTGCACTGATGCAAATCCCTTGGATAGATGTGTTGCAGCAGTGTAAATAGCGACTTGCACTGGAGGGGCTGGTGGAAACCAGTGTTAAAAACTGTAGGGCAAGAGGGTCCCTGTTTACAGGGCTGCAGCATGTCTACACTAGGGGTTAGTGCAGCTAACCTCAGTGTGAAAACCCGCCGGTGCAGAGCAGGCCTCCAGGAGATGTAAAAGGAGCGTGCACAGTGCAGGCGCGGGGCCTGTGCTGCGTTATCTGGGTCAGCCTGGGATTACTACGCACTTCTGCCTCTCCGTGGAGAGCAGCCGGCCCAGCAATGGTGCCCAGGAAGTAACAAGCCTCAGATCTCATCCTTCTTTCCACATCTCCTTTTCCTCACCCCACCTTTCCGGAGCCCCTCCCTTTACCTCCTCCTGCAGCCCCGAACTTCTGCCCTCGGTTTCTGGCCCAGGGGAGGCGGAGAGACTGTCCAGCAACATCCACAGACCTCGAGGGGTAGGGGCGTGGCGAGGCTGCCGGGGATGGTTCGTGAGCACGGGCCAGACCCCTGCCCACAGGGACCCCTTGGAGGGTTAGCAGCTGGGGGTGGGGATGAGCCTGGGCACAGCACCACGGGGGGCAGTAACATTTAAGGTCCCTGAATCTATTGATCGCCCAGCACCAGGCCCGGAGAGCACTGGGGGAAAGGCCAAGCCCTGCCATGCAGAGCCAGTCGACGCTCGGGCTGGCCCTTCCGCCCGACCGGAACAAAACGTCGGCATTTTGAAATTTCCCACGGAACATCGAAACGAGCTTATCAAAGCACAGCATAGAATGATAGAATCATAGAACATCAGGGTCGGAAGGGACCTCAGGAGGGATCTAGTCCCACCCCCTGCTCAAAGCAGGACCAATCCCCAACTAAATCATCCCAGCCAGGGCTTTGTCAAACTGGGCCTTAAAAACCTCTAAGGAAGGAGATTCCACCACCTCCCTAGGGAACCCATTCCAGTGCTTCACCACCCTCCTAGTGAAATAGTGTTTCCTAATATCCAACCTAGACCTCCCCCACTGCAACTTGAGTCCATTGCTCCTTGTTCTGCAGTCCAAACACTTCACTTTGACTGTCTAGCTTGGAGTTTAATATCATATGACATGAGAGTCCAAACAATCAGGTGGAATCCAAGCCCCTTTGACTTTATTGAAACAAAAGGAAGTGGCTTTTTGTCAAACATTTCAGCAAAATCAGTCTATGCCCATGAAACGGTTTGATTTTGTTGCATCAGACATTCCATCAGCAGCTTTTCAACCATCTGCGCCGCTGTGTGGCTGGCTTCCTCAGCTCCCTCTGCTCCTGCCACCCACTCCCAGGAGCAGGCACGGGGGAGGGATTCTGGAAGAAAAACCTCACCCCTGTTTCATTCCCACCCTGCTCCACATTCAATCAGCTTCCCACTCCCGTCACCTCCTTCTCCAAAACCTCTCCCTGCCCCCTCCTCTGTCTTTTCTCATTTTCTTTATGGCCATTCACAAGGGGGTCACTCTCCCTGAGCTTCAAGTGAACCTCAAATCTCAGAATAAGACTCTGCTCAAACAGCCAGTTTCACCCAGTTTTCTGTCTAAACCAAATGAAACAGCAGATCCCACATGGAGCCATATCCTGGCCTGGGGGTCACTCGAAACATCACTATAACTCAGCTCAGGGTCACTTGAAACCCCATCCTAACTTGGCCTGGGGTCACTTGAAACTGTCCCTAACTCAGCCTGGGGTTACCTGAAACTGCACCATAAAGTGCCACCACGTCCTGCTTCTCCCACTCCATCCCAGAGCTTGTGCCATGAAACAGCTGTTTCCCACAGCAAGCCTGGGAGGGAGGGAGGGAGGGAGGGAGGGGGGAACGCAGCGCGCTTGGGGAAGAGGCGGGGCCAGGGCAGGGTTTTGGGGAGGGAGCCAATGGGGCAGGGTGGGGGCAGAGTCAGGGCGGGGGTGGGGCCGGGAGGGCGAGCACCCACCGGCGCCGACAAAACTTGGTGCCTGTGACTGTAAGGACCGAAAAGCCTTAATGAACCTGTTAATGAACTGGGCTGAGTCCCGAGTGTGCAATGAAACTCCAGCCAGGCTGCCCATCTCCACGGCCCCCTCGTCTCTGTCCAGCGTTGATACAGGGCTCGCTCTGCTGGAGCAGCTCACAGACCCAGGGGAGGTTGCACAGCCCAGACGGGGCAGGCCGGGTGGTAACCCTTATACCTACACAGGGACCCTTAGTACTAAGGAAGCTGGCGACAAGCTGCCTCTGTGACCCAAAGCTGTTGCTTCTGAGCTGTCTCTGCAGGACCACACAGGCTCCCTGGCCTGTATCCCTGTCCCGCCCTCTCCTCCATGAGGCTCATGAAGAGCCTTCGGCAGGGTGCTGAGCAGAGCGGGTTGGTGATGCAGATGTGATCCACTTCCCCGTTTCTCGTGGGGCATGCAGGGCCTCTCCAGGCACGGATCTCCTTGGCACACTCTGGGCCACTACACATTTAATTTATCTGGGAATTGGTCCTGCTTTGAGCAGGGGGTTGGACTAGATACCTCCTGAGGTCCCTTCCAACCCTGATATTCTATGAGTCTATGAAGTTATCATCATTACTGCTGAGTGCCGGCTGGTGCCAGCCGATAGCCCCCGAAGCCGCTCGCAGTGAGAGCTGCGGAGTGCTGTCCAAAGTGCTGGAAGCGAAAGAGATGCACTAGCAGGCAGGGTGCACTGGCCGGCTGCTTGAACCTACCATTATGAGGTATTTGGATCTGTACTGGATGGTCCCAAAGATGCCCAGGATGACAGCCATAATGTGTAAAAAATTAGCCAGGATGGGCACCCACTGATAGCCCAGGAAGTCGAAGATCTGCCTCTCCAGCGCTGCTATCTGGAAAAGAACAAAGGGGGACAGAGCAGAGAATTACTCATTGCACGGCGGCTCGCGGGACATTAAAGGCAAAGTGTATCATGTAATTAATGGGAAATCCCATGGACAATTAGTTACAATAGACTGAAATGTCTGCATGATTCATCGCCCAGAGTCCAGCAAATACATCACGGCAGGGAGGATTTATTAGGAATTATCACCCGCTGGAGCTGGAGAAGGAGGGACTGGGGAGACTTGAGCCAGGGGAAATGGGCAGCAGGTCAGAACCTCTCCCCATGTTGAACTGCAGGCCACAGGCTCCTGATTTGTTAAGAGACCGTGAGCAAGTGCCTCCCTAGCAAAACCAATGGAACAATTGACCAAGGGTCATGGTGGATTCTCCATCACTGGCGGTTTTCAAATCAAGACTGGGTGTTTTTTCTCAAAGCTCTGCTCTAGGAATGATTTGGGGGAAGTTCTCTGGCCCGTGTCATACAGTTATACCGGTCAAACTAGATAAGTGTGATGGTCCCTTCTGGGACTGGAATCTATGAATCTCTAAAAATGAACTGCAGAGAGTCGGTGAAACTTTCCTGGCAATTCATTCTCTCCTGGCACAATGCCCACTCAGCGCTCCAGCAGCAAGCCAGGTGCACAGACACACTGAGCTGATGGCGAGGACGGATGCTCCAGAATGCCCTGCTTGGCTGCGGGGAAAAGGAGCTGGAGCTTGTCCCTGGGCAGTGAGAGACAGAGGAATGGGCCAGAGCTGCGAAGTTCAGACCAGGCTCCCAACTTCCCCAACGATGGAAGAGGCTTGGCTCCATTTTTCTGATTCTGAGCCATCTGATGGGGCTTGTCCTGCAGTGAATTGCACTGAAGAGCAATGGGGCCCTGTAAAGAAAGACTCTCCCTCCCAGCAGGACAGGGGGTGCGTAAGGAGGTCGGGAAGCTGCGTTCCGTCTCAGAACCACCGCGGCCCTGGGATTAGTGAAGCCAATGGCAAAGCTGGGCTCAGGCAGCAACGAGCAGTGTACAGAGAGGACAGGGGTTTGGGCATTGGCCTGTGACTCAGCTTACAGGTTACGAGCAGGGCTGGGCTTTGGAGACTCAAGCAAGGGGATAATAAGGGAAGCGGGACTTGTCATGTTTAGCTCCGTTAATTCTTCTATTTAAATGTCCTTCAATTACCGGCAGCACTGGAGGAGGAGCTGCTCTCCCCAGCTGCATCCAGTGCCCCGGCACTAGGGCCGCTCGCTGAACTGGCCTCTTTGGCACAGACGAATGGGAAAACCCGCAATGAACGGCCAGGGCCAGAATGATCCCTGAGTTTCGTTTGCTTCAGGGAAAATTTCCTAGCCCAGACTGAGAGAAACTCGGTGAAATCAATACAGCAGAGCAGCTGATATTTTTCAAGAGGCTTTCCCAGGGTCCTTTACAGGACAGTAGAAAATTTGAGCTGTGCCACCTTTACCTCCAAATCAGTCTGTTACTTCACGATTCATTGCTCTTTATGTACAGAATTCACTTTGTTTACCGCCATGATTTTTTAATGGCCCTTGTCTTTCATAATCCATAAATAAGGCTTTGATGCGGTTTTAAATATTGCACAGAGATTTCTGCATGCATGTAAAATTAAAGACCGGCTCGGTATTTGTTTCTCTGCCTGCCAGTCCATTCTTTATTTAGCTCTGTATTTGTTACTGGCTTCAGGCCTATTATCCTTAATTACAGAATTCGTTTTAGAAAAGGTTTAAAAGAGGGGGCAGATACTTAGTGTTTTTTTTAAAACCCCAGCACCTGGAGTCATATATGGTGGCTGTAGAGAAAAGCTTGAAAACATGACTCCTAAAGACCAGTGGACAAGGAAAATAAACACTTTACTAATTTTAATCCAGTCTCATGTTTTTCGGCCACAATTCCTAGCACTTGGTGTTGGGTTTGTGTCTGTCTCTCTCCCCAAGTGTCCCCACTGAAGCATATGTGTGTTGGCTGAAAAGCTTTAAACCAGGGGTCGGCAACCTTTCAGCAGTGCTGTGCCAAGTCTTCATTTATTCACTCTAATTTAAGGTTTCATGTGCCATTAATACATTGTAATGTTTTTAGAAGGTCTCTTTCTATAAGTCTATAATATATACATAAACTATTGTTGTATATAAAGTAAATAAGGTTTTTTAAATGTTTAAGAAGCTTCATTTAAAATTAAATTAAAATGCAGAGCCCCCCGGACCGGTGGCCAGGGCCCGGGCAGTGTGAATGCTGCTGAAAATCAGCTCGCGTGCCGCCTTCGACACATGTGCCATAGGTTGCCTACCGCTGCTTTAAACCCTGATCCTGCAATTTCTTGCATCCTGGAGGAGTGCTGGCCTGCACGCAAAAAGTGGCAGGAATTGGGGCTTAGCCTTCAATTCTGTGGAGCAGGAGCATCTGACCGCCAATGCTCTCGACCGTGACCACGCTAAGGCAAAAAGGGGCATTTGAAAATGTGTTTCCCTGAGCTGCAGCCTGAGATTTTTAAATGCAAGTGTCTGGCTCAACCCCATCACTAAGGGGATGCAGTTGCGGGCAAGTCACAGCCCTTCTCTGGGCCTCAGTTTCCCCATCTGTAAAATGGGGGCAATGATACTGTCTCTTTTGTGAAGCCCTTTGAGATCTACTGATGCCAAGTGCGATATAAGAGCTGGGAATTATTATTATTATTCAGCAACTGCCCCAGGAGCAGCTAGCTCTGCGGGAGGGACCTCCGGTGCTGCAGTCTACTCCAGCTGGTTGCGGATAACTCTCCCCCTGCCCTGCATTGCCTCTGCGTCGTAACAGGAGGAAATCTTAGAGCCGGTCGACACTGTTTGGACACAAAGTTTCTCATTCGAAAAAGGGGTGTTGTCAAAAGCGAACATTTTCACAACCCCCCTCCCCCGCCCCATGTTTTTGAAAAAATTATTTGGATTTTCATTGGAAAACCGAAAACCTACATTTGTGGGAGACATTCATTTTCTGGACATCTCTAGAAAATACGCTTAGACTTTACAATTTTGGATCTAATGGAGAGCTAACGGTATAGACTACACACGCACGCGCGCCCCTGCACCCTGAGTCTATCACAGCTGCATTGAATTTCTTGCAAATTTCCTGCATCGCTTCATAAATGACATACTGCATCAGGTAGCAAGGAAACGCAGAGAGCAGACTCTTAACACACAATTCTTCTGGTTCTGGTCTTAGCACAGTCAGGCCCTGGTCCACGGCCCTTAGGCGCTCTTGCAATACAAATAATAAATAATAACACCCTTAAAAATGAAACCAAAGAGCTTTTCTTGGTGATGGAGTAATAGGGTGCAAAGAGGTTTCCACTGCAAAAACCTGTCCCAGCGAACATGCTGCATGCAGCTCATGTGATGCATTTACTGTGTCCGCTCAGCAAAGGGAAGCGTGAAAGCAGTTCTGCCCAGGGGCTCTGCTCAGATGGGTTTTGCTACCGTGTCCAGGAACGAATTACAGCCCAACATTTACAATCAACAGCCGGATTAAATGAACTACCAGGCTCTCTCTCACCCCTTGCCAGAGACGCCGCCCAGTTCTACCTGAACCTCTTCATTACACACATTGTTACCACAAGTCTCGGGTTTGGCGTTGTTCTTAAAGTCCCAGGTTTGGAGGTGAGAGATTCTCCATTTCATTTAAGAGGAGTAAGGACCAGCTTTGCAAAGGTATTTAAGCACTTAAAGGTGCAGACAGGCACCTAGTGAGATTTACAGACATCTAAGCAGGTTGGGGGCTTGTTTTGCATTGAAAGGCGATTGGAGGTAGGTACCTAACTCCTGTAGGCACCTCTGTAACTCCCAGTAGGCACCCACAGGGGAAATGCCATTTCACAGAAACCAAAACTACCAGCAGGAACGTGTCAATTTCAACGCAATTTTGTTTTGATTTTTGTTTTTAAAAAAAAGCGTTTCCATACGGTTGAGATGTTCCGTCTGGACAGTTTTGGCAAGGCCCATTTCAACTTTTCATTTCCAAATGACTTTTTGTTTTCAATTTGATTTGATTTTCTAGAATAAAAACATTTACAAATTGAAACATGTCACAGTAAGAACCAAATGTTTTGATTGACCAAAAATGATTTTTTCCCCCCATTTCACTTTGCAGAGGACATTTCCAAATTCTTTGTATTTGGTTCTGATCTGAAATGAAAATGAATTTAGAAATGGCAGCATTTCCCATGAAACGGCAATTCCAGTCACTGCCTAGATCTACGAAATTCCTTTGTAGACCTGGCCCTGGGTTTCTAGCCCCTATGGCTGCAGAGAAAAGCTGGCAAATCTGAACATTAAAGGCTCAGAAACTTAAAAGTGTATATATATAGATACACACAGAGAAACATATTAATCTCATGATTTTAAAGCCAATTTCATGAAGGTTTGTGGCCAGATCTGATTTCTGAACGCTCGGAGCAGGCAGTACATCAATGGATCTCCCTGTGCATTTCTCCGCAGCCCATCTTGAAAGAGGAAGTACACCTGGGTCACTAGATGCTGCTCAGAGACTTTCCTTCCTACCAAATCCATCTGTCGCATATGCTGGAGTGTTCTCATAACAACTGAGTCTGGGCCAGGAGTAGGGGACGCTCTGTGCAGTGACGTTAAGCAGCACAGACTGGGAGCCAGGGAGAACCACAGGGTCTGTCTATGTGCCGCAGCCTCAATAAAGAATCCTCTTTACATTTCTATGCATCACAGTCCAGTCCCGTCTCTTCACTTTCTCAAGGAGATCTCACTACACCCCCCGTTTTATCCTGCTCAGTATCACAAGCTTTGATCTGTTTCTGTGTGGAGCTAGTCTGGCAAGCGATACACGGGCCCAGTATGGCATAGTGGACTCTTGGGATCTATTCCCACCTTAGTCCCTAGATGGCCTTGGGTGTGTGTCTGGAGCCAAAGGACTGAGCCAAGATGAGACCGGCTGAAGGACGAGGAGGCACTGGCAGGTTTGCCGGCTGGTGCTGCAGCCAAGTGCAGCAAGTCCTCGCTCCGTGACTCAGTTTCCTCAGTAAAATCAAGTTTACCTCCTTTGTAAGCTGCTTTCAGCACTTCTGGTGAATGGCACTGAATAGGGGCTGGGGTTATTGTTACTTTGCACCCCATATAACTTCTCAAACCAACACGTCAACCCCCCTCCCCCCACCTCTCAGACCTCATTTGGCTGGAGTGAGCATCGTCTATCGATGAATTATAACTGTGCAGCCAACAATGAGCTTATCGTGAAAAGCCCAGTGGGACACGAGCCCCCAAATCCCCTCCCAGGGGCCCTACCAGGCGATCTTTATTTAAGCGCAGTTGCTCCAAGCGAAGTGAAGTTCAGCATGGGAGTGACCATGGACAGTGCTGCTGAGCAGAATTTACTGCAAACCAAAACGACTCAGACAACAATCAGCACGGAGCGTTGGCCAATTTCATTCGTCGGAGGGACGCAGGGTTTATTGCTTTCGATGGCTGCACTTAACGGGCTGAGTGAAATGCGCGTGTCGCCGGCTAACGAGTGTTATTTATGCTTCAGGTTAGTGGCACCTTTACCAGCCGGGCGACTGGGATTGACTGCCCCTCTCCACACTCACAGTCCAAGGTGGTCCTAGCGTGCGAGAAGCAAAGTCTCCTGCCTGGAGGAACCCGGCTGTGAGGGCTCAAGACCCTTGTGATGAAGCAGCAGCTGATTTCGGGGGTTGTGGTGCCTGGTGAACCGACCCCCGAGTGGGACGTTAACCAGTTACTGGGGTTCCCTGATGCTGGGGGGACAGTCCCTGGAACGGGTTCAGTTGCAGCTTCATTTGGGAGGAAGGACGATTGGGCTGGTGGGGGTTGGCTTGGCAGCTTTCTAATGGCTGGTAAACCCCTCTGCCTCTTCACGAGGCCTCGCCCCCTTCTCCGACTCTTCCCCCAGGCCCCGCCCCATCTCCGCCTTCCCCCCCCCCCCCGAGATTTAAAACCCCCAGACATCAGGGCTCTTAAATGGCACCCGGGCACACAGGCCAAAACCCAGACTGGATGGGTGGCAGCCCTAGGTGGGAAAGGGAACTCACCTCCCTTTAGCAGTGACTCCCAGCTGGAAAGGGAGCAGGGTCTAGTGGGTAGAGCCTGGGGCTCAGAGCAGCTGGGTTCTATTCCTGGCTCTTTGCTGAGCATTTCACCTCTCCGTGTCGCCTCTTCAGACGGGGACCTCTTGGGAGCCGGGACTGGCTCCCGCTGTCTGTGCAGCGCCCAGTGTGAGGAGAGGCCTGTAAGTGCCTCTGTGATACAGAATCAGGATGGCTGGCTCTGCCACAGACTTTGTGTGGCCTTGGGCAAGTCACTGAATCTCCACCGGGACAGTAGTTCTGTCTTTTCTGTGCCGGGCCTGATCCAGTTGTCTTAACTTGGCTTTGGATCAGGGCTTTTGCAAACGCTTCAGGGCAGGGTCTGTCGCTCGCAATGTGTCTGGGCAGCGCTGGAGTAGAAATGAGAATAAGCCTAAGCTGCCTTGCTCAAACCCGACTCCCTGCCTGTAGGGTGACCAGATGTCCCGATTTTATAGGGACAGGCCCGATTTTTGGGTCTTTTTCTTCTATAGGTTCCTATTACCGCCCCCCCTCCACCCCCGTCCCGAGTTTTCACACTTGCTGGCTGGTCACTCTAGGCTCCAGCCATGGCCCTGACCTTGTTTGTAACATCCTTGAGCTGGATCCTGCACTTGGCTGCAGCACCAGCCGGCAAACCTGCCAGTGCCTCCTTGTCCTTCAGCCGTTCTCATCTTGGCTCAGTCCTTTGGCTCCAGACGCACACCCAGCCCACTCTGTGGCTCCTCTCCCTTTCCCCAGAGGCTGATCCCCAAGGGGGTCCAGGCCCCAGCTCCATGAGGCCCCCCCTTAGGAGAACGGGCACAGGGTAAGAGAAACAACTCTTAACGAATCTGCACTGCCTGTCCTGCTCTCAGAGCCGGTGTCTCAAGCCCAGGTCGGCTCCGCTGTGGTGGGTTCCCTGTTTGAGCTGATGGGTTAACACAGCCACTCACCCATCCTGTGTTCAGTAGGGTGGGAACATCTGCCAGAGGAGCAGAGCGCCAGATGTGCACAGCCAAGCAGCTGTCAAAGAGGGCGACAGCTCAGGCCTGCCTCCGCTAAACCCACCAAACACCTATTGCAGAGACAAAGGGGTCCTCCGGCCTGGCAAATCAGCCATGTTCCTTGGGCATTCGCACGCCGAGTGCCGTCCTCAGCCTCTTGGCCTATCTCCTCCGGGGGCTGGGCTGCCTGCTCACAATTGTTCCAGGCTGTGGTGAACGTGCACCAGTCACTGAGGCCCCAATTCGGCAAAGTCTCATGCCCGGGAATGATTTCGTGCACTTGGGCCCTGGAACTCCCTGGGATTAGTCACAAGCAGGGCTGGGCCGGACTCATCTTGGTACCGGGGAGCAGAGAGAAGAAGGGGGGTTATAATCCACTGGATTTCTCTCTCCACGCACGGCTAACTCGCCACAACCCAGGCGCTCCCTGTCCCGGACCCATCCCCGTTCCCATCGTCACAAACCGGGGAACGTTGCTAATGGCTTGAAGCTGGGAGGGGGGACGCCTCGGTTCTCTTCCTAGTCCTGCTGCTGATTTGCATTGGTCACTCTGCTTCTCCAGGCTCACTTTCCCGTAACTCGCTCCTGTCTCACTGGGGGCGACGTAGATTTACTGTTGCTATTTGAGGCTTAACGAATGCCTCATTTCATTTGTATCTGCGACTGTCAATCCACGGGGCAGGGACTGGCTCCATGCTATGTCCTGTTGGCATTTTCTATACAGCTTGACAGAGTGCAGCACTCTGCATTATTCCCGTTTACAGATGGGCAAAAGCGAGGACCAGGGAAGTGAAGTGACTTTCCCAAGGCCAAAGAGCAAGCAAGTAGCAGAGAAGGGAACAGATTCCAGGAGGCCTGGCTGCTTTAATCACTAGCCAGCACTATCCTCCCAGGCGTGGCATGTGCCTTGTGTATTGCATCTGCATTGCCTTGCAGGTGCGACTGAGATTTCAGTGAAAACAGCTGCTGAGTCACCCTGCAGGCGGCATTACAAGCCAGCGTTCTTGTGCCAAACGGCCACGCAGAGCCCGGGCTGCATGGGCTGTTTGCGCTGTAGCCAAATTCACTTCGGCCCTGTTCAACCTCGCCGAGGAAAGGGCCGTGGGAACCACAACCGGGCTGTAAATCTTTTCAATTGAGGAATGTAAATAATAAATGATACAAGGAGCGTGGCGCTCGCCGGTTTATAGCCAGCCATCGATCTGGGGGCTGCTGACAGAGCTGCTTACAAGCAGCTAGACCAAAAGGCTGCCAGCTTTTGGTGATCACGTAAGCCTCCGACTCTGGGGACACAGCTAGGAAGGGCTTCCGAGGGATTCACTATGAACAGCTAGACTAGGTGAGCATGTTTTCATGCAGTCAGTACAGGCTCCAGTTCAGCAGGACTCCTTAATTCCAGGCTGTCAAGCTGCGACAGTTTGAAGGAGTCAAAATGAGATTTCTAGGGAGATTGGAAGCATCTAATTGAAACACGCAGCAAAAATCCCTCTTCATTACAGGGAGAGGCAAAATTAGCAGCTAATGAGACAGTCTCCCTGCGGATGGGTGAAGTCTGTTAACTGCATCTACAAATTTTTCCAGTGCATCTGCCTGGCAGGTAAATACTGAGTGGTGTGCAGTGCACGGTTACACCAACAGCAAATCACCAGTCTTTCAGCCTGGCTAAAGTCTGTTTAAGATTAAGGAAAATAACAGACAGAGAAAGAACAAATATAAAGTCTCCATTAGCAAGTGTGACTGGCTTGCTCTGTAATATGCACCATAATAAAAGGAGTAGGCAGCTCCTATGTGACACTTTTCATCCATAAAGCTCCAAGCACTTTTCAAAGGTGCGTGTGCAGTATTACCTGCATTTTACAGATGGAGAAACTGAGGCATGGAAGCAGACAGCAAGTTGCCCATGGGCACCAAACAAGTCAGCAGCATGGCTGGGAATACAATGGAGGGAGGCCTCCTGAGAGGCAGTCCAGTGCCCTGGCGTCACCCCTCATGGCGTCCTGCACAGGGTGAAGTGAAATGACACATGGCCTCAGCCCCTGCAGCCACGCCAAGGCTTCAGCGATGGACAGGGATGGCCCACAGTGACCAAAGGCAGGGCAGCTCTGTGGCTAGCTGAGCTCCACCATGCTACAGGGACTGGCTGGGGATCCCCGACCCTGCAGAACCTGCCGGGTTCTTGCACCTGGGCAGAGTGGAACTGCCCAGCCAAATGATGCCTGCAGCCTGGGGGATCTGAGACTGGTCTGGTCCCTGCGGCGTCCCATGCAGGCAGAGGGAGAAGGGGAGACGGGGCTCTCCACCCACAGGCTGCTGTCCCTGGCTAACTGCAGCTCGGGGTGGGATCATGAGCAGCAGCCTGCTCCAGGCTGGCCCAACCGACCTGGCACCGCGCTGGGACTCCAGCACATTCCCCGCTAGCAGGAGCAGGCATTGGTAGGGACCCTCTCAGCTGCTGCCTGAGACCCCCCCCAGCTCGCAATCCCCAGCAGCGTTCAGCCCTGCCCCCGGGAAGCCAACTGACGCTGACCTTGCTCAGAGTCCAGACGCGGCTTCCCTGAGCTGGCAGCGAGATTAGAGCCACGTCGCTGCCCGCCTGCCAGTACAGAGATGGCAACTTCACCTGCCGCAGGGAGGTGCAGGAGGTGCCGGGAGCCTGGCCAAACCAGACGCCAAACAAACTCAGATATGGGATGAGAGGGGGGCAGCAGCTGCAGTGGCATGTCGAGCTGGCAACCTCCAACCCTATGGGGCGTGGGGGGTGGGAGGGTGCGGGATATGGCTGGGGATGTAAGCTCTGGGGTGGGGCCAGGGATGAGGGGTTTGGGTTGCAGGAGGGGGCTCCAGGCTGGGGCCACGGGGTTTGGGTGCAGGAGAGGGTGTGGGCTCCAGGAGGGAGTTTGGGTGCAGGAGGGAGATCAGGGCTGGGGCAGAGGGTTGGGGTGTGGGAGGGGGTGCAGGCTCTGGGAGGGAGTTTGTGTGCTGGAGGGGGCTCAGGGCTGGGGGTTGGGGCTTGGGAGGAGTTTCGGGGTGCAGGCTGCCAGTGGCACTTACCTCAGGCAGCACTTGGAAGTGGCGACATGTCCCTCGGCTCCTAGGCGGAGGCACAGCCAGGTGGCTCCGCACATAGGCACCGCCCCTACAGCTTCCATTGGCTATGGTTCCTGGCCAATGGGAGCTGTGGAGCCAGCGCTTGGCATGAGGGCAGCATGCGGAGCCCCCTGGCCACCCTTGCACCTATGAGCTGAAGGGACATGCCAGCCGTTTCCAGAAGGCATGTGGAGCCGAGTAGGGAGCCTGCCAGCCCTGTGCCAACTGGACTTTTAATGGCCCGGTCAGGAGCTGTCAGGGTCCCTTTTGGCCCAGGCATTCTGGTCGAAAACTGGACACCTGGCAACCTCAGGCATAACACCCACACTGTGCTGAGCTATGGCCCAAAGTTCGGCCATTCTGAATGCAGGATAGATTGGGGGAAAATTCTTGCCAGACATATGGACCCAGACACTCCAGCCATACAGGGAAGGTAATTAACCCTAACCAAGTTTGTAATCAGACTCTCCAATTTGACTCATCACTTCAGTGCCACATGACTGGAACACTCTCCGCCCACAGGCAAACAGACCTCAGTGTCATAGATTATCGCTCTCCACACAAGGTTAAACTCCTGGTATATCTGCTCCTTGGCTGGATAAACGCAGTGGGCCGTATTTCTATGCACTCAGCACCTCCCATGGTGCCAGTTATGGCCAGACTTTCTAAAGAGCTCAGCCTCCGACCTGTTCCCACCATGTGCAGCTTCTTTACAAATCTGCCCCAGTGAGTCAAATCCAGCACAAACAGATGTATCCTTCCAACTGACTTCAGATCTCTCCACACCCACTCATGTCCTGCCTCGAATCTCATCCAGGCGGGAGAACACATTCTTTTCCAAAATTGGTCTCATTTATCTCGAACAGCCTCACTCCTTTGACAGAGATTTCCGCTAGTAAGTTACCATCTAGCTCTCCAGGAAACCCTCTCTTCCTAGCGACAGCCGGCATCCTCGTGCATATATTCCCTGAGTCCTAAACTCACTGATTCTCCAGGCAGCTTTAAATTCATCTCCCTGTTTATGTCTTGTAAAAGCGGAGGTGGCAGATGCTGGGCTGACGCTGTAAATTGGGGACAGCCTCCTGTAATTTCTGGAACAGGTGCTAATAATTCCTCCATGCAGCAGGAACCAGAGGCACATAGGCAGGGGAGCAAATCACATCCCTATGTCATCTCTGGCTGGATGGGGCGCACCTGCCTCAGCTGCTACCAAGAGCAATTCATCCAGGGGTCTTCAAGGGCAAATCTCCCAAAGCAGCAGACTTGGGAAAACGTGTGGGGTTTTTCTGTGCCCCCTTTGCTATTCCTGGAGAGGTGACCCTTTGTATAACAAATGGTTAGGGGTTAATAACTGATTGCACAGGACAGGATTCCTGTACTTTGCATGCTTATAGGGCCAGATTCTCCATTGCCTGGCATCGGATGTCGTCATTTGCACCCATGCAAAGTGAATGTCAGTTATCACCACTGACTGGACAGCATGTTGCACAGGTGTAAATGATGACACAGGCAATGGAGAAACAAGGCCAGACTGTTTTCCAGCTGTAAATCTCGATGTACTCTACAAAGGGGGTAAAGTATCATTATCATCATTTTAAAAATGGGGAAACCGAGGCAGGGAACAGGGTCTGGCCTAAGGCCACACAGAAAAGCAGTGACAGAGGCACTAAGGTTCTTTCTTTCCCAGCTCAGGGGTCACTCCCCCAGCAGTGTTGGAGCAGTGTGATTGTGGAGAACAGCAGCGTAACTGAGGTTTGTCGGATACTACAAGTTAAGTCTTGCGAGCGGCATGGTGGATATATAACGCAGCAGGAAGACGGATGCTTTGGTTTGAGCCGCATTCCATTATTAGCATGGCAGCACATAAAGATCCTTCCTGAGATCAGGACCCATCAGGCTGGGTGCTGTATAGACACACAGTGCCCCACCGAGCTTATCACACCAAAGGATGGGCAGCGGGACTCGCCCAAGGGCAGTGGAAGAGCCCACACAGCTGCAGACAGCTAAGCCAGCCCGCTAACCAATGGTGCACGCTACTAAACTGTGTTACCATGCAACGGCTAGAATATCACTGGACCGTGGCTAGCGTGGCGGAGTCACATAGAAACTTCATTGGTCTGTTCAGGGTGAGTGAGGGTGGAAGCAGGCGTAATGGGGTGGAATAAAGCAATGGTAAATTCAGGCTGAAAACCAGGAAAACCTTCCAAGCAGTAAGAGCCTTGGAAAGGGAGGGGATGGGAGCCTGGGACCTGGCTGGAGCAAACACTTGCCAACGGTCAGTAATTGAAGTAGTTATTGGCTGGCTGCAGGACTCAGTGGGTGGCATTTGCTGGCCTGCGTTCTGCAGGAGATCAGACAAGAGGATCGTAATGGTCCCTTCTGGCCTCAGTGTCTGGGCAGCCCCTTGGTTTGGTCCTCACGGATCAGAACATCAGGGTCCTAAACCCTTCTCCCTCTCTGCTTCGTATGGTTCTGAGTGAGACCATGGAGCTCAGACTCATCCCTGGGGTCACTCCGCTGAAGCCAGTGAAGTGACCCCGGACTGGACGGAAGCCGTGTTACACTCGTGCTGAATCTGGAGCATGGAACCCACCCCCAGCGCAGGGTGGAGGCGTGGAGCTCTGGGCCACCGCTCGAGCTTGATGGGCCTGGGGCTGCATTGGCTAATAAGTCGGGTCTCTCAGATCGGGCAGTAGTGGCTTGTACCGGGAGACCCTGGATTTGATTCCTGTGGCTGATGGCCCCCGGAGGGGTGTGACATGACACCCCAACCTGCTGAGGCAGAAATGAGCATAGTTATGGTTCCTGTATCCTGCCTCTAAAGGCTGCGCAGGATCAGAGCTCTGCCTGCGAGAGGAACATGATCTGGATGTCTGGAAAAGGCAGCTGGGGATCGCACACCAAACCCATTTTCCCTTCATCGGTTATTAATGGTCTGTTCAGACAGCCCCACCCCCGAGCCCCTTATGAAAGCCCCAATTTACCACCCGCTGTCCATCTTCTGCGTTTACTGCGGCTCTGACAGTGAAGGTGATCTCCTGGGTCCGTGCAGGGCTCCAGAGCAGCGGAGTCGAACACCAGCCACTTGCTAATTAAGATAATCCTGCAGTTGATCAATGCAGCAAGTTTTAGGGCTCCCTCTTAATTAAATGCTCTATAGTTTATTGATTGGCCCAAAAGTTCTCCTTGCAGCAAATCATATCAATTAGTCAGGACCAGACGTGCACCGGAGTCCTGCTAATTGAAATGCGTTTGCTGCAATGATTTTATTTTAATCAAAAAATGGAATCAGACAAGAACAAGGTCCAGGTGCCGGGAGTCTCTGCTCTCTATTACAGGGGCCGAGGGAGTTGCAAGAGGCATGTTGAGCAGCCATGGTCATAGATTCTGTCACCGGCCTAGGCTGATGGTAAGTGTTCTAGCTGGGTTTTTAAAAGCACTAGATAAGTTTATGATCTTTAAGCACACAGGGTCAAATCCTGAGAACCTGCCATGTCCGCTGGCTTTTCATGGGAGCTCAGCACAGATCCAGCCCATTTATAGGTTTGCAAGCTAAGTTCAAGCGTAGTCAGAACGTATGCTTCAGGATGTAAATAAGAGTGGCTGCAGGGGTCAGGAAGGAAATACACCCCCAATGTTCCCTCTCCGTGACAAATTAACTTCTCCAGGGGCAGAATCCATAGCACTTGTGAGGGACAGAAACTTCCAAGGCCGATGATAAAATCCTCAAGTTTATATCAGAGACAGGCCTGAACCAACCCCGTTGCCCCTAACCACACCTGAACTTCTGGGACGTTTGGCCTGGTACAAACTTTTTGCGTAGTTCTTATGCCTACAATGTGGCCCAACCAAACCACCTGATGCCCAAAAACCATCCCCAGCTCTGATGAAGTTGGGCTCTGGATCCAAGCTTTGTGTGGCAGGTCTATTTCTAATAATTGAACTAGCACTGCTAGGTTAAAGAGACCCAAAGCATTTCACAGGCCAGGTAAATAAGGATCACTTCTCATACCCCTGAAATGCAATGACCTTTGGGGTGGAACATGGCAGCCTGTTAAGAATATGTGGCAACTCTGCAGGAGAGACAGATAATGACAGGAAATGAATAACACTTTACCCAATCCAAACTGGAGAGGGAATTATAGGTAGTTGGAATGAAATTAACCAATCTGAGTTTGAGCAGACTGTCTGTTTTAAAGCACCACTCTCAGGCTGAAATCTAATCAAAAGCCCTTTCAATGATGACACATGCCCCCAAGATCCCCTGCCAACTGTTGTGCTTTTACCTTCATATGTTCCTATTATTGTGAATGTTTTTCTCTTTCCTGTTGCACAGGGAACACTAATTAACTAATGACACGGGGAATAGAGTGAAACTGACTCCACACAAAATGTTGTCATCTGTACAAAGGAAAACAGGAGGGGGAAAAAAATAGAGATTTTTCTTCTCTCTCCCCCTTCCAGCTAAAGTGATTGTAGATGTTACCCACAATAATGGCAGTGCAAAACTTACAGACAGAAGTGATTTTGAAGCTGACACTGTCCCTTTAATGTGCCCATATCTTGCAGCAGATGTTAGGGGATGTTTAAAGACCACAGATGGCCAGGCCCTCAGTTTTACAGCTCATCGGAGAGAGCGCAACATCCTCCTAAGGCACAGGTTCAAGACTAGGGGCAGTATTTTTAGAAGGGCTTAAGTCTTATTTTCAAAAGTGACATGGCATTTGGGAGCCCAAGGCCTTACCTACATGCAGCTTTGCTGCTTTAACTATCCCAGTATAGAGCGATACAGCCCCATCTGCAAACACAAATTCAACTCCCGTTTCTATGCTGAAGACTCACAGATCTACCTCTTCACTCCAGATCTGTCTCCTAAAATCTCAGCCCGTCTCCCTGACAGCTCCTTGCGGGGGTTTAGCTACCAAGCTCAACCTGGCTAAAACAAAGCTCGTAATCTTCCCCCCAAGCCGTCCCAGCTAATAACTTTCCTCTGTCGGAGACGTCACCACCCTCCTGCTTGTCACTCAGGCCTGTCACCTGGGCATTGTCTTCAGTTCGGATCTCTCTCTAGATCCCCGCAGTCAGGCTATGTCCAAGTCTTGCAGATTCTGTCTGCGTAAGATCTCTAAGATACAGCTTTCCTATCCGCCACACAGATAAAACACTCATCCAGGCTCTCGTCATCCTGAGTCTCAGTCACTGCTGTATTCTCTCCGGCCTTGACAAAAGCAGTCGTGCCGTGCTCGTCCCCATCCAGCAAACTGCTACAAAGATCGTTTCCCCAGCCCTGCGCTGTGACTGCGTCACCCCTCTCTTTCCATCCCTGCCCTTCTCTAGCACATCAGACATAAGCGGCTTCTCTTCACTTTCAAGGCCTCTCCCCACCCTCACTCTCGTCTCTCATTCACTATCGAAATGTCAGCTCCCACCTCCAATCGGCCCATGACGCCAGCCTCCATCGCCCACTGGTTAAACTTTCAAACGAGCCCCCTGGTGCTTTCTCCCCTGCTCCTCCCCACACGTGGGAGAAGCGCCCTACAACCAGCTGTGGAGTGGCCACATTGTCCTGCTTCAAATCTCTGCTTCGATTTCTCCTTTGCCGCGACCGCGACGGACAGCTCGAGAGAGGTTCGGCCCCTGGTGCGCTGAGACCACTGCCAGGGCAGGGATGTTCTGTGTCTGTACAGCACCGAGCACAATGGTGCCCTGGTGCCCTGGTGCATGGGATTGTACTGTACACCCAGGGGCTGGGCTGCACCAGACAGATCATACGGGTATCACTATTTCAGTGGCGATTGGATTTTTATCAGTATAGCTTTACAATCTCTAACGGGGACACGTTTATACCTGTATAAAGGTGCCCCCTTAACCCAGTAGAGATATTCCCTTTCCTGAACCGGAACACAACGATAAGCAATACTCGCATACGGACTTTTATACTGGTATAACCACATGGACACTAGGGGGGGGGTTGCTTCATTAACTATATGAATCTAGTTAAAGCAACAACATTTGCTAGCGTCGGCAAGCGCCGTGTGGGTAAAGAATCCCACTCCTCACCGGCACAGTTATCCTGCTCTCACTGGCTTTCGAGGTCGCTTTAGGAGACGGGACCCTAATACTGGGAGACTAGAACGTGGTTGGAAATATTCCCCCAAATAAAACAAATCCCCCTCCCCCAACTCACGGCCATTTGGTCTTTGCCCCCTGTGACTATTCTGCTAAGTGAGTTTACTGGCAGAAACGGCAAACTTGAAGCCAGTACTGGTGGAAAGCACCTGCTGAGCTCACCAAAGCGAGTGCCATTCGCCTTGGAAACTGGATTCTAAATGAGTTTGGCTCTTCCCGTGGGGAGGGGGCAGGAACATGACATGTGACCGCCATAGCCAATCCGAACTGAGCGACACAGCTCGGACAGTGAATACTTGCAATGTGCGGCTCACGCTCAATGCACAGACTGCGCCTTGTTCGTAGGAACCATTTGGCCGATACCGTCCAGTAACCAACACATTGGAGACAACCCTCCGTTCCTCGTGACCAAATCCCAAAGCGTAACAAATCACTCCCATGCAAAGGGTCAGCAGAAGGACTTCAGTGGTGCATAGGCCACATGCCGCCCCTCTGCACAAGGGGGGATTTCACTCTCAGGAGAACAAGAATCTAAATTCACCCAGCAAACATTGGCTCTACGGTTCATCTCATCTCATTGCTGACTGAGGGGGAAGAGCACCACCTACTGAAAGCTGCAACATCCTGGCTGCTCCCTGGAGCTTTCCCAGCACGGTTGAGTTTGGAAAGAGCTGGGCTGAAATCTAATTACGGCAGGGGAATAGGTTTCTCAGGACCACCCGTCCTTCACTCCCAACGGAGCCGCTTTATTAAACAACAAATCCTTTTGCCCGCCAGCTGCAATTTTTGCTCTTTTATTGAATTCGACCCTGTATTTTTGAGATAAAAGAAAATACCACCCTGCTAGGTAATAACACACTAGACAGACATCTCACTCTAGGGACTGCAGCTTCTAATATAGAAGGATTGAATCTTTCCCGACTGCCGAGTGCCTCAGCGGGGTGTGCCGGCTCGAAATGCGATGGAAAGGTAGAACCAGAGACTCCAGAGCATTACGACGGGGCGGGAAAGTCACGGTACGAGGGTGCAGCCAGGCCATAAGCTGTGTTATGGACAAGGTCCTTCGTTTCGCTCCTGTGGCCTAGTAGCTGGGCGGGGCACTAGCTTCTGAAGCGACACAGTGTGGGGCTCAGTCCCATCTAGGGCAGAAGAGACTAGCGGAGGTCAGACTAGATCACAGGCACTGACGTTTGGTCTGGCCAGTGTGTGCTCCTCTCTGCCCCCTCCCCCCATGTGAGCAGTGGGCGGGGCCTCGGGGCGGAGCATGGGTGGGGCCTTGAGGAGAAGAGGTCGAGTGGGGGCGGGGCCTTGGGGCAGAGTGGGGGCGGAGCAGAGGGCGGGGCCACAGTCCAGGTGCCGGGGCTAATAAAAGATTAATCCAGCCCTGCGGGGTCTGAGCACCCCCTGTTTTTTTCCGATGGGTGCTTGAGACCCGGAGCACCCACGGAGTTGGCGCCTCTGGACTAGCTGATCATGATACCTCCGTCTGGCCTTAAAACTGATGCCTGTTAGAGTCAAAGCGGCCACAGACTCCCAGCAGGGTGGCTCTCAAGCCTGCCTGCACGGTGCCTTTAAACTGCTCCAGGGAAGGGCCTTGCGAGGAAGGCATCAAAGAGGCCCAGCCGGCTTTGAACGCTCTGTGGGCGATCGGTGTTTAACGGGGCTGCGAGGAGCCTCATTAGGCTAATCTGGAAGGTGAAGCTGTCAGCACCAGTGATTTACGATTTGTGTCAGTTGTTCTTGCCAGGAAAAAATCATTTCCAATGGCAAAAAAAATGGATGATCTTCTTGTGCTACCAGATCCCTTTTCACAAAGGGGTTTATTTGGAAGGAACTGACATGTGACTAGTGAGGCCGCACAAACCCGCATTGCTCAGCCTTGCAGTGGGGCCCGTGGTCATCGCAGGTCACTGCTGTTGAGCTAACAGGGACCACTCAGGGTGGTACCAGCTGTAGGTTAGTTATCCTATCTGCGGCCTGCCCACTAGAGGGCAGCCTATCACATACGTGCACAACACACAATGCCCTAAAAGGGCTGTTTGGCTTTTGATCCTCTGTGCATGTGCAATCGGCCCAGAATGACCCTCAAGCCAGAGCTTTGCAACCTTTTCCATTTCATCTCCAACACTTTCAGGATTCCTCTTCCTTCGAGCCATAAAGGGGAGGGGCTAATCCTCCCCCTCTTCCTCGAAATGTTTGCATAACCCACTCTCTAAGCATGCATTGCAGATCCCCCTAAATGCGGATCTACCTCCATTTAGCTTTCTTGGCCGAGGCACCAGGGATTGAACTGGGGACCCTTGAGCGAGAAGTGGGAGCTGCTACAGCTTGACCTACATACAGCTCCGTGGCTGGGCCGGTAGCAGCTCTCATCCCCTGCTGGCTGGGCACAGGCCTGTCCTACGTTTGCAGCCGTGGCTGGTGCCCATAACACAAGCGAGCGTGGCAGGGCTGGGCACGGCTGGCAAAATGCCGGTACCACCCTGCCAGTGGGCGGAGTCATCCAACAGCACGACAGCCTGTCAATCACACTGCCCCGAGTGTCCGAGGCACAAATGCTGGAGGCCAGGAGATCCCCAGGCATCATTTGCCTTTGGGGGGCTCCTGCCAGCAGGAGCTGTAGTCCAGCAAACAGCCGCTGTCTCAGCAGCCGGGCCTGTAATGTGCATAGCACCCGGGGGTGAGATCATCGGCATCGGTTTGCAAACGGATGCCTGCCCTAGTGCGCCGCTGGGGATCTCCAGTGGGTCTGACTCCCTGGTGCCCCTCGATGGAGCTCAGAGCGGGGGAGGATCCGATCCTGGCTGCCCCCCACCCTAATGCAGAAAGGGAGGGGCTGGGTGAGCATGCTCAAGTCCTGCACCCGTACTGAGAGGGCACCAACAGGAGGCTAAGATGTTTGGGGCAGGCAGGTCCCCCTTACGCCCCTGCCCTTGCAGCTGGTGCTGTGTTCTGAGGCTCTGGCACCGGGACCTGCTCCGCTCCTGCCCCCAAGCGGCTTGGGCTGGGCCGGGAGGTGGATGAGAGGCCTCCAGGGAACAGCTAGCTGCTCAGGGGCTGCTCTCCAAACAGGCACTGCCCCAGGCAGAGGAAGAACAAGACATTTTGCTGCCGAATCTCCACACCGTTCATATTGCTGCAGGCAGGAGCCCGGCAGGGGCAGCTGTCCTGGGAGCCTGCTGTAGGATGCCGTGCATGCGAGGGTGCCATATGGCATCCGGACCCAGGGCCCCTGCTCTTTGGGGAGCAGCCCGATAGCCACAGCAGAGACTGGGGGTCACTTGGTGAAATCCCCCTTCTCTCAGAGCGATGGAACCTCACTGCAGTGCTCTAGGAGAGTCAGTAGGGGGTGCTCTCCTCTCAATACTGAGCAATGCCCCAGCCTGATGCCGGAGGTTGCTGAGCTCTGGAGCTGCCCTTTGGCTAACCAGCACCTGACCCCCTTTGGTCATTAAAGACCCCATAGGAAAAGCATTTGACTCACCACTGCCACCCCCCGGGGAGGGGAAATGGAACAGCCCAACGCAGCCAAACAAGGGCCAATTATCCCCACCCCTGCTGTGCTTATGGAATATTTTGCAGGCGATTCAATGTTACCTAGGGTGATCAGACAGCAAATGTGAAAAATCAGGACAGGGGGTGTGAGGGGTGGGGGTAATAGGAGCCTATATAAAAAAAAAGAACCAAAAATCGGGACTGTCCCTATAAAATCGGGACATCTGGTCACCCTAATGTTATCCCGCCTGTCCTGGCCACCTTCCACCTCAAGAGGCTACACTTGCTGCCTCCCTGCATTTCCCCTGCAGTTTGAATGTTGCTCCGCAGCTGGCAGACCGCTGCTGTGCCCCAGCCCAGAGATGGCTGCATTTCGGTGCCGGGCAAAGCGATGCCTAGCTCTTACCTACCGACCTCACGGGCTGCCCTGGATTACGTTCTCCAAGTGCTCTGACATCCCCGGTGCAGTAACACAGAGCATTATTCTCCATTTTGTATTAGCACTCTCGTCCTGCTGAACCTCTGGAGGAGGAGGAGGGGTCAAACCCCACATCTGGGCCTGCTGTACAACAGCCCCCCCCGCATCCGGCAGAGCTGCATCCGCAATGCACTGGTCCCCCCCACCCCAGGGGGCTCGGCTCTTAAAAGGGCGGTTGGCCAGCAGCGCCTCTCACCTGGCCCGAGGTGAGACCCTCCCCCCAAGATGGGCGGCCTCTCGCCTGAGCTGTGATCGGGATGACAGGGGCGCCCACGGAGATGCATGAATATATGATCACGGCCTGGGAGCCTCAATAATTAACCAGCCGCAGAGAAACGGGCGCGCTCACTTCAAGGAGGAAAAACATTTGATTAACCCCCACCCCCAGGAAGGAGGGGAGGGGAAATGGAACAGGCTGTTGTAATTAGCATCCCAGGAAGGGCCAATCGTCCCTACCTCATTGTGCTCATTTGCATCCATTTAAAACGATGAGCGTAATTCACCAATTTACCAGGGGCCGCGGTGACAATGTTTAAATCAAGACTGGCTGTTTTTCTGCAAGCTCTGCTCGAGGGGCTGTTTTGGGCCAGGTCTGTGCCCCGCAGGTGTGTCACCTCCACTTTCTACTGAGCTCGTGTTCGATTGCACAAGCTGATTTGGATAAGAGACTTTGGTGAAAAAGCTGGTGCAGGGAAGGTGGTGGTGAGTCCGTGCTGTGAGCCAGTGCTGAGCCTCATGCCCGGTGTGACGCCAGGATGTCCTGGACGTGATGCCTCACATGAGATACACATATTCAGCCTTGGGCGCTAAAGATCCACTCTTCTCCCCGATGCACAAATGCCACTTCTGAGTAATTACAGCCCGCTGATGTAAACCCATCCAGCATTTTCAACTGCCATCCAGATTTTCCTTCACCTCCCATCCTAAACGGCCGAGCAGCACTACTATTAAAGGGCTGCTGCATTCCACTCCAGAGGTGGCTGCATTTCCCTGGGGTGTACGATTCTGTGTCATTCTCAAAGCTCTTTGGGAACCTTCTGGTCCTAGAGTGATGTGAATCATCATTGCCTAACAGACCGTGCCATTCATCGGAAGGCAGCTCTACATTTCACTCAGATAAACAGATAAATAGTATGCTGGCTCCTTCCTCCCGCCCCCATTACATGTGTTTAAAAGTTGCCGGCCTGTATTTACTCCAATTCCAAGGGAGTTGGCAGCTATGGAGAAGATAGCAGCAATTTTTTAAGGTAGATGATTATGTATTTATGTACTTTTTAAATAAAAGAGCAAACAAACTGCCACAGCATGACGGCGGTTGAAACCCAGCTCGCTCCGCTCTGTTCATCTGCCTGAAGCTGCCGGGCCCCCCTCCGGCTGAAGTGCTCCCAGCTCTCCCCTTCGTGGGAGGAGGCAGAATACTCAGGTAATTGATCACAATGGAATTTGTTCAGGATGCTTCACATCCTCGCAGGTAATCTTACTGCCATTGCATGCGGGAGTCTGCAGCATCTAATAGGTAGCTCCTAGGACTGGCAGTCAGGACTCCTGCGTCCTACGCCTGACACTGACCCAGGGCAAGTGACTGCCCTGCTCTGTGCCTCAAAATTAGGCTAATGACGGTGACCCCTAGTTGTAAAATGTTTGAGACCTACCAATGGAAAGCACGATATGGGCAGGTTTTCTGACCGGCCCAGCTCTGGCCTTGTAACTGTGAGGCACCATTATCACTGCACAGAGAAGGGAAGCGTCTAGCTTCAACAACACAATGAGGCAGTGTCTGAGCCAGGAACAGAAGCCACCGTCCCCCTTTCTCCATCCTTCACTCTCATCCACCCCATCTCCTCTCCCCACCTAGCTCTCTTTCTCCCACCTTTTCGCTTATTCTTTCACTACTTCTCAGGATCTACCTGGTGGGAAGGTAGCTGCCTACCAAAAGAACCATTGGAGTAGCTATGCTATGCTATGGAGTCCCCCATGCTGCAGCAACGCTACCCCTAGAGTGCCCCATGCTGCAGCAACGCTAACCGTAGAATCCCCCCATGCTGCAGCAACGCTAACCCTGGAGTACCCCATGCTGCAGCAACGCTAACCCTGGAGTACCCCATGCTGCAGCAACGCTAACTCTGGAGTACCCCCATGCTGCAGCAACGCTAACCCTGGAGTACTCCATGCTGCAGTAATGGTGTCAGGTACTCAGCCTTGCCAAGGCTTGTGCCTGTACCGCTCGCCCCGCCCCTGGGGAAAGGGCAGCCAATCGGAGCGGCTGCAGGAGGCAGGCAGAGGGTGTCCCCTGCCCTCAGGAGCCAGAAGCCATTTTGGGGCTGGGCTGGGGAAGAGGGAGCAGGAAAACCCCAGCAGCTCAGGACCCTGCGATGTTGGGGGATGGGACCATAGGCCCCTCTGTTCAGGGCTGGTCCGCCAGTTCCCTGCGATGAAATAGTCAGGCTGCCCTGGCTCTGGCAGACTCAAAGGGCTGAGCATTCGCTGACATCAGGGAAACGCAAATGAATGTAAATGGAGTGAATAATTTAGGCCTTTCCCTAGTGCGGCCCCTTTGGGACACTTCAGTGAGTAAATTCTAGGCCAGCTGCTTCCCAGCTCAGCGGCGTCCCCCCGCCTGGTTCGCACGGGAAATGCCCTGGCACACACACGAGCTGTGGCTGGCTGGAAGGCCAGGCTAGTGATGGCCCATGGGACCGTGAGCTGGAAACCAGCGCAGAGAGGAAGCCAGCAAGGAGGACATAAGCCATGGCAGCGCTATGCTTCACTAGCCCCTTTCTTCTCAGCATCTCAAAGCAACTCCCAAATGGGGCTCTGATTATCCCCATTTCACAGGTGTGGAAACCGAGGCACAGAGAGAGGAAGTGACCTCCTGAAAGGTACCCAGCAAATCAGTGACAAAGGCCCTGGTCCAACAAAGCACTTAAGCACAGGCCTAATGTCAGTCCCACTGAAGTCAGTCAGACCACTGAGATGCTTAAGTACCTTGCTGAATTAGTGCCCAAGACAGGAAGGTAACCAAGGAGTCCTGGCTCCCAGGCCTCTGTTCTAACCACTAGACAATGCTGCTTCCACCTCCCTTACCAGCTAGAAAGAATAGAAACCAAGAAATCTGGTTCTAATAGTCCTGACTGACAGTTCCCAGCTCCAATCACTGGACAGCACTCTGGCAGCCTGGTCCATATTTAAAACTTCATGCCCTGAGCACCATAGTTACGTTGACCTAAACCCCCTCCCCCCAGGTGTCAATGGGGCTAGGTCGACCTAGCTACCCCCTTCCTCCAAGAGGTGGTTTAACGACATCACTGGAAAAACGCCTGGGGGAGGTCCACCAGAGCCACCTGCCACCCTCCCGGCGACAGGCAGAGCGCCCCCCACGGCATGCCGCCCCCAAGCACGCGCTTGGCGCGCTGGGGTCTGGAGCCGGCCCTGGCGCTACAGCCGTCCAGCTGCAGCACTGGAGCTCCCAGTCTCTTCTCCAACCACAAGATGATGCACCTGCCCAGGGACAAAGGAAGAACCCAGGAGTCCTGGCTACAGCTGCCCTGCTCTGACGCAGTAGATCACAGGAGCCAGGGAGAAGGGGCAAGGACCGCGAGGGGTCCTAGTTTCACTCAGGGAGGGGACAACGAAAGGAGTGGATTGCACTGCGGCATGGGAGGGGACGATCCCCTGGAGCCATGTTTAAGGGGTCCCGGCTGAGGGGAGCCGGAGTGATCCCCTCCCCTGCCCCACAGCACCTCCTGCTTCGTTGGTATTCGTCACGCGAGGCGAACCTGCACTCCAGAGTGCAGGCACTTGTGCTTAATTGGCCAGTGACTAAAGAGCTTTCTGCATGAGCGGCCCGTCAGCTCGGTTAGCGTTTGAGCGCAGCCAGGAGAGCCCTCGGCAGGGCAGCCTGGGACACTGTGCGCTGAGGGCCGGGTGTCTGGCCCAGCTCAGCGCTGAGAGCAGCTCCCATCTCTGGCCCTGCCCCGCCACACACCCAGACAGCAGCCGGCTTGCGCACACAGTAGCACTTCCCGTAATTGGGAAAGGAAATGCAGCCACCAGCATGTGCCACTCATCTCTGGACCTGGAAGTGTGCCCCGGGCCCTGGCTGGCTGACTGCAGGGGAATTGCATCACTTTAACCCCTATTGCTGATTCTCAAGGGTGGGGCAGGCATGGGCACCCACATATCCGCTGTGTTTGGGGGGAGAGGCACCAGCACTAACAGGGCAGGACAGACCTGTGGCCACATGATCTGACAGGTCACATTTCAAACCCAGCGAGTCCAGGTCTGTGACGAGGGACGTTTTCCTGGGGAAAATACCATTTCGGCAGAGCAGGCGTTTTTCACGGGAAAACATCAACGATTTTTCCCATCAGAGCGGAAATTCCCCCTGCGGTTTCGATGGTCGCTGCGTCACGTTTTTTACACCGACCTGGCGGGTGCAATTGAAATGAAAGTTTCCTCTCCGTTTTGAAATGTCAGTTCAAACCGAAAAGGTGAAACATCCCCCAGGGAGACCTGCACCAGGCAGTCGCCGTTCGCAATGTGTTGCGGGAAGACGTTCGAGTTGCTGACCAGCCCTCGGTTCCACCCAGCACTTTGCGCTGTGGGGCCTGGTCCATGACGAGGGCTCCTAGGCACTGCTGGGATTCAAATCATCATAAAGTTCAAAACTGACCTCATGATCCCCAAATGCCCTGGAGGCCACGGGAGTCTGATGGCTACGCTTTGTCTTCCAGCCGATAGAAGGGGACAGAATTACAAACCCAGGAGTAGATCCAATTCCACATGCATGTCCACACCAAGTTACTCTTCAGTCCCATAGGGCTTTCCTGCAGTAGTTCCTCACCCCACCTGCTGTCTTAGGGTCTTATCTGGCTCCCGTCACCCTAGTATCTGGGCCTCTCACCAGCTTTAATGTCTTGATCTTCACTCGCTCCCGGGAGGCAGGGCAGCGCTGTTATCCCCATAGTCCAGATGGCGGACAATGGCTAAGGGACTGGCCCCCTGTTGCACAGGGCCTTGAATGTGGGTTTCCCAAGTAGCACCCCAAGCCCTGGGCCAGCCTTGCTTTGCTTCTTGTGTGGAGTCAGTGGAGCACTTTGCACCCGCTCCCCTGACCTGCCAGAGATTCCCTCTATTGAAAGGTAGTTTGCTGCTGCTGCAACACACACACACACACACACACACACACACACGCGCGTGCCAGATAACAGCCTGGCCCGCAAATGGAGTGGGAAGGGGGAGCTGGGAGACAGGAGCGATGCAATAGCAAGAGTATAACGCTCCAACTCTCCCCGCAAGCCGTTCTGACTGGAGCTTCGCAGACAGGTTTGGCTGGTCAGAACCACCACCTCCCTCCATCAATATCGCCAGGCTGGAGGCAGGCGATGGATCCCATGGGAGGGCGGGGGGCGGGGGTGGGAGCCTGTTTCCTTGCCGTTAATTGGAGCAGTAATTCTTGGATCAAAGGCTGGGCGAGCAAGATCCAGAAACATCAGCAAAACCTGCTGATGAAGGAGAAGCAGCAGCCGCTTGGAGCCAGCAGGCTCATTAAATTTCAGAGAGCACCAAAGCAATCCTCAGGAAGACACAACACACACACACACAGGCATCCTGTCTGCAGACTCAAAGCTTGGGCCACTGGTGAATAAATAGCCGCCCTGGATCAGTACGGAGCAGCCTGGCAGGACGTCCCCTGAGCTCCAAACAGGTTGAACTCCAACCCTGAGCTGGGGGCTGGGGGCTGGATGCTCCCACTGCCTCGGGAATCATCACCGAGTTCCCTTCTCAAGCGAGGACTTTGAGAGGCTGGAACGGCTTCAGGGACACAGAACGGGGACAGCGGGAGCAGCGACAGGGCCAGCAGCTACCAATATCCTCCTCCGAGGCGACGTGGAGGGGACCCCTCCAGGGATGGGGGGAGGGGGCTCTGTCTCGGAGGCCCATTCAATCCTTGGCCTCTGCTGAGCCTGCCAGCGAGGGAGCCAATTAGTCTCCCCTGCAGCGGCGTTTGGGCATTCACCCCTCAGAGCAGGGCTAGTGACAACCCAGCACATCTCCTGGGACAGACTGTACCAAGTTCCAGTCTGAGTCAGAGCTGGGTTAGATGGGAGCCAGCGCCCTGGAACCACAGGGCTCCCCCACCCGTTCGCTCCCCAGGAGTCCTCCAGGCAGCCCAGGGCGGGGGGGGGAGGCAGCTTGTCCCAGCCAGGCTGGTCCCTCGGTCCGGATGTGGCTAGTAGCACAGTGTGGCACGGTTCCTAGCGAAAGATGAGCCGTCAGTTCCTTCACTAACCTGGCGAGTTCCGCCGCCTTCCTGCTGTTGGCCCAGGGGGGAAATCCACGAGGCCTGGTCCAGAGCTCAGAGCCAGCAGCGAGAGTGGGGCTCTAATCGCACAAAACCCAACACTCTTGCCCCTGCCCCGAGGCCCTGCTGCTTCGCCAAGGCCCCACCCCTGCCCTGCCCCTTCTCCACGGCCCCGCACCCCACTCACTCCATCCCCCCCACCCCGTCTCTCGCTCTCCCCCACCCTCACTCACTCCGGGCTGGGGGTTGGGCTGCGTGAGGGGATGAGGGCTGTGGCTGGGGGTGCAGGCTTTGGGGCCGGGCCGGGGATGAGGGGTTTGGGGTGCAGGCTGTGGCAGAAGCAGCTCCCTAGGTCTCCTAGGGACTGCAGAGCAGAGCCGGCTGAGAGCCAGAGTCACTCGGTGATGAGCGACGAGTGCAGCGCACTGTCGTGCTTTCAGTGAAGGGTTGCCGGGCGTCCAGTTTTTGGCCGGAACGCCTGGTTGAAAAGGGACTTGGGCAGCTCCGGTCAGCACTGCTGACTGGGCCGCTAAAAGTCCGGTCAGTGGCGCAGGGAGGCTAACGCAGGCTCCCTGGCGCCATGCGGCTCCCGGAAGCGACGGCATGTCTCCCCCGGCTCCGCGCGCTACCTCCACCCTGAGCACCAGCTCCGTAGTTCCCATTGGCCAGGAACTCCGGCCAATGGGAGCTACAGGAGCAGTGCCTGTGGGCAGCGTGCGGAGCCCCCTGGCCCTCTGCCCAAGAGCCAGACCTGCCGGCCGCTTCCTGGGAGCCACCTGAGGTAAGCACCGTCTGGAGCCTGCACCCTTCACCCTCTCCTGCACCCCAACCCCCATCCCAGTCCTGAGCCCCCTCCCGCATCCCAATCCCATGCTGCAGCCCTGAGCACCCTCCCATACCCAAACTCCCTTCCAGAGCCTGCACCCCCCATGCCCCAACCCTTCGGCCTGAGCCCAGAGCCCTCTCCTGCACCCCAAAATCCTAATCCCTGGCCCCACACCAGAGCCCACACCCCCCAAACGGAGCCCTCACCTCCCACACCCCAACCACCTGCCCCAGCCCAGAGCCCCCTCCCACACTCTGAACCCCTTGGCCCAACCCCCAGTTTGGAGCCCCCTGCTGCACCCCAAACCCCTCATCCCCAGCCCCAGCCCACACTCCCAGCCGGCGCCATCACCCCTCCTGCATCCCAACCCCCTGCCCCAGGCCGGTGAAAATGATCGAGTAAGTCAGGGTAGGGGAGAGTGAGTGACAGAGGGGGGGAGATGGAGTGAAGAGGGGGTCGAGGCCTCAGAGAAGGGGCAGGGGCAGGGTGGCGGCACAAGAGTGTTCGGTTTTCTGCAATCGGAAAGTTGGCAACCCTACTTCAGGGCAGCACGGCAAGACAGGGGCATTTATCCAAGGGCCGGATATTAGAGATGGCCAGAACCAAACCCTCCCCTCAGACTGTACTAAAACCCCGGGTCCCAACACCCAGAACCCAGCTCCGGATCCAAATGGCCTTGATAATGGGCAGAACCAAAAGCCTGGTCTGATCTCCCACGAACTTTGGAGTGTTTGAAATCTGAGCTCAAACCTGGATCTACACTTTGTGTGTGTGTGTGTCCACTATATCAGGATCCAGATTTTGCACACCCTCAAATCCCAGGAATGCTCATGTCCAGGGAATGGGTTTGGTCTATTTTAAGGCCCATTTCCAGATGCACATGCGTGTACACACACACACACATGCACAGGCAAGTATAGATGCACATACACGCAGTGAAATGTCCAGAATGAACAGTGAAGGGACCCAAAGTCGGATGATCTAATAAAGGCTGGAGCAAACTGCGCTGAGTGCTACCCCGATCTCCTAGGAGAGGGCTCTCAGGCAGGAGAGAACCCCCATGGGCATGCGTCTCCCATATTACGGAGATGTTGCTCTTGATCTTGGCAGCGCCGTGTGTTTGTCAGGGATGTGCGGGATAATTATCCAAATCTCTCCCTAAATCCTTTGGAACAATTCAGCGGGGCGTTGAGGGAGCCCATCTGTATCCAAGTCGTTCGTTCACCTCCGCACTGTCACTGCTGCATGGCATAAGAAGAGTCCGCAGATTAATAGCACCCTGATGGGCCATTATCCTTCAGCTGGGCTATTTCATTTCCAGCACCATATGCCTTGGGCTCACCAGGGACTTCCTTTCATTTAGCCGCATTTGAATGGAGTTTTGTCCGCAGCAAAGCCCTGTCTGGAGCCACGGAAGGAGCTGCATGTGGAGCTCAGGGCAGACTGCGGTGCCTGATTGGGGTTAACCCCCAAACTGCCAGGGACTTGGAGGAAAATCCTTGCTGGGCCTGGTTGGCATCCAGTGAGGAACTTCCCACAAAGAGCTGAGGCTTTCAAAGCGGGCCACAATCGGCCAGCTCGTGTAGGCGTCCTGCTGGAGATCCCAGAGCCGCAGGCCAGGAGAGGGTAGGCTGACCAGACGTCTCGATGAAATCGGGACCGTGCCGATATTTAGGTATTTGTCCTGATATTTCACGGTACTCCGGGTTTGGGGGGGGGGTTATTGCTCCGCAGGCGGCCCCCCCACGTGTCCCGATATTTTCTTCCTCTCATCTGGTCACCCTAGGGGAGGGGGCCGGCTAGCTGCCAAGGACTCTCCTCCATTGCTGAGAGGACTGGGGGGACTGGCGTACACAGAGCAGATGGCAGGGGCTGAGTGTCTTTGGAGCTCCACAGCCATCCTGAGAGGAGCCAGGCTAGGCCTCTGCCAGGAGGCAGCTTCCTACCGCCAGCCCTGCCCGTGAGCCTGAGCCCTCCCCAACCGTCTGAGAAGTGGCTGGGAACAGTCACGTCACCACGGGCCGGGCTGAGACATGGAGGGGGTGAAAGCCCCTCTGGCTGCTCTGGGGTGGTACCAAACGTAGGCTATTGCCTTGGGAAGCTGAGTCGGGGCCTTCTTCCTGCCCCCAGGAATCCAGCCAGCCTCCCCGCTGCCAGGATCTCTAGGACGGCGTCGTCTCCCCGATGCCCCGTGGTCAGCGGGAGGACAAGCAGGCCCGCGGTGTTATCCTCATGGTGTCTGTCTTCCCCCATGGAGACAGGCCCAGGTCTGAACACGCCTGAGCCCTGGAGAGCGCAAGATCCAGACTTGCTGGACCAAACCAGAACCGGGGTCCAACCCCCCCTGAAGTGAAGCGATGTTCAGATCAGCTTCCAGGTCCACACGTGGTGGCTCAGCCCTGTGTCTAGTGCTACTGCCTTCCCCGCTGCACTGGAGCAGGTCCATGGGTTTGTTGTCCCCGGTGGTGTAACCCTGTGTCAGTGGAGGAGCTGCTGGGTGTCTGGGCATCTTAGAAACACGCACCAATCTGTGCCGGGTAGTACAGTCGGCTCCTCTGCCCACGCCGGGTAGTACAGTCGGCTCCTCCGCCCATGGTGCATAGTACAGTTGGCTCCTCCACCCATGGTGCATAGTACAGTCGACTCCTCCGCCCACACTGGGTAGTACAGTCGGCTCCTCCACCCACGCCGGGTAGTACAGTCGGCTCCTCTGCCCATGGTGCATAGTACAGTCGGCTCCTCCGCCCATGCCAGGTAGAACAGTCGGCTCCTCCGCCCATGGTGCATAGTACAGTCAGCTCCTCTGCCCATTCCGGGTAGTGCAGTCGGCTCCTCCACCCATGCTGGGTAGCACAGTCAGATCCCCCCCTTCACTGACACTGTGCAGGGTGAGAGCTTTCTCCTGCAGCAGCCATAATACTTTGCGTTTTCCAAAGGTGGGGGAGTTTTACATTTTACAGAAGGGGAAACTGAGGCAAGAAGCGGGGACGTGACCTGCCCAAGTCCACCAGTGAGTCAGTGGCAGAGTCAGAAAAAGAACCCAGGAGTCCTGGACCTTACCCCCGGGGCTATGCTGCCTCTGACTGCAGGCCTTGGGGTGAGCAATGCCTTCGAGGCCCTGGTGGAAGGCGCATTTTATTCTGAAATTAAAGCTGCTGTCACCTCTCCAACCCTGCCAAGCGCCTTGCCCGACCTACCCTGGCCTGATCGCAGCCGAACCAGCACACCTGTGCACATGATTTACCACAAGCTCTGCGTGGCCCAGCCAAGTCCCAGTTCCTGGCACTCACGAGCGCTGCTGAGCTCAAAGGAGGAAGCGCAAAGGGACTCATGGGGGCTCCATTGAGCTCCGAGATAGAAGGCCTGGCAGCCTATGGGCTCTGAGCACACATGGCTGGTGGCTGGCCATGGAGAGCAGGGAGCGGGAGGAGGAAGGGGCTGCAGGGGAGATGGCAGGGGAGGAAGGAACCTTCTCCCCAGAATCCAGTCAATGAGCTGCTCAGCAGAGGCTGCCTGCCCCTCAGGCGGAGGCAGCAAGTGGCAGAGGCTGAAGTCCTGGCTCAGTTAGCGACACAAGGAACCTCTGCTCAGGGCTCCTGCCTCAGGGCTTGAGCGCAGCTCCGGGAGCCTCCGGCTGTGTCCTCACCGCACACAGAGCTCAGATCACTAACTCGCTCGCTGTGAAACCTGGCAGGCAGTCGTGGAGCTCAGCCCCGGCTGGGGGGAATGGTGCCTGGCCTCGTTCCCTCGAGGTGGGTGTACCAGGCAGTCGGACACATGCCATCGCATTGAGTGTAAGAGCTCGCGTCGCTTGGCCAATAAAATCCGTGCGCGCCGGGGACTTTGCTGCACACCACGGTCCCTCACAACTCCATGGCAACAGCTGGGATGTAACTCGGGGCTTTGTGCGCCGAAAGCCCAGGACTGAGCTACAGCAGAAGTGCCAGGATTGCTTAGCAGTATTGGGCCTATGATGCACAGGTGAGCGGTTCTGCTTGTGAGCGGAGTGGTGTGTGTGCACACACACGCACACACACACGGTGGCTGGTACGCAAAGTCCTTTGTGCTACAGAAGCACACAGCATCATTTACCTCTAAGGAAAACACGGGCTCAGTTTCCCTCCCAGTTTGTCTTGTCCAGGGCCTGGCTCGCCCTGTGTCTGGAGAGTTGGGTGTTACCATTATACAAACAGGTTCAGTAAAAGACCCTCGAGGGGCAAGGAGGACACAAGAACCGAAGCAGCGTCCTGCAGGGCTGGGCAGGATGTGAGATTGTCATTGCGCGGCACCTTGGGCAGCCGTTTATCCCAGCACACAGTGGGATCCAGACAGAACGGCAGCACGTGACCCCAGAACACGCTGGGCAGCGGAGAATCCAGCCCAGGGACTCCCAGGTCGGGGGCTTTTCATATTCAACAAAAATATCCAGACACAACCAGAGAATTTGTGTGTGGGGGGGGTTCTGTGCATATGGGGGTGGGTCGGGGACCCCACATACAGCAAGTGCCAGGGACTCCGTCGATCCCTGATGGCTGGAAAATACATATACGTAATGAAACCTTATTTGCTGCCTTCCCTCAGCTTCCCCCCCCCCCCGACCCCATTCCCAAAATTCCCATCAACCACCTATCCAGAGCGAGGTGGCTGTAAAGGGTGTGGCCAGGTTACTGCTTGATTTCATCGCTAGGTCACTGCTTCGAAGCCAGCCCCGAGAAACAGCAACTAGGAAACAAATGGCCAGCGAGTGACGTACGTGCAAGGGATGGTGGCTCTCGGGCCGTTTCCTAGTGCTGCAGTTTTCCCCCATCGTCCCCGGTCACTGTCGGTGCTAATTGATCCCCTGGGTTGCTGAAGGCCTGGATTCCCTACAGAGCCCTTCACGGGGTCCCTGCAGGCCGGGGTGGGGGAGGAAGCTTGTGTAGTCCCAGCAGCCCCGCGAGCTGGAGTGGATCCTCTGGCATCTCTGCAGCCGCTCTCTGCCTCTCCTCTCCCTGCAGTGCTGCCTGGGAAACAGGGCAGCTCTGCACCTCAGCTGGTTCTTCACTGCGTGGGAATCCATCCCGGGGACGGAGGGCAAGGGCGAGGAGCCGGGGGAAGACGGCGCCTGCTGTCCTGGATGAGCAAGTCCCGGCTCTCGTTAGAGGCGAAGGAGCTGGCGGAAGTATTCCCAGGGCTGCTCTTTACAAGACATCTTACGGCTGCTTTGCAGGCCGGTTCAGATCCTGCGTGGTAACCGTTCATCGCCTGAGATGCCCGTCACAGCGACGGATCTTTCCTAGGCACAGAGCCTGCCACTGCCTCGGGTTGTCACAACAGGCTTCTCCAGAGCCATCTCCCTGCTCTGTCCTTCATCCCAGCTGCCTGCGCTGCCAGGAGCAGGCTGGGGGACCGCCCAGGGCAGCCAGGGAAGGACAGAAGGCTCAGGGGATCCCGTGGGAAGTGAACACATACCATGGGGTAAGGGGATTCTCCGTGAGCTGTAATACTCATAGCCACTAGACATGGCCACACACCAGCAGCAGGTCTCGTGCCATCCAGCGGGGGGCAGCGGAGGTGGCACAGGCCCACCTGTCATTACACCTCCATGTGGCGTGGGCCGCCTCTTGGAAGAAGCCCAAGTGTGGTGGCATTACCCCTGTGGCTTTGGCGTGAGACCCACGGGGGCCATGTCTCCATGAGAGCCAGCGGGGCCTGCACCCCACACACTGCCACCTGCCAGGCTGTGAGAGTGGGGCACGGGGGGTGGGCAGGGCCTTGGCAAGTCTCTCCCCTTGGAGAGCTGCTATCCCATGCACAGCAGTCTCCTGCAGGGCAGGGCTGTTTTCACTAAGCCATAAGGAACGGCTGCGCTGGGAGCCGCAGGCCTGCGCGGCGCTTTCGCTCGGCCTTTCATCCCTCCCACGCAGCGTGCTGGGGGTGGGCCCGGCTCTGGGCAGGGCTAGATGGGGAAAGCAGCCCCTGGGGTGGGGAGCGTTGTGCCTGCTCTCATTCAGCACTGTTCCTCGGTCGCTCTCAAAGCACTTCACAAAGGAGGTCAGTGGCATGATTCCCATTTTACAGATGGGGACGCTGAGGCAGACACGCGTGCCCAAGGTCACCCGGAAGGGCAGTGGCAGAGGCAGGAATAGACTCCAGATCCACTGAGTCCCAGTGTGCTGTCTACTGGCTCACACTGCCGCTCACCCACAATAGGAGCTGTTCTAAACATCTAGTGCAGGACCATCCCCTCCTCTGAGCTAGCCCGCTCCCAGCAGCCTCCATCTGCACTAATTGCAGCCTCCTGCCTGCTGATTATCACCCTTGATTGATCAGTTCTGCAGATTGCATGCCCCTGCCACAGGCAGCTTCTGGCCCACAAGGCCTCATTGGCTGGTGGGAGATCAAAGCAGGGGTGAGGTGGGAATCTCTGGTATTTGCTCCCTGTTCAGTGGAGGAGCAGCACTTTCGATGACATTCCCCCTGATTCCTGCGTTGCCATCGCGTCTCTGCCTGTGCTTTGTACATAACAAAAACCACCCATAAAACACCCACGAAAATACCCGGAAGGAGATCTAAGGCTGCGCTGTGAACACACATCTCCCGGAAATGTTGGCAGAGCACAGCATGTCTAACAAAAGAGCAGGGTGTGGGGAATCAGGACTCTTGTCCTCTACTCCCAGCTCTGCCTCCACTTCCTGTCTGCCTGTGGACAAGTCATTTAATCAATCCACGCCTCACTTTCCCCATCTGTAAAACCAGGATCAAAATGCTATGTGAGTGCGTGTTATTATTCTATAGCCCTGGACATCTATACTTGCACCATGGTCTAGTGCAGTGGTTCTCAAACGTATTTGATCGCTGTGTGTTTCCGCCCACCCTCCCAGGGGCCCGGCCAGCAGCTGCCACTCTCCAGCTGCCCAGCTCTGAAGGCAGAGCAGAGAACAGTGGCTGCTGGCTGGGCACCCAGCTCTGAAGGCAGAGCAGAGAACAGTGGCTGCTGGCTGGGCACCCAGCTCTGAAGGCAGCGCCACTGCCAGCAGCAGTGCAGAAATAAGGTTACAGGGGATGACATTGCCACCCCTACTTCTCTGCTGCTGCTGGCAGCAGCGCTGCCTTCAGAGCTGTGTGACCGGCCAGCAGCAGCTGCTCTCCAGCCATCCAGCTCTGAATGTGCACAGTACATTCCCCCCGCCCCGTAAAGCTCTCTCAGAATACATTCCGCGTCCCCTGGCCCCTGAGTTTGAGAACCCCTGGTCTTGTGGTTAACATTTAGGGCTGGAGCTATATAAGGGGAGCTCATAATAAACCCAATATTTAGGCTGCCTATCGCTTTTCATTAAAAAAGGCTCTTGCAACCTTCTCCGGCAGGGGGCAATCTAGAGCACTGCAATTGGGGTGTGTGCGCCCCGTTCAATATGAATCAATACCCTCATCCCGGGGTGAAATGAGAGCTGTTTGGGGGTGGGCTTAGAGCCCTGTTATGCCCTCTGCACAGCAGAGGTCTGAGTTTGCACTGAATTCAATTTCCTTCACCCCTGCAACATAAGGGGCTTTCTCTGCAGACGGGGGTGCTAGGGGAAGATGGGGAGAGTTTCTCATTCCAGCCTCCCAAAGACTCTTTTAACCAGGCCCCAAGCAGCCTTCCCCAGGCCAGACACATCCCCACTTAGGGAAATTGACGGCTATTGAAATGATGGCGAGTAAGTGGATTGACTATTAACAAGGTGAAAACAGCATTGCCATCTCAGGGGCTTCATTTAATGACTTGGAAACAAATCCTTGACCCACTTCCAATTTGTGAAAGCGTTTGCAGACTGTCACCCGTAATTGCACAACCTAATTAAAGGGCTGTGCCCGTCCAGCTCCGCAGGACCAGCGAGGTGGGGAGGGCATGATAAACAGCGCTGCATACACAACTGCAGGCAGGTTGCTTTTCTGGCCCCCTAGCCAAGGAAACCTTCTCGGTGCAGGATGTGAAAGCTTTGCAGGTCTGTGAGGCCAGGCAAGCTACTTGGGGGGTGAGGGTGGCACTTGTGCATCACAGCAGTGGGGAAAGTACCAGGGCCGCCCAGAGGATTCAGGGGGCCTGGGGTCGGCCCCTGCTGCCGAATTGCTGTGGAAGACCCGGCACTTCGGCGGCAAGTCCCGGGGCAGAAGGACCCCCTGCTGCCGAATTGCCGACGACAACCTGGAGTGGAAGATGCTCCGGGGGCCCGGGCCCCACGAGAGTTTTCCGAGGCCCCCAGAGCAAGTGAAGGACCCTGCTCCAGGGGCCCCTAAAAACTCTCGTGGGGGCCCCTGCGGGGCTTGGGGCAAATTGCCCTCTTCCCCCCCGCCCCCCGGGCGGCCCTAGAAAGTACCCACTGAAATGAGGGGACACGAATGGTCTTCGCGTGTCTCACTGGAGAAGGACAGGGCTCAGCTGTGATGACTCTAATAAAGGATATTCTCTCTAGCTCATGCACTGTGGGTAGGTCTACACCCTAGAGACTATGTGGGGCTACGTTGACGGCAGCATTCTTCCGTCGGCGTACCTGTGTCTACGCTGGGTGTGGGGCCAGCATCGTTACCCCCTGTACATTGGGTCCCTGCGACTGCCCCAGGTCACGGCACTGGGGGCAGTAATTCCACTGCAGTTCTCATTTCTGGCCACTAGAGGCTGCTGCTCATGAGGCTGGCGAAGGCTCTTGTCTCCCACAGCTGACACACAGTTTGGGTGGGGAACGGGGGAGTGGGGTGCCCCCCGCAAGACGCTAGCGGAGGCGGCTGATCTGTGTGGCTCCCGCAATGCCGGGCGGTCAGTGTACAAACACAGGCTCGCGCTCGAGGAAGGGCGTGGGCCTCGGATCCTGGTCCCGTAGCTCCTCTAGCGCCAGAGCGAAGGACCATCCCCAGGCAGGGCTAGTCGGGGCGTAGCACAGAGGGCGCGTCAGGCTTTCACTCCTGCACACAAAGCGGACACATGCTCCCAAGACACGGCCAGAGGGCTGCAGGCTGCCAGGGGAGGGTTGGGGGAGTGTCCCCAGGGTCAGCTAAGCGAACATTTAGGGCACAAGCCAGACCAAGTCTTTGGGATTGTCCCATCCCAGGGCTCAGAGGCCATTTTGTTCTCCAGGCAGTGAGACTTGCTGCTCACGAAGGGGTTTGCCTCGTAGCTGTTGAATGTGTGCCGGCCTGGGCAGCTTTGAAACGTCGTGCTCTTTTTCCGGGCGAGTCCATTGACCCCCGTCTGGGTTGCAAGCGGCTGCCGTTGGGCGGCGTTCGCTGAGTTTTAGAAGAGGGACGAATTGCAGGGAGGGGGCATGGGCCTTTGATGGGCTTGATTTACCTCGGCTGCCGGCTGTCTGGCCTCTCGATCGCTTTTATTAACCTCTCTCATTGTGTCTGAGTTCCCTTTCCCCGCCCGGGTTCCTGCTCTCCGGCCGCATGGGGGCACAGAGTGACTGTCTCTTGGGCACAGTGTCCAAGGGTTAGTCCCAGTGGCCGACTGCTTTGCAAAGGACTCTGAGTTGCTGGATAGGAAGAGCCGTCTGCGGGAATGCTGGGCCGTTCGTCCACACTGCAGGGGGACCGGCTGCCCCTGCTCCCATGGAATACTCCCGCTGCAATGAACGGAACTAATGCAGCATAAGGCTCTCCTCAGCGGGGTGAGGGCGGCAGAATCAGGCCCTTCACGATGGGGTACTGAGGCTGAGCATGGCCACGCACGTTCTCACCCCGCTCTACTCACCCTCCTTCCTCTCCCCCATTGGGCACGTTGACCCCCTCCCACCTGCTGCTCCCCGCAAAGGGGACACAAGGGATCAGTGGGGGAATCCGGGAGTCCGGACTCCTGGGTTCTGTTCCTGGCTCCTGGAGGGAGTGTGGTTTCTTAATTAGAGCAGGGGCCTGGGAGTCAGGACTCCTGCCTGCCACTGATTCCCAGCCTGGCATTGGGTGAGTCCCTTTACCTCCCGGTGCCTTAGTTTCCCCATCTGCAAACCAGGGCTAATCTGCTGCCCTCCACCTCCCGGGATTGTTACGAAGCTGTTTGTTAGCATCTCCAGCGAGCAGAGTGCTGTGGCAGCACACGCACCAAGCACGTTGCGTCTGTTTGCTGGGTCCCTTGCAGTTACAGCCTCTGACGGGCTGTGTGTGCAGCAGCAAACCTGGCCACTTTGGCAATGAGATCAGATGGCTCCTCCAGATCATGTGTGAAGGAAACAAGTGGGAGCCTGCTCCCGCCTGCACTGCTGTGAGACACTGGGCTTCTGGCCTTGGGGCCAGCCCCTTCCCCTGCTTGCTCCCTCTGTGCCATGTGGCCTGAACTCGGAATCAATCTGCAGTATGGCACGGCGTCAAGCCATCGCCCAAAGATCCAGGCTGATTCCATCCATGCGTCACCCCGAAGGGGAGGGAATTTGCGCTGGGCGCAGCCGTCTCACACTGAGCTGCAGATGTCACATGCGGCATTAACCCTTTGCAGCACGTCCATCCCCTTTCTCCTGGACAAGCTCTGACTTTCCATGGCTGAATTCCCAGGAGCTGCCTTCCTCGAGTACAGAGGTGGCCACTGGAGAGGAACAGGAACGCACGAGGAAAATAGGAGTGAGCCATAGTATCCAGGTACTACAGTGAAGCTGAATAGATTGGCTAGATAGAGGGTTGGGAGAATCACAAGGTAACCACATAACCCTTCAACCCTGCACCTTTGCACTGATTTCTCATTAGTCATTAGCAAAGCACCAGGTCCAACACTGAGGCTGAGCTGGATTTTGCTCTTATAACAGGACATCAGCCTCTGTCGCGTGTGAAGAATCCAGTGTACGCTCCCCAAACCGCCAGCACTTCCTCCCAGCCAGGGCCGGCTCCAGACCCCAGCGCGCCAAGCGCGTGCTTGGGGCAGCATGCCGCGGGGGGCGCTCTGCTGCTCGCCGGGAGGGCGGCAGGCGGCTCCGGTGGACCTCCCGCAGGCGTGCCTGCGGAGGGTCTGCTGGTCCCGCGGATCCGGTGGAGCATCCGCAGGCGTGCCTGCGGGAGGTCCACTGGAGCTGCGGGACCGGCGACCGCCAGAGCGCCCCCCACCCTCCGGCGTGCCGCCGTGCTTGGGGTGATGCAATTCCTAGAGCCGCCCCTGCTCCCAGCGCGGGACAGGTTACGAGGAAAGCGGTTACGCAGGTCAGGAGTTACCATGAATGAACGAATACACTACTGTTCCTACAGCAGCAGCAGCGTGCTGGGCGCCGGACGGGCGTTTCTGGCCCGGAATGGCTAAGAAGCTAAAGACGGAGCCTTTTCGAATCAGAGGCAGGACCGGTCCCAGGTTATCCTGCGGGTCTCCCCTCTCACCGTAGCCAGAGCCAGATCCAATGTGTTCTCTGCAATGTATTCTCTAGAGCTCTCTCCGATCTGAAACAGCCCAGAGATGGGCCCTATGAAAGGAGGTTTGGCTTCCGCCTGGTTCCCAAGGGATATTACAAGAAGGTCCCTCCCACCTGGCACAAAGGACCCTAGAGACTGCATGACCCATAGATGGGGAGCCTCTGGGGCAGGGCTTGCCCTGCTACTGCCCATGTAGACAGTTCTGGAGGACATCAGCCAGGCAAACTGATGAACACCAAGTTCAGGCACACAGGTGCCATCAGCACTTCGCTGTGTCATCAGCCGGGCTGTGGGAAGGGCTGAGGCTCTGAGACGTGATGGGGTGGGGGGAGGCCATGTTGCTCCGGCTGGATGGGACTATTTTTCCTTTTACTGCCCCTGTGGAAGGTCATCTTTGTCACAAAATGCTGTGCTGCAGCCAGGCTGACGGCCCCTCCGCGCTGGCTCCAGAGAGACCCAGAACTGCACTGGCCCTACCCAGCCATTACCTGTGAGGAACACTCCCACGATGGAGCTATAGGGTGGAGGGCAGGGGTCGAGGCTAGGGTTGCTGGGGGGGGGGGGCGGGGTTGAGGCCAGGGGTGCTTGGAGCAGGGGGGTTGAGGTATTGGGTACTGGGGGGGGTTGAGGTGTGGGGTGCTGGGGGGGTTGAGGCCAGGAGTGCTGGGGGGGGTTGAGGTGTGGGGTGCTGGGGGGGTTGAGGCCAGGGGTGCTGGGGGGGGGATTGAGGTGTGGGGTGCTGGGGGGGTTGAGGCCAGTGGTACTGGGGGGGTTGAGGTGTGGGGTCCTGGGGTGGGGGGTTGAGGCTGGGGTGCTGGGGGAGTTGAGGTGTGGGGTGCTTGGGGGGGGTTGAGGCCAGCGGGGCTGGGGGGGGAGAGGCCAGGGGTGCTGGAGGGGTGATGTGTGGGATACTCGGGGGGTTGAGGTGTGGGGTGCTGGAGGGGTGGGGGTTGAGGCCAGGGTGTGGGGGCGGGGTTTGAGGCCAGGGGTAGTGGTGGGGGGTTGAGGTGTGGGGTGCTAGGGGGGGTTAAGGCCAGGGGTGCTGGGGGGGTTGAGGCCAGGGGTGCTGGGGGGGTGATGTGTGGGATACTCGGGGGGTTGAGGTGTGGGGTGCTGGGGGGGTTGAGGCCAGGGGTGCTGGAGGGGTGATGTGTGGGATACTAGGGGGGTT